>NW_026575148.1:4062500-4375000 GCF_905146905.1 Nyctereutes procyonoides
TATTGTATTGTGTTTCAGACAAAGCCTTCCCCCTAAAACTAAGGAAATTAAATCAGAATATTGAGTACCCCAAGGATGCCACATACTCTGCTAGGCAATAAAGAAGATTCAACTGTATCAGATGAGGTTCTCAACCTCCAGAAGCTCATAATAATTCCAGCTGAACTAAAGAGTTCCTACTCCTCAAGAAAGAATTTTTATTCAAACTTCCTTTACACACATTACTACTCTATGAAGACAAATTGTCTTCCAAAGTGCTGCCATTTTAAAAATGCCCAAACTGTTGAAGTCAACCACTGAATTAAGTAAAATAAGGTCAGTTAAGTTGTTAAAGTGATATTTAATCCTGTAGTTCAAACCATATTTGAGACTGAAGAAGCATTTTCTCAGACTCATAGAAATATCACAATTTTAGTGTCATTTTGTTGAGTTTGTCACCTATTTGTGTATGTGTATGGACTTAATTCTTAATGTGAATTTTTTTCCCCAATGAAAAATTGGGTGACAATATAGTATAAGTAGAACAGGTTATCATAGTCCATGGTCCATTTATACCCGAATTTCCAAGTATATGGAAACTAGAGTTTTCAGTTAATAGTATGAAGTTAAAGTGCCCTTCTCAGTGAACAAAATGGTAATATTAAGAAAACCTCAATTGGTAGGTATTAACTAGCAGTTTTTACAGAGGCCACAAACTGCGTGGATAAGGAAATAAAATTACTTTCTTGGTCCTGGAACCATATTATTAAAGTTTTTGAGGCTCAGAGAGGAAAAGCTTGTGCATCTTACATTGCCTTTGCCTGTCTTAAAGATTATCATAAAATTTTATTCCCAGAAGTTATCTTGAGCGCTAAATTCTCTAAAGAATGATTTTTGGTAAATCAGGATTATGTGATTAAGATTTCACAAAGTCTCAACTGGACTTAATTTCTAGAAGACACTCTCCCACATCCCCTGATTCAGCATTTCATTCTTGATACTTTGAAAATAATGTTAGCTTATAGGCAATTTTACCAGCCAATTTTTACTCTATTTTTAGATTGTTATTAAGGTAATATGTGTGACACATATAGGAAAGAAAGCAAAATAGTGGTCTGGAAAAAAATACAGTATTAATATTTATAGAGGTAAGTTTTATGAAATTTCAATTTTAGCTAATTTTGCTTCAGAGTATGAAAGAGCACCCCTTAGGCACAATTTGTCCAGTTTTGCTCGCTCATCTAACATCATAAACCTCAATTTATAAATGATACTGTGGATTATCATAAATAGTTTCTCGCTTAAGCGTAAAACCAGGACTGAATATTTTGCTGTTGAAAATAAATTGTATTCATGTCGGAACACCCAAAAACTAATATGTGGAGTTTTTTTTCTTAAATTGAACATAACTTATTAAGATACATATCTTTCAGAGAAAAATAGAATATATATATATCATTTTTTTAATAAGCAACTCTTAGTAAACAAGAGTAGTAAATACATTAATCCTGAATAGCTAAGATCTTTATTCTCAGAAAATTCATGATACTTTAAGTGAGCAATGTGCTATTTGGAGGAATAGGGACCATGAATAGCAATTGTCCAAAATTAAACGAAAAGAAAATGTTCATTTGCAATCGAAAGGCCTTTCATTAAGCATAAAATCACTAGAATGTATGTACTATATTATTTATGTGAGTCAAGTGTTTACTGACAAAAATTTTGAAAATTGAAATGCGATGGGACTACATAAGGGAAAAGAGATTATAGTTGCTATATTTAAATTCACAATATTGTGAAAGCAAATAAAAAATCCATTTTTATATCTTGTTTATAATTGAGTCAGGTCACAACCTTTTTGAAAATTACATGATATATGTTACTTACGCCACGAGACCTTTTTGATCTTCTGTTGACTTGGAGTTTTGACCTTGCCTCAAAACACAAAGCATTCGTGTTAACTGATGGAGAGGTCACTGAGCTTACAGCACAGTTGTGGTGTTTTATTCTAACAGTTCAATAATAAGGTGAAAGGGAACACTCCTTAGAGTGGCCGCCATAGATTTATTGCCCTTTTTGTTATTAAGACCTCTTAAGATAATTGTTTTCAGAATTACAATAAAATATTTTTAGAATTTCTAGACTTAACATTGATTTTTGCTGGACAGGTTCCACTTCTGTTTCATATTGTGTTACTTTTTATTAAGTTTGTAATATTTGAGAAGTCTTAGAAGGATTATTTAAAGTCCATTACTTGACTAGAAACATACTGTATATTTTTCTCCTTAAGGTAACAAGATCTAGCTTATGGTTCTATTCCTCAGAGTGACTGTATTAAATTTGTAAATGTTCATATATCTATATGTGCATAAACATGTAACAGTTTATATATATAAATATGTATTTAACATAGGCCAGGTCATAAAAACACATTTCAGTTGGGCATACTAATGCTATAAACCTCATTTAGGGATTAGGAAGTCTTAAATAAACTTGAAAAGAAAATTACCATGCTTTTCTAAAATATATCATGTCTGAATAAAATATCTAAATGTTTGATTTTTATAACAGCAGTTTGTAAACTAGGTTAGTTTTCCCTAAAGCCATTAAGAATCTAGACAACTTTAAACATTAATTTTTCTAACTAAATCTTCTAAGTGAGAATTGATGATCATTTTTCTTAAGGTATCCAATCAAAGCTGGTGAAGTCTATGTAAATATTAGAATTCATGCAGATCCCCTTTGGAGAGTTAATTCATCTAGTTCCAGAATTTCAGATGTGAAAGAAAAAGTTGACGTCATGTAGGGAAAAGAGTCATAAAACTTGTTCATATTCAGTTAGATAGTTTTTCATAAATGTCTTTAAGACTTGAAGGATTTTATTGATAAAATCATAGTAAACAATTTTTCATGTTTGATTTTTTAGTGGAGAGCGTTTTTTTTAATGTGTGAGTTCTCTATTTACTCAAGAATTTTACCTTAAGTATTTTCTAATGATTTTTCCAAAATAAAAAGAAGAAATGAACTAATTTCATTTTTTCTTCTTTTGATATGAGCTTTATTGATAACAAAAATGCATGCTTCTTATGTATATAGTTTGATGAGTTTTCACATATATATTCATCAGTGTAACCATCATCACAATCAAAAGGCTGAACAGTTGTACCACCACTAAAACCATCCCTGTCACTCTTGGTATGCAGTCTTCCCAACCTCAGAATCAGCTGTCAAACAGGGATGTCTTAAGAGTATTTATGCCTATTCTGAAATTTTAAATAATTAAACGAAGCGGTTTTTTTTTTTCCCCAAGCAGGGTTTTTGTTTGCTGTCTGGTTGGTTGGTTGGTTTGGCCTTACTTGATCAGAATGATCCAAACTGTTGCATGTATCCATAGTTTTTCTTTTATTTCTGAGTTTATATTGTATCATATATCAAAATTTATTCATCTGTGGATAGAAATTAAGCTTTTCACATTTTAGTCATTAGGAATAATGCTGCTATGAGCATTATTGAGCATATGTGTAATAAATGTCTTCATTAACATAGTGTAGGTGAATGGGAGTGGAATTGATATTTTTAAAGTTCTCTCAATGATATTTTTAAATTTTCAGGGTACAGACCTTGAGGTAAAACTCATTTGGGAGTGACATATATTTTAAAAGTTTTTTGTTGATTCCATTTGCCAATATTTTTCTGGGAATTTCTGCATCTGTATTCATAAGGCTTCTTGTTGTACACTTTTCTTTTTAGAAAATGTCTTTGTCACCTCTTTGTTTCAAGCATGTCTTCTCTGGTGTATCAAGGTGGTAATGCTGGTCTCCAAAAATGACTGGAAAAGTGCTTTATCCTCTGTTTCTTGAACAGATCTATATAAACCTGGAATAATCTTTTAATATTTGACAGACTTCACCACTGGCATCATGTGGTCCAAGGGTTTTATTTGTGGAAAAGTTCCTAAATCATAAGTTCAAAATATTCTTTTGCCATTTTTAGTAAGTTGCATCTCTCCAGGTATTTACCTATTCCATTTAAATTGTTGAATTTATTGGTGATAATTATTTATTATATTCTTCCTATATCACTGTAACATCCACACACTATTTAGGATAGTGCCTTTTCATTCTTGACAATGGTAACTTTTGTTGTTTCTATGCTTTACTTCTCAGATGAAAAATTCATTCGTTTGTTCCTTTCAAAAAACTGACTTTTGATTTCATTTAATTTATTTTTCCTGTTGTCCCACTGTCAGGTCTTTGCCTTCTGCTCTTGTCTTTATTATTTGTGTCTTTTTATTTCCTTTGAGATTTTTCTCTCTTCTACATAATCCCTTAAGGTAATTTTATATGTTAAAATAAAATTATTATACATTATTTCTTGAATTATAGATTTTTTGTCATTTATTCGTTTCTTTTTTAATCACTCCAAGATAAAAATTTTCATTAAAGCATTGTTATAGCTTTTTCCCCCACAAATTTCATAAGTCATGCTTTCCTAATCATTTGTAAAAATATTTTTTAAAAATATTTTCTAAATTTAATGTGATTTCTCCTACCATGGGTTTTGATGTATGGTGCTTAATTTACAAATTTATGTCTGTGGAGGTTTTTTTCTTTTCTTGTGGTTTATTTTTCATATAAACCATTGTGGTCAGAGAAAATGCTTTCTACAATTTCAGTCTTTAGAAATTTGAGTTATTTTGTGGCTCAGCATATGTTTTACATTGGTGAATATTTTATGTATATATAATGTATATTCTGTTGCTAAATATAGTATTTTATGATTTTCACACTTTCTTGAACTTCAAGTCTTCCATGTTCTTACTATTACTTTTTTGTCTACTTATAGTACCAAGTACTGAGAGGAAAGTTTAATCTCCATTATTATCATGAAATTGTCTATGTCTTTTAGCTTTGTAGTATTTGCTAAATGTTCATTTACATAAATACATATTTGTGTATGTATTTTTGCCATGCATAAATATTTAGTTTTGATATGTGTTCATTAACTGATCCCTTATCATTAGGGTATTTCCTTCTAAACATTTAGGAATACTCCTTTTTCTGAAACTAGCTTTACATATTATTAATACATTCTGTCTCATGGTTTATATTTGCATGCTATATGTTTTCCTATAGCATGACTTTAAACTTTCTATTTATGGTTATAGTGTTTTTTATTTTTTATTTATTTATTTATTTTTGGTTATAGTGTTTTTTAAAGGCAGGATATAGTTGGGTTTTGCCTTACATTCATTCTGAAAAGCTCTACCTTTTAATAGAGTAATTAATTTACATTTGCCATAACAATATTCTCAGAGTTGTCTGCTGGTTTTTATTCTCTATTCATCTCATGTGATTTTGTTCTGTTTTGCTTGTTTGGTGGTTTTTTGAGAGAGAGAGAGAGCATGTAAAAATGGGGGAGAGGGTGAGAAAGAACTTTAAGTAGGTGCCACACCTAGCATGGAGCCTGGTGCAGGGCTTGATCTTGGGACCCTGAGATCATGACCTGAGCTGAAACCAAGAATCAGTTGCTTAACTGACGGAATCACCCAGGCACTTTTCATCCCATATTCTTATTTCTTTTTTTTCACTTTCTCCTTTTGTATTTTTCGTATTTTCTTTTTGTATCTCATATTGTCTTATTAGAATTATTTGTAAGATAATTTAATGGCTTCTGTAAAGTTTTGATATGCATCATTGATTTTTCATAGTATGTAATAGGAATATCTAGTATTTTGCTTAATAAAGAACCCTTTCAGAAGTATATTTCCATTTTCCCCTTCCATCATCTGTGCTATTGTCATGCATATTATTTCTAATGTATATCGTAAATTTTACAATTTATTGCTTCTATTTTTGCTTTAAATAGCCAATTATCTTTCAAAGAAGTTATATATATATGCATAATGTATGTGTGTGCATATATTTGTGTGTGTATATTGTATATATAATGAAAGAGATTGAGTTTAAGGAACTGACTCATGTTGTTATGGAGACCTGGTAAAACACAAAATCTGTGGAGTAGGCTAGCAGGCTGCATACTCAAGACAGAGTTGCAGTTCAAGTCCAAAGGCATTCTGCTGTCCATAGCTCATAGTCACATGTACAGAGCCATTTTTCCCCCAAGTAAGCAACCAGGTCACTGCTTGAAATTCTGCCCACTTGGAGGATTCCCATTTACCACTGTCTTTCAGGAATATCCCCAAAAGATGTTCTAGTGCTGCTACTGTCCACTTTTACAAGGTGATTGCATTTTATGCAGAACCGTTGTAAGCCAGGTCTAAGTTTTCTCTTCCTGTCAGTTGATTGTAGGGAAATTTCCATAAGACCATATGTCCAGGCTGGGAGAGAGAAGAGAGGTTAGCAGGAGTGAGAACAATAATAATTTGGGCCACTTTTTCATGTAGCTTGTGCCTTCAGGGATTGTATGGGCCTAATCTTTATATACCACTTCCATTTGATAATGGATTCCTGCTGCATATGCCTAACTCTGTGGTTCAGTGCGTGAAAGAACCTTCCAGTTTACGATGGGTGGCTCGAGGCACATGATACTGGGTGGCTCATCATTAAGTATTTATCTCTACTAAGTTCCAGTAGTAGACCAAAAGCTATTTCTTAAGGAGAGTAGTTATCCATGGAGAATGGCAGGACTTTGCCCCAAAATTCTAAGGGCTTAGACTGTGATTCATGTACCAAAGTCACAAACAGCATCCCTATCTGACACTGACACTTCAAGAACCATTGGATCAGCTGCATCGTGTTGCCTAAGTGGCAGAGTAGCTTATTTGGTAGCCGAGATTGGTTTCATACCCTTCTGTACTGATACCTGATGAAAAATAGCAGTTTTTTAGGTCATATGGTAAATTGGCCAGGATGGAACACTCAAAGAAGAACTACATTTCCTCTGAAAACCAAAAAGGCCTAGAGCAAGAGATGATCCAGTATGGTTTCAAAATTTATAAAATCGTCCAGGAATTTTCCAAATTATTTCCAGTGGATCAGTTCCTCTTGGAAATTAGAAAATCCTGCTAAACTTTGTCTGGTTCTGTAGCAGAATTCAGAATGAAAGATATAAAACTCTTAAATATGTTTCTTAGATCTCAGATTAGAGAAATTCTCTCAATAGTTGTGTGTAATGCCAGGAGAATACCTTGTAATAGAATGCTTACTTCTAATCTAGAAAGTTTTATTTTTGTCAGTAATTGTATTTTGGTATAAACTAATCTTTTTATTTTCTTTTAAAGACATGAACTAAGCAAACTCATTAATTTAAAGGTTTTAAGTTGCTGTAATTTGGAAACCATTAAGAAATTGACTAGAACCATAATTTAGGTATTGTTGATAATCTGCTATAAACATCAGTGTGTTGGGACAGCTGGGTGGCTCAGCAGTTGAACATCTGCTTTCAGGGCAAGATCCCAGGATCTGGAATCGAGTCCCACATCGGGCTTCTTGCAGGGAGCCTGCTTCTCCCTCTGCCTGTGTCTCTGCCTCTCTCTCTCTCTCTCTCTCTCTCTCTCTCTCTCTCTCTGTGTGTGTGTGTGTGTGTGTCTCATGAATAAATACAAAAAATCTTTTAGAAAAATAAAAAAAAACCATTGGGGTGCATGTGCATGTATTCATTCCAATCAGTATTTTTGTTTCCTTTGGGTAAGTACCTAGTAGTTCAATCGCTGGATTGTAGGAGTAGTTCTATTTTTAACTTTTGGAGGAAACTTCATACTGTTTTCCAGAGTGGTTGCACGAGTTTGCTTTCTTAACAACTACATAAGAAGGTTTCTCTTTCTCCACATCCTCACCAACACCTGGGTTTCCTGTGATGTTCATTTTAGCCACTCTGACTTCTGTAAGGTAATATCTCATTGTAGTTTTAATTTGTATTTCCTTGATGATAAGTGATGTTGAGCACCTTCTTATGGGCTTGTTAGTCATCTGTATGTCTTTGAATAATTATCTATCGATGTCTTCTGCCTATATGCTTAAACTAGATTATTTGTTTTTTTTTAGGTGTTCAGTTTTATAAGTTCTTTAAATGGATGATGAGTTAAGGAAATACTAGTAGTGATGAAAAATGGGTGTTGTATGTCATTAATGAATCATAAAATTCTACACCTAAAACTAATATCATACTGTATGTTAACCAGCTGGAATTTAAATAAAAACTTAGAAAAATATATTAATTAGAACTAAATAATTCCATACATATAGAAAAATTGAATAGCACTTTCATTTTTATGGATCTGAAACCCTGTGTACATAGGACCAGAGTGCTATAGTTTGGTTCACCATTCATTAACTCTGCAAAACAGGTGAATGTATTTTTTTAAATTAAACCTTAGATTCATAGGCATACTATATAATGAGATAGTAAGGCAGAAAGCTTTAAATGGAGTTGTCTAGAAATTCTAGAGAGTATTTCCTACAAAATTCTGAAGAAAAGGTTTTGAAGTTCCTATGGATTTATTTCAGTGATTGATAATTCATCGTAATTCCTTCCTACATTGATAAGAATGCATTGAGACAAAATCAGCGAATAATATTAAGAAAGCCAGGGGATTACTTAGGAATTAACTACTTGAAAAATTTAATGGATACATTCAAATACTTTCTGATTGACATACTATGTTGCCCTTCATTCTTTCATAACTAAAATGTAGAGCAGAAATGAAGATTCAGTTAAAGAAGTATTAAAAAGTAGAAAGCAAAATAAAAGTGACATCTGTGATATGGTATAGTAGGAAGCCACAGAATATTTTTTCTCTGATAAATATACCAATTTAGTAGTAACTCATAGACAAATCCCTTTTGTAAAAGATCAGAAACTAATTAAAAGGCTCCTACAGCCGGGGGGAAAAAATGAAACCAGACTCATTGGACCTGGTAGTAAGACTCTTGACACTCTCCTACCAGTGCCCCTACCTCTCATGTAGTGCCATATGATGAAGAATCCCCCTAACTCCTAGCTTCACCCAGGGGAAAGGAAAAGTTAGTATGCATATACAGCACCCCAACTTTTCTGATGGAGACTTCTAGAGGCTCAACTTCTGTCTTGACACTCCTGAGGCTCCTATGGATTCAGCACAGTATAGCTGCCTTAGAGGAGAACACACATGGTGACTTGCTCTGATAGATGCCATACACAAAAATCAACTCAAAATGATTGAAGATTTAAATCAAAGACCTAGAACTTAAACTGCTAGAAGAAAGTATAAGGTAAAAGCTTCATAACCTTGGTCTTAGCAATGATTTAATAGATATGACACCAAAAACAAAGGCAACAAAAACAAAAGCAAGAGACTATATCAAACTAAAAAGCTCCACAGCAAAGGAAACAGTCAAAAGAGTAAAAAGGCAATTTTGGAATAGGAGGAATTATTTGTAAACCATGTTTAGTCGATGAAGGTTTAATCTCCAAAATATGTAAGAAAATCCCACAACTCATAAACTTAAATAACAGAAAACCTTGATAAACCTGATAAATGAGCTAAGAACTTCAATATATATTTCTCCAAAGAAGACCTACAAATGGCTAACAGCTGTATGAAAAAAAGGTTCAGTGCTACGAATAATCAGGAAATACAAATTAAAACTACAATGTTCTATCACTTCATTGTCACTCCCGGTCAGGATGACTATTATTAAAAACAAACAAGTGTTGACAAAGATGTAAAGAGAGAAGAACTCTTGTTCATTTTTATTGGAAGTGCAAAATGATGCAGTTCCCATAGGAAATGGTATAGAAGTTCCTCAGTTATTAAAAAATAGAACATGTGATTTAGCAATCACGTTTCTGAGCATTTATACAAAATAATTGAAATCAGGATTTTGAAAAGGTATTAACACTCCTAGGTTTACTGTAGCTCTATTTAAAATAGCCAAGTTATGGAAATAAATATTCATCGAGGATAAATATCTAAGGAAAATGTGATAAATACATAGAATGATAAATAATTCAGCCTTTAAAAAAGGGGAAATCTATAATAGGTGGCATGGATGAGCCTCAAGGATTTTATGCTAAATGAAATAAGCTGGTGACAGACAAATGCTACATGATTCCACTTATGTGAGGTATCTAAAATAGTCAAAATCATAGAGGGAGATGAAGATTGCCAGGGATTAGGAGAAGGAAGAAATGAAGAGTTACTAGTAAACAGGCATAAAGTTTCAATTATTGAGATGAATAAGCTTTAGAATTTACTATATAACATTGTACTTATTATAAAAATAAAATACATTTAAAATTTTGATGAGATTGTATTGCATGTTATGTTCTTCCCAGAAAAAGAGAAAATTTACAAATATAATTTTGAACATAGTTAATGTTGGTTTTTATTAATCATGTAGAAAATTAAGGGACATTCCTTTTTCAATAATAGTTCTTTATTCTTTTCCATTTCTTTTCTTTAAAAAAGGAACATTTTTATAACATAAGTGTTCACACAATCTAAACAAATTCTTAAATCTAATGACCTGGGTGCAAGTTAAATAATTTCCTAAATTCCAGTTGCGCTTAATCACTGTATTACCAATCTTACTATTTCTTACATTGAGCTAAGGAGAAAACTATCAGCACATAGTGCTTCAGAGGGCAGGAAAGCATATATCAATGATTTCCCTTAAGTTTACTGCTCATGTACCACAAAAAGCTTGATGTATCTACTTATTCCCATCAGAAAGATGGTCATCTTTTCATGACCCAAGAGGATTTAAATTGGTCCCTGGCTGTGAAGAGAAATCTTTATCCCCATAGGCAATATGTAAGTTGCATTTGCCTATACTGAAAATTCCTTCATCTTTCCTTTCCATGTTGAAAAATTCTAAATCTCAGCAATCGAGAAAATACATATAATATCTTCTTTATCCATTTATCTATTGATAGGCATTTGAATTGCTTCCATATCTTGGCTTTTTATAGATAATGCTGCAATAAACATAGGAGTGCATGTATCTTTGCAAACTAGTGGGCCTTTTTTAAGGGGAGTGGGGGATAAATTACTAAGCCACAAAATTCAAGAGATCTTGCCATGTACAACAACATGGTTGGTCTTAGAGAGTATAAGTCCAGTGAAATAAGTCAGAGAAAGACAAATATCATAGACTATCATATGGTTTCATCCATTTGTAGAATTAAAGGAACAAAACAAATAATAATAAAGGAAAAGGGACAAAAAACAGACTCTTAAATACAGAAAACAAACTGGTCATTGCCAGATGGGAAAGGAATGTTTGGCAGCAGGGTAGCTGTGGGGTGGGGTGGGATTTTGGGGTGGGAATGATGAATAAAATAAAAGGGATTAAAAGTACACTTATGAAAAGCACTGAAAAATGTAATGAATTATTGAATCATTATATTGTACATCTGAAACTAATACTGTATGTTAATTATACTTCATTTAAAAATAGAAATCAAGGGGAAATCAAAATGTCAAATGAATTCCCTATAACCTTGAGCTAGAAATGGTTTCTAGCTAGAAATGATTTCTCTGCAGAAGGTAGTCATTAAAAATAAAAACAAAAACAACCTCTTCTTTCTGTAGCCCTAAAGTTCAAATTTGTGTGAAACTAATTTGCTTCAAATTACTCAGGTTCTGAATGTTTTCATACTGCTTCTCAGAAAATTGTAAACCTTTACTGAACATTTAAAGAAGAGATTTGAGTAGGAGTTATAATAAAAAGCCAGTAGAGAATAAAGTCAGTATTATCACGGAGTCCATTTTGTAGTTAGATACTGAGAAGAGAATATTAAAATCAAGGATTATTAGTGGCTTAAAAATCTTAACTATGATAATGTTTCTATCCAATTACTCATGTCACTTATATGAATGATTTTGACTTACCCTGTATCTCTCAGTCTGAAAAATTTATGAACATAAGCTTCATTGATGTTGAATGCTTTTGGTTACCAATTTTTCTAACCATTTAAAATTAAGCATTCTGTTTAAGTGTTGGAAAAGAACAGAATGAGGAACATAACAAAAATACGGGAACAAAAATTATAAAGCAGAAAATCTAATTATTAAAATAGAAAAGCCAACATATAAAAGAAACAGTAAAATTGTCAAAAGATCTTTTGCAAGTGTAATGGGAAAATAGAGGAAAAAACCAAAAAAGTTAATTTTAGGTGATAAATATAGTACGGAAGTGAGGAAGATATGAAAATTAGGTAAGAATATTGTGAAAGATGTTTTAGTCATAAATTTAAGACTTGAGATAAGATGAACAATTTTCTAAGACAAATATAAGTGACATGTATTATATCACCAGAATAGAAAACCTCTTAAAAAATAGAATCTAAAATTTGGAAATAATGACTGTCAAGCTTGAGTGCCTATGTTTCAATACTGCCTCTGCTGCTTAGAAAATATATGATCATTCACAGATTGTTTTAGTGTTTGTGCCTCACCTTTTTAATTGGTTAAAAAAATTGCATTCATAGTATGTATGGTAGGAATAAATAAATATTTTAAAGCAATTAAAATAGTTTGTAGTCATTGAGTTAGTTATATAAATATTAGCATTAATATTAGTAGTAAACCAGAATCTAGAAAAAATTATTAAAATTATGGCCTGATACCATTTTGGAATATAGATATTAACTCTTAAAAGATAACAGGCTTGCATCTGACAAATTGATGTGATAAATAATGCTAAAATGTTCCTGTTAGTGTTTTAATGGTAGAACACATCTGGATACATAAGAAAAATGGGATAACCTATTAAAGCTCTCAAGCAATTAGAAAGATTTCTAAAGTTTCTCAAATAGGGCTAAGCAGCCATTGGTAAATAATGGGATAGAACCTGTTGTGTAAGTTCAAGCTGAAAGTACAGATGCCTGTTGGGAATTTTCTAGTCACAATAAAGTTTGAAAAAAACTAGGTGTGTAGAAAGAAAATAATTAAAATCTTTAGAATCGATATACAAGTTGAACATCTAGACATAGCAAAAGAGAAAGTTAGGATATTGAAGATCTATCTGAAGAAATTACCCAGAATATAATTCACAGAGGATAAGAAAGGAAAGTTTTAGAGGATAAAATACATGGATAATAGAATAAAATGAAACACATGTGTGTGTATTTAGTTTTATATGAGAAGGAAATAGAATGATGCTAATTTTCCAGAACCTTTAATAGTCCTAGCTTTTTAGGTTCAGGAAGTATTTAAAATACCAAAACAGGGCAAAAGCAAAGAATCATAAATTCTTCATCACAAAACCATAAAACATTTTAACCTTAAACTCTAAGTCGCAGTAAAAATACAAATTCCTAAAAATCAAAAATAATTAGCACCCAATAACCCACTTTACTTCAATAATTTTAGTAACCAATAGACAAAACAGTAGCTTCAAAAACCAGAGGGATAATGATTGGCAATCTGGATTTTTACACCCAAACTGCTGCTCACCATTTGGGAAATACAGACATTTTTTTCGAGCAAACCAAACAAAAAAGTCTATAAGCAAGCTGTAATTAAAGGAATTTCTAAACTGCAAGCAGAAGTAAATGACCCCCTAAAAGGTATCTAATGCAAGAAGAAATATAAGCAATAGAATTAGTAAATGTATGGCGAAGTTATATGTTTTAACTTCACAACAAAGCAAAAATAAGTTTTAGAGAATAGTCACAAATACAGAGCTATAATAAAGTAAAACTATTCTAAGGCCCCTGTATTGTTTTAGGGTAGAAAATGTAGAGATATGGGTGAATTTTAATTTTTGTGGTAGGCATTAAAAATTTTAGCAGTAACTATACAAAAGGACAAAATAGAATATTAACTACTGGCTCATTATAGGGAATTAATGGATTAAAAACAAATGAACTTGTGGGCACCTGACTGGCTCAGTCAGTAGAGCATGAAACTCTTAATCTTAAGGTTGTAAGTTTGTGCCCCATGTTGAGGGCAGAGATTACTTTTAAAAAATGATTAAATATTTTTTAAAGCAAATGAACTCAAAAGACATTAAAAAAGGAAAATAAATAGAAAAATCATGATCTATAACCAGATTGAAATTAGATGGTTTTAAAACTCTATTAGGAATCATAATAATGCCCTATAAAATATCTATTTATATATTCCAGGTTAAAAAACCTGGAGGAAAAAAAACTTTTCCTTTATCTCACTTTTTTCTTCCAAGATTTTATTTAAATTCAAGGCAGCTAACATATACTATAGTACTGGTTTTAGGAATAGATTTAGTGATTGATCACTTAATTTTAACACCCAGTGCTCATCACAAGTGCCCTCCTTAACGCCCATCACCCATTTAACTCATCTCCCCCACCTACTTTCCCTCCAGCAACCCTCAGTTTGTTCTCTATTTTTAAATCTCCTATGGGTTGGGGGATGCCTGGGTGGCTCAGCGGTTGAGCGCCTGCCTTTGGCCTAGGGCATGATTCTGGAGTCCTGGGATCAAGTTCCACATCAGGCTTCCTACATGGATCCTGCTTATCTCTCTGTGTTTCTCCCTCTCTCTCTCTGTGACTGTCGTGAATAAATAAAATCTTAAAAAAAATTTCCTATGGTTTGCTTCTCTCTCTGATTTTTTCTTCCCTTCCTCTATGTTATCTATTTTGTTTCCTAAATTCCATATATGAGTAAGTCACATGGTGATTGTTTTTCTCTGACTTACCTCACTTAGCATAATACACTCTAGTTCCATCCATGTCATTGCAAATAGCAAGAATTCATTATTTTCCCAGCTGAGTAATATTCCACATCTTCTTTATCTATTGATCCCTTGATGGATATTTGGGCTCTCTCCATAGTCTGACTATTGGTGATAATGCTGCTCTAAACATCAGGGTTTGTGTAGCCTTCAAATCTATATTTTTGTATGCTTTGGATAAATATCTAATAGTGCAATTGCTGGGTCCTACAGTAGTTCTATTTTTAACTTTTTGAGGAACCTCCGTACTATTTTGCATAGTGGCTGTACAGGTTTGCATTGCCACCAACAGCATAAGAGATTTCCCTGTTCTTCATATCCTTGCCAACATCTGTTTCCTAAGTCATTAATTTTAGCCTTTCTGATGGTGTGAGGTGGTATCTCATCAAGGTTTTCAGTTGTATTTCCCTTATGATGGGTGATGTTAAGGATCTTTTCAATGTCTGTTAATCATTTGTATGTCTTCTTTGGAAAAATGTCTATTCATATTTTCTGCCCATCTTTTAACTGGATTATTTTGGGGGGAGGGGGCAGTGTTGAGTTCTATAAGTTTTCTTTATACATTTTGGATACTAACCATTTATCAAATATGTCACTTTTGAATATTGTCTCCCATTTGTTGGCTGCCTTTTAGTTTTGTTGATTGTTTTCTTCCTTTTGCAGAAACTTCTTATATTGATGAAATCCCAGCAGTTTATTTTTGCTTTTGTTTCCCTTGCCTCTGGAGATGTATCTAGAAAGAAGGTGCTATGGCCAAGGTCGAAGAGGTTGCTGCCTGTGTTCTCCTCTAGGATTTTGAGGTTTTTCTGTCTCACATTTAGACATTTTCATCCATTTTAAATTTATTTTTGTGTGTGGTGTAAGTCTTCTGTTACAGTCTTCTGGATATAGTTGAATGGTCCTGTTTCAGTCTTCTGTATATAGTTGTCAAGGTTTCCCCACACCATTTGTTGAAGAGACTGTCCTTTTTCCATTGGATATTGTTCTTGCTTTGTCAAAGATTAGTTGACCATACAGTTATGGTCCATTTCTAGGTTTTCTGTTCAGTACCATTGATCTGTGTGTCTGTTTTTGTGCCAGTACCATACTGCCTTGATGATTATAGCTTTATGGCTTTGTATACAGCTTGAAGTCTGGAATTGTGATGCCTCCATCACACATTACTTTGGCTATTCATTGTCTCTGATGGTTCCATACACATTTTAGAATGTTTTGTTCCAGCTCTGTGAAAAATGCTGATGGTATTTTGATAGTGATTGCACTGAATATATAGATTGCTCTGGGTAGTATAGACATTTTAACTGTATTTGTTCTTCCAATCCATGAGCATGGAATGTCTTTCCATTTCTTTGTGTCCTCTTCAATTTCTTTCATCAGTGTTCTGTAGTTTTCAGAGTACAGATCTTTTACCTCTTTGGTTAGGTTTATTCCTAGTATCTTATAGTTTTTGGTGCAATTGTAAATGGGATCATTTCCTTAATTTCTCTTTTCACTGCTTCCTTATTGGCATATAGAAATGTAACAGATTTCTGTATGTTAATTTTAAATCCTGTGACTTTGCTGAATTAATGTGTCAGTTTTAGCAATTTTTTGTGGAATCTTTTGGGTTTTCCACATAGAGTATCATGTCATCTGCGAAGAATTAAAGTTTGGCTTCTTCCTTGATGATTTGGATGCCTTTTATTTCTTTTGTTGTCTGATTGCTGAAGCAAAGACTTCCAGTAGTATGTTGAACAACAGTGGTGAGAGTCAACATCCCTGTTGTGTTCCAAACTCAGCTTACCTGCTTTTTATAGAAACCTTTCAAGAAAGTTAAGAAACAAAAAGGTTGGAAAAAAGAGAAAGCAATACCAAGCAAGGACTAACCTAAAGATAATTATTGTATATATATTAGCATTAGAATAAATGTACTTCAAGAAAACCTTACTAAGCCTTCTTAATTGATGATTAAAAGCACAATACAAGTCACCTGTGAGAGCATCACAAAATGCATGTATCAAATAATAACAATATATAGAGAAAGTTAAGATAATAACACAGATATTGACAAATTCACCATCAGATTGGAAGATTTAAGTTCTTTTTCGGTACTTGTCGATCAAGAAATCAATATTTGGATGGGACTTAGAATATTTGAATAACATCCTAATTAAGATACCCATTAACTTCAAGTACACATAGAATATTCCTGTATTTTGATTACATGCTGTTGCATACAGTGAATATCAATAAAAGCCAAAGAATCTATATCACACAGACAGCTCCCTGTAAGTACAATATAAATTACCTTAGTATGCAGTATATTTTAAAACCTTTAAGCACTTCAATATTTGGAAATACGTACCTTTAAACTTATCAAAAAATACATTTTCATGGAAGATAGAGGCAAACAAAAATGTAATCACAGCACGTAAAAACTTACAGAATGAAACTCAAGTGGTGCTTCAAGAAAATTAAACCTTAAATAATTAGAAAATAATAAAACTAGAAAAAGTTACTAAGAATTAAAAATATGACAGTACAAGCCCAAATGATATACAATGGAGGTATTGATAGAGAAAAAGAACAAAATTTAAGAATATAAATAGGAAATATATTAATAGAAAGGAAACATAAGGCCAAAAAACTAATTCTTTATAAAAAATGAATGAAACAAAAATCACTGACAAAAAAATAAGGTGATTTAGAGTAGACACAAATGTTAGTACAATGGCAAAAGTGATACAAGCACTGATTGAGAAAAGTAGAACATTTGAGAAATTTTTTCCAAAAAGCGGAGAATTTAGGTAAATATAATTTTTAGAACAAAAATTTGCTTTTTTGCATAGCAGAAATAAAATTCCCAAAAGTACCTAAAGTTATTGAACAAATAAAATCAATATTTAATAATTCATGACTACTTACATAAACAAAGCCCATGAGTTCTATCCAGTTGTTATCAAGTATTGAAGACTTAAAAAGTAAGTAATTTACTTACTTTTTATAGCAAAATAAAGGGAATTTTAATTTTAAATAATTCTGGCAAGTTCAGATCAGGGCAACACTAAGTTATAATCTTTTTACTTACACTTACAGAAGCAAAAATACTAAGTATTTCCCACCAATACATAAGGCAACATTTTTCATAAATATGATTTCCATGTTAAATAGGTCAGTCTCCAGGTTCTTGATTACATTCCATTGATTTGATTGCACTCCATGTTTAATGACTAAAACTATAGTAATATTAACTTTTAGTATTAATTATATAATAATTATATTAGACGTATAATACATAAGTAATATTAATTACTGTTGTTTTCTTAGTTAGGGATCTGGTATCTCCACTTTGTTATTCAAAATTATCTTGGTGTTCTTGGTCCCTTTTTTTTTTTTTATCACATTGTGATGGTCGATGAGATTTTGTTTAGAATTACACTGATTGCAGACTAGGTGAAGTTGATTTTGTCGTGGACTTTTCATTCCTAAACATGTTCTTTTCCTTCAAAATATTTGTAGTTGTTAGTATTATTGCTATTATATGTTCTGTTACTGGTATATAATAAATACAGTGCATTATTTATATAGATTCTGTGTCCAGTATTACTGCTGAAATCCCTGATAATATTTTATAACTTATTTCACTCATGTCAATTCCAAATGTGAAAATTTCTTACTTTCCATTGTTTACACAGAACTTCTTCATTCAATATTAAGTAGAAGCAATAACAATGGGTTTCTTTTACTAGATTCTAATTTTGAAGAGATTGGATGAGTATAAATTATATCTAGACTTACAACTTTTAAGAATTTAAAAAAGTTTTATGTTGAACTAGTTCACTAAGACTTTTAGCACGAATGAGTATTGCATTTTTTGCAATGTTTTCTCCATAATTTTCTTTATTTAAAAAATGAAAAAAAATAAAATATGAAAAAAATCACATTGGTATATTTCCTAATGTTGAACCACTTTTACAATTCTGGGACATGTCTAATTTTGCCATAATGTATTATTAATGCAATGTTGGGCACCTCAATGTAGTTTTACATTTTAAATATAAAAAATATTATTTATACCATCATAATCATTATTGTCTTGATAAAATGAAAGACCTTGTAAGGAGGATTCTCAAATGGCACAGGTAACAAATAATAGTAAATTAGTTTTGAGTCTAATGGCCTTTCATTTTATCAATAAACCTCATACGTTGTAAAATGACACAATTAAGGAAAGTTTACTGCATATTCCAAATTATTATTTAACCAGCTTAGTAAAACAACCCTGCAGTAGAAATCTCACAATGTGGTCCTAATTTACAAGGTGATACATTAATAAGATTATCACAAATTTGCAAATCAAATGCCCTTTATTTCTTTATATAAATAAAGAAGAAAGGTAAGTGAGCAATAAATAGAACTTGCAAAAGCACTACTGGTAGTTCTATTCTTATCATAATGATGTAGTCATGCTAATAATGATCACCATGCCAAGAGTTCTTTTATATAAGTAACAGGTAGCATAATGCAACCTAGTACATACCTTGATTTCTTATGGAGTGTTGGATATTAGATAGGTCCTAGACCAGTTAATATATACCCTCTGGAGTTAATTTTTACCTATTCATGCGCCATTTAAAAAAATGTGAATTGGAAATTTCCAGAAGGAAACTATTCCTAAGGAAAAATTAAAAAAAAAAAAGATTAACAAAAAGAGAGATCCTAAATCAATTATCAATAAATAACTACTATGGAACTCCAATAAAATTAGGTAAAATCAAAGTATTTAGAAATAGGACAGAATTCATTTACTTTCATTAAACTTTTATGTATAAATGGCTGTGTGGGTCATGCCTTCTGAATGTTATGCTTTGGAAAGATTCATTAGATTCTACATATACACATAGTTGTATACACTTGAGGGTTTTCCTTAAATATGGAACATCACTTAATGTCTGATAAACTTCAAGGAAGAGGTTATATGTAGAATAACAAAGTGTGTGACAACCTGGAAATACAAAATATGCCTGTGTAAGATAACACTGTCTATAAATGCCAGACACAGCTTCTTTAATTTAGTTGAGTGGATCATTTCTTGGATTTAGCTCTGTATCTGTTACTTGCTAGTGCTGTTACCCAGCTCAATATTTCTGAGCCTTAGTTTCTTTATCCACAAGTGGGATAAATTATTCAATAACAATCATCAAATTATCAGTAATAATTCCTAACATGTGGGATTAAATTCCTAGGAAAGCCTGGAATTAATGTAAAATGCCTGGAGTTATATAAAACATAAAATCTACCTTTTCACTTCATTGTGAGATTTACGTACTTGAGAGTAAAGAGTGAAAATGTTTTCATTTCATCAGTGTCTAATTGTGGCCAGGAAAGAGGAAATTATAAATTTACTTAAACTCAAAAAAAATTTTTAATATTGAGTGAAAGTAACTACTGAATAAAATTTTAAAATAAAACCTCAGGATGGATTTTTGAATAGTATTACTTGAAATAGAATAGTCAGGTATATAAAATGCTTTAAAAAATCTAAAAAATGGAACAAATTTGTCAACTTGAAATTAGAAAAGTGGCCCATGTCCATCTTTAACAAAATGATCACTTTTTATTTAAAAGCAGACATCTGTAGCCACTCCACAGATTATGAGAATTGTGATCAGATACATAGCATATGGTACCAAGTGATGTATCTGAAGAGGCACAGCTAAGTTTAGATTTAACCACAATTTCTAGGTTTTACTTTAAAACTAAATGTAAGAAACATTCTGGCATCATTTATCATTAAATGGAGATAATATATGATCTCATTCTTAACTGCTCTTTTAAAAAAGAAGTATGAATGTAATACACAGTTCCTATGTAGTCTTCTCAGAAAATAATTGTTCTCTTGATCTGTTTTTTTGTTTTTTTGCTGACAGATATACAAAAATAACATTGACAATAAGGGGGAAATAAATACAAATGTATGTACATATTATATAAAATTTCAAATGAATATGCAGATATAAAACTCACCATGAAAGTAGGTTAAAATTTTATTTATGTACCAAAGCAATTCTGAAAAACTTTGAATAATTATTAAGATCTTTAGATTATTTCTCCTATGCTACAGTATCAGATGATATTCATTAATTCATCCATGGTTATGTAACTAAAATAATAGTTAATATAAAATTTATCATTTTTGAATCCTTGGAACTTTTTGCAGAAATTTAGCCCATAATAAATGCAAAGAAAGATATAAAATCTCTAACCATGCATAGTGACTAATGAGAGAATAGACAAAATCCTATTATAACCATTGTATCTCAATACAACCCTCAAGTGTATACAACTATGTGTATATTGTAAAATAACCATTGTGTCTCAATATCAAAATACACTACTTGAGATATCCATTCAAAGACCTGTTTTATGTTGATGGAGTAGGAACAGGGCAAAGTTCTATCCCAGTGTTGACAATGTTTGTTGGGTCTTTCTTGTCCTGTTTCCTGATTTTAAAATATCTTTAAGTCAGTTCTCTATTTTATCATTCTGTTGATTCTGTTGTATATGGGAAAAGTGGTGGGGCTCTATCTACCTGTGATCCTACACTAGTTGAATATTTGGACCCAGAAGAATCACTGTAATGCCATCATGCTATTGAGAACTGCTTGTACTGAAATAGGTGCAACAGGTGTGTGATAGACTCTTCCTGGTTTTGCCTAAAACCATCATGAAAATATTTTTTCATTTGGTTGGTTGGGTTTTTTCCACCTATTTTAAAGCTGCAGGTCAGTGGTCAAGGGCACATACAAAGGACCTGGAAAGCTTGGTCTTGTAGCTGTTCGCTGTGGGGACTTAGGAAAGTATATAACTACTCTGTACCGTAGTTTCTCATTTGTAATAGAGAGGACATCTTTCTTAAATATCATATTGATTATTACCACTGTCCTTTGAAATCCTCCTTTCCATGCTCATGAGAAACTTGATCTCATCTCCTCATGGTGGAATGACTGGGAGCTTGGAAAACCACATTTGACTCATGCATTCACTATATGGCTTTTATCTTCTCAGGGCCTATAGTTTCCAAACTGAAAATTATTTTCTTGGCTTGCTATAACACCTTTATCTCAATGTATTAGGATTTTTGTTATTGTTTTATTAGAGTGTAACAAATTTAATTAATAGCTTGACAATGCCCATTTATTTGCTTATGGATCTATAGATTAAAAGTCCAGGTGGGCTCCATGGATTGTCTGTTTAGGATCTCACAAAGTCAAAATCAAGGTGTCAGGTAACCTGGGCTTCTATTTGGGGACTTGGGGGAAAAATCTTCTTCCAAGCTCCTCCTTGTTGAAGAATCCAGTTTTGCACAACTATGGGACTAAGGTCCCTTTTCCTTGCTGGCTGACAGCTCAAGGTTGCTCTGTTTCTAAGGACCTCTCTCAAGTTCTTTCCACATAGCCCTGCCATTTCCCTACTGGCAATAGTGCTTCAAATTCCCCTCAAGCTTCCAAAGTCTGATTTTTTTTCTTCTGCTAGTTCTTTTAAACAATGTGTGTGATTAGATTAGGCATATTCTGATAATCTCCCTATCTTAAAGGCCACTAGCTAGTAACCATAATGATATTCACAAAATTCCTTTGCCACATAATATAGTTACAAGATTAAAACCAGTGGATAAAGGACATGGAGACTATCTTAGAATTGGGCAAATCACATTCAGGCAACAAATATGTGAAGATAAAGGGGTTGCTTCTATGGAGAAGAATTAGAGTAATAAAAATCACAGGAAGCAACACTGTTAAACAATTTAAAATATTATACCAACATATGCATTATGTGTTACTTTGCATATATGGTTGCTTGCCTAAACAATCATTTCATAAATTGCTATTAAATGAGTAAAGAGTAACAGTAAAATGAGAGACAAGGGCCTCATTATATTTATTTGCTCTCTATTTTGTGAGGGTAATTACTGAATATTAATTCAGTCATTCTGTCCTTAAGATAAACCATTCTTTACTGCATTATTTTTACAACCTTAATATCTACCTTTCAAATGTGACTTAATTCAAGGTTTTAAAAAAGTTTTATGTTCATTATAGATTGTTTTGTTTCTTTTTTTTTTAAATTTTGTTATCTTGAACTTGCTGTTCATATCTGTTGCCATTTGTGTGTTTAAAATTATGATTTATTAGGGAATTGCTTATAATATGCTTTTGATATAAGGTGTTAAAATCTGTTTTGAATATCATGAAGAATTATGATTGCATCCAGAAACAGTTTTCTTCTTTTTTTTAAATCCAGACTTTTGAGAAAGAGCTCAGCATAGATGTCTTATTCTCTGTCCCTATCCTATAAAGAAAATAGACATTGAGTGTACCTTCCTTGGTAAGATTTAATATTTTTATAATTATAGGAAATCTGGCATTTTAGCTTTTCTATTAATCAAGTGTGTAATTTAAAAAGTAATTTATATATAAATTATATATATAAATTATGATATATAATATATAATTAATTTATATAATATAGGATTTATAATATATTATATATATAATATAGTATTTATATAATATAGTTTATATTATAATATATTATTTTTAATATAATTATATATTTATAATTTATATATATAACATGTCCAGTGAAAACTATTTAGCATTTTGGCACTTTCATTTGTCTTAATTTCACTCATGCCAAAGTTTATCTATTTGGAAGAAAGCACTGAATAATTTCGTGCTAATGGGCTTAGCTTTTTGTGAAACTATAGAAAGTTTTGTTCTTTAGCTTTTGGATTGTGCTTTTTTTGGAGGAAATATATCCTTTAGACATCAAAAAGAGTTTTCCCTCACCACAGTCATCTATATTTATCTGCAGTCTGTCATTCAAAGGCATTTGTGTTTAAATGTCTGTTTCAGAAGTCAGATTTTCCATCTGAATCCTTTAGAACCATGCACACAAGCTTTTAGATATAATCTCTTTCCTCACTCTACATGTTGCCTTTCCAAACTTAATATGACAAAATAGTAAGATATTTCATGTACCTGCCACTTGAAGTTTCTGAATTCTGGAGACATCTGTTTCCTGTCACTGATAAAGAGCAAGAAATCCATCCAATTAAGAATGGTGAAAGAAGTTGGAATAGTTGTCTTGATTTATAGGCAATTAGCCAGTAAAAATCAATGTGGAATTTCCATTCTTGGGGAATTTCAATTATGTGATACACAAAATTTTTCCCTATAAGGAGTAGGTAAATTGAAGGACTATTAAAAATTTATATATACATAAACACACACACACACACACACAGAAACACATAAAGATTATTTATTTATTTATTCATGAGAGGCACAGAGAGAGAGAGAGGCAGAGATGTAGGCAGAGGGAGAAGCAGGCTCCTTGCAGGGAGCCTGATGTGAGGAACTGGATCCCCGGTCTCCAGGATCACGCCCTAGGGCGAAGGCAGTGCTAAACTGCTGAGCCACCCAGGGATCCCCTATATTTTTGAATTAAAAATAAATACTTCAATATTCAATGATTCCTTCTGTTGATGATTATTTTACATGTAAACATGGAAGGGAGAAGACAAGTGTTAATATGAATGTCAAAGAACCCATGCATATTTTATGAAGCAATAATTGATAAATGTAGCAAACCAAATCAACTGAAAATAGTTATCTGGGGATAATTCTCTGATCTGCTAGAGAAATTTATTCCTACTCTATTCAAACAATATGCTTATATAAAGAAGAATGGCCAAATAAGTATAAATTTTATATAAGATTTTACCATTTTCTCTACTTAGTTGAACTCCACTATAGTCCTTTTTTTATGTCAGTGGAAGGAAAATGTGACCATTACTGTAATTCCTTTTTTTTCTGTTAGTGAAAATTGCAATACAAAATAGGTAATGCAACTCCACTGCTGGCCACGAACAGTAGTACCTCAGCATATCTCTACATGAAAGCTTATTTTACTATCACTTAAGGAACTCATTACCCTTTTATGAGGCTTACATGCTGCTTTACAAATATAGCACTCTAGTAACATTATGGAAGCATCATTATTCTTGCCAGTGGCATTTTTTAAAGCAAGGAAAAACTAGTTTGAAAATAACTTCCTTAGTGTTCTTAGTCTTTTGTACTATGCTAATATTTTCCCAAACTTTTGTTGAAATCATAGTTTTATTTTAGTTCATCCACCATCTGTAAGTTATTAAAATGTGAGAAAGCCTGTATGATTTTGATTTAATTGTTGAGATAAGAAACTTCTTTGGATGATCTTTAATAGAACAGGCTTTAGGCCCATTTCTACACAGGAGCCAGTGGAACTTTAGCATTAACACTACTTTAACATTGAAGCCATTTGAGTAAAATATCAGAGCAAGTTATTTTAGTTTCAGAAAAGTCCAGTTAACTTAGAACACAGCTACATTACATTAATAAATACGGAGGCATGGGGCAAAATCTCACATGAGATGGTCAGTCCCAAATTGTTTGCTACTAACAAAAACTATATTATGAAAATTTGTCAATGATTATTTTACATAAAAAGAAAAATTTCAAAATTGTGTTTTTGTTTTTTTAAAGTTATCCTAGGAGCACCTGGGTGGCACAGTCAATTAAGCATCCCAGTCTTGGTTTCAGCTCAGGTCATGATCTCAGGGTCCTGGAATTGAACCCTGGGTTGGCTTCCTCCTCAGGAGTCTGCTTGTCTCCCTTGTTCTCTGCCTCTCCTCCTGTTCTCTCTCTCTCTCTCTCAAATAAATAAATCTTGAAAAAAAATTAAACTGTCCTTATTCTCACATTACGATTTCTTATTCTTGAACAAGAAAGTAGATGATCAAGTTACAGTAAATACTTGGGAATTGTACAGAGCATTGATTGAGTGCATCTTGCAAGTAATATTATTTTTATTGGTGTCATGGTGAAAATAAGAGTGCAAACAGAACCAACTTATTGAACAGGATACTTCATTTGTTAGTATAGGACATCCCAATTTAATGCATGCCTCTAAACCTGCCTATCTTTTAGAAAAGGATATTTAAAATATTGAGATGTTATGATAGGAATATTTTGCCGGGTAAATGACAATGAGGATTTTATGAAAAGGGTTTTAATGCATTTCTTAAGGTAATAAAACCATGACTTCTAGAATTCAGGAGGTAATATCTTAATGTACAACAGAATGGATAGCTAAGGACTTGTTAATTTCTATTGCTATATGAAAATGATTTAGTTCTATGGACAATCTGAGCTTTCTAGAATTAATAACCAACAGTGGTTTTAAAATATGAATAAATTTGAATTATTTATTAATATCTACCAACTATCCCTCTTAACAATACCTACCTGGCTACAGCCTTTCTAAAAACAAAATGAGGATTTTTCCCTCTATCATGGAAAAGGACCTCCAAGAGCTACCTGTTCAACTTCATTTATTTATTTATGTTTGGCTGGCCCTGATTTGAACCAGGATATATGCCAGGGCAGCTGGGGTAAGATGACACTACAGGGATATGAAAAATTCATAACTATAAAGTATCAGGTAATGAATAACAAATGTATTCACTATTTTGTACATTACATGACAGCTAGCTTTAAAATGCTACATATTTTTTCTTACAGTGAGAGCTCATTATAAAAGTATTAATAGAGATTTTTATTACCCATCCAGGAACTTTTAGAAGGCTAGACAAGACACTAGAAAGAAGGTTGTTTTAACTTATGCAATTGTTGATGTTAACATTCCAAACACAATTTCACAATTTGTAGTTTTATAACTAAACATAAAAAATGTGTAAACTTGTCAAGTAAATTTGTTTGAAATTTCAAATTTTTAGATGGACAAAGAAGACCCCTGCATATTTGGTTCAATTGTATCAACATTATAATATGCTAACTCAATTCTTAAAAATTGGATATGAGGTCATTTTTTTAAGTTTTAGACAACTGATTTTAGAATCATCATGAATGAACTTTTGATTTCTTTTCACCTGCCATTGTCGGCAAAAATAAATGTTGAATTTTGACAAAAGCCCTTATATGCAATTACATAATGTGACCTTGAAATTTCTATTAACTCTTTTGTGTCTTAATCTACTTTATGGGAGTAATAATGTATTTAACAACGAAGAAAAAATTCTAAAGAGGAAAAAACTATTCAAAACATTCAGCTATTTGGTACAATTACATGGTTTATATATTTGTTGATTTTTTTTTTGCTTTGGTGTAGCCCAGTCAAGTATTATTATACACAAAATATCCATGTGCAGTGTCTTGCTTGTACTTGAGGATTGGTAAAGACAGAACCATTTTGGAAAACTGGGCTTCACCATCCTATTTCAGAGAGCTGGTTTTCGAGGAAATGAGACAATATGGTTGACTTTTCATTAGGAAAAGTGAGGAAGAGATGTAGAATCTCTACATAGAGAGGAAGAATAAAAATTATTTAGGTGAGTGGCATGTTTGAGTTTAACTCTTACTTAATAAGGAGTTAGGAGAAAGAATAAGGAGCCCACCATGTCAGAAAGGGTCAAGAGGTGCTGAACACTGGTGTTACCATCTTTTAAGTTGATTCAAGCTAGAAAATCATTCTAACTTAAAAAAAACTCTGGAAAGAATGACTTCAAGGTCTCTGTGAACCTTCATATTTCATCATTTGTTAATTAACAAATATTAATAAAACATCAACTATGTGAATAATGAAAAACTAGATAGTGTATATGGTAAGATGTGACACCATTCCTATTTTTAAAGAATGTTAAAATATCTGAATGACAAGTTAAATTTTTAGCGTATTATATTATGCATAGGGAATTACTGAACACAGTATGCAGCAGTCTCGTGTGTCCATCTGGAAATTCAGACCTCAAGATAAATATATTTAGCTTATTCTTAGGATTAGTTATGAAAATCTGTTAGTTTTTAAAGACTATTTATTTGAGAGAGAATAAGTGAGTGTAGGGTGGGGCAGAGTGAGAGGGAGAGAGAATCCCAAGCCAACTCCTCACTGAGTGGAGAGCCCAACAAGGGCTTGGACTCATGACTCTGAGATCATGATCAAGTCATGATCAAGATCTTGATCATCAAGATCAAGATCATGATCTTGATCATCTGATCAAGATTCAGATGCTTAACCGACTGGGACACCTAGGCACCCCTATGAAATGCTGTTATGACTGGAATGTTAATGTAAATAAATTCATATACATGTAAGAAATGTAGACATGAAAAAGCTAAAATTAATTTCCTGAGTAGTGATTGTGATTTGATGAATTGACTTTTAACAGGTATTTTTCTACACCACCCTGGTGGTAGATTCTGAGGGCATGATATTGACAATATTTTTATTCATAGATCAGTCTAATTTATAGGCTTCACGTATTAATTGGCAAATATTTACTGAGTATATATTGTGTCTCTACACATTATTCAAGGCACTGGAAATAAAGGGATAAATAAAAAAGACATGGTTCCTCTTGCTAACATGAATATTTTGGAGTAAATTCTAACCAGGTTACGGTTCCATTTACTATTAGTAGAGCTGTGACTTACAAACCTGTATGATGTCAATATCTAATGTGGCAAAAGTGCTCTCATGGAGCGCTTCATGTGAGCTTTTGTTCCCCTGGCTGTCCCCCTTTTCTTTTGCTTTATTCCATCTACATCTGTCATAGTTTACTCAGCTTTGTCTCATGCATTCATTTACTACCTATTTTTGAGCACCTGGGATACTCCAAGCAGTGTATTCATCTCTGGTTATACAGAGGTAAATATAGACAAAAGACTATATAGAAAAGCTCCTCAAATTAAATCTTAGTTAATGCCCACACTGAAAAGATGAAAACAGTAGGTGTTACTTTTGGAGAGAATGTGGAATTAAATATTCATGGCAGTAGATGGAGACAACTGATAAAAAGTTGTTAATATCAAGAAAAATTTCAATATGAAACAGATGTTTAAAAGATACGAGGTATTAAGACAAAGTCTGATAACACTTTTTGTGGCTAATAACTCATGAAAGTAAAGGGAAAATTTAAAAAAAATCAAGACAATTGACCAAATAATTTAGGACAACTTTATTTTCTCCCTAAGAAACAACTACATGTGACAGAAAAATAATGCCTGATTTTTCTTTTCCATTTTCTAATTCTTTCATTTCAGTCTGGCAAAGATATTCTAGATTGTTATAGAAGCCAAGTTATAGGCTGATGGCAAAAGCTGGAATATAGATTCAATGAAATACTATATAAATCCAGCATGTATTAATCAGACAACTGCAAATCAGTAAAGTAGTGATAAAGTAGCAAATCTCTGCTTATTTTTGCTTGTTGTAGGAATTTTCGGTGACATCTTTTTTCCTGACTTTAGTATCAGTGCCTTAACATGAATTGCATAGCATTTTAACAACATAAAATACCTTCAAATAGAGATACAATTTCAACATTTTAATTATTTGTTTTAATATTTGTGATAATATATGCCATCCTATAGAATCACCATTTTCTCTTATGACAATCAGAAATATAACTTCTGAATAAACTTAGGTTAAGAATTGAAAAAATCGTCTGATCTAGGTGACATTAATGTGCAAATTTTCCATAATATGTTGCCTGGAATGTTGAGAAATATTAAGGAATTCTGATCAAGTATGTTGGAATGTACTGGTTTGAACGAGGTAAAATAAACTTTTTATTACAAGCCACCTCAGAAATCTGACAGATCATAGAATCCAAGGGGCATAGATTGTTTTTATTTTATTCACCTTTATACATTTAGTGTGGGATTCTCAGTAAATTTTATTTTAATCAATAAATACCAGAATGCAAGTGATTTTTCCAGAATGATAATGGAAATACGCAGTCATTGCCAAACACATTTGGCCACAGGACCATTTTTTTTTTTTTTGCTGTATAGACACACTTTGAAAAATGCTATTGATATAATTCATGGAAGAAGAGCTGATATTACTAGGAATACTTTGCCCAAACTTCCTCTAGAGCCAATTGATTTAAAAAAAAAAGTCTGCTGTAGAGAAAACTTAATAAGCATCCATTGAATTTCTACAGCTCAGTTATTATGTAAAGTAGTAAGAATATAAAGATGCCTTGAATCAAATCCCTGCCTTCCAGATTTTTTCCACAGAGCATTAAAACAATATCTGCTTACGTGGTTTACTGTACTATAAGCACAAGTATGCATAGGATGCTTTAGAAGCCCAGATAGGAGGCTCTTTGCCCAGCTGGGTGTTCAGCGATAGCTTTGGGAAGACCTGAGTGTGTAGGAGTAGGCATTAGCCATGTGGGAGTAGCAATAGCATTGTAGGTGGCGGGGGGAGGGGGGGAGGGATTCAGTGGTTAAAGTGGGTAAAACAAATTTTGCAGGAAACTCCTGGAGGAAGAAGTCAGGGAGTAGGCAAAGGTGAAGCTGACAGTACACAAAAGATCTCAAAAGATGTTTGAAAACTGTGCTTAGAAGTATGCTCAACAAAGAGCCAAGTATGGGAGCCTCCAAAGTGCATGATGCATCTCCAGAAATCAGCTATAAACACAGGAAAAGTTAGGAACAGATATAAGTGGCAGTTTGAGGCAGCAATAAATGGGGAATCAAGCAAGAGAAATGCCAAATAGCATTTGCTATACACATACTATGTGCCAAACACTTTGCACTTGTTATTCAATTTAACCCACTTAATAAGGATATGGGTTTGGTAACCACCATGAACTGCTGGTACAGAAGTTGAGAGGCAATATACTATACTGTATAAGAACAGAGACTCTGAAGCCAAGACGCTGGAGTTGGAATCCTGTTTATGCCACATATGATGTGACCTTGCACACTTCACTGAAGAGCTAAAGAGAAAGAGATAAAGATACATGTATTGTGCATCAGTCCTTCAGGTGGAAGGACTCAAAGCACCCTCTATTGTACAGGGCCACTGTATGGAATTAATAAGTTAATAAATGTAAAGCATATTAAACAGCATCTGACACATGGTAAGGACCAGATAGTTACTGTGTTTATTATAGAACAAGTAACTTGCCCAAAGTCTTACAACTATTTTATAGTACAGTCAGGATTTATCTCCAGTCTATCTGACTTCAAAATCCAGGCTCTGTTTTCAGTGTCTCCAGACAATCCATGATTAATTTCTAAATATATTGTACAGACAAGAATATCCAGGAGAGCTCAGAGCTAGGAGAATTCACTCCAGGTTAAGATAGATCTTTATTAAAGAGGAGGGGTCTGAGGCAAGCCCTAAAGATGAATGGAATTTTGAGAAAGAAGGAAAGGAGGCGGCATATGAAGTGAATGTATTGGCATGAATAGAGGTATAGTGTTAGAAAAGTGCAAATAACTGTAACTTGATATTCTTTCTTCTGATTTGGTAATCCTAAGAGAAGTAAACCGGGTAAAATTAATATAAATGGAAAATATTAACCTGAAATCTCACCACTCTAGTCATGAATGTTTATTTTATCATCTTTTATGTTATCAAGCATTTATCCACAGAGAAATATACTATTTTTATCATTATGGTAATGTGAAAAATCACTCTTAAACTATTGGTTAGTTGAGCACTCTATGGCATGTTTCTCTTGCTATACTATGCAGCAGTTGAAGTCACTGAATTGTTATATGCTGAATCTTGTAAATACATATATATGTGTATATATACATCTATGTTTATACACACAAATAAACACACGTATAAGATCCTCTAGTATATGTCCTAATATTTAAATGAGATTTATTCTTTTTTAAGATTTTGTTTATTCATGACAAACAGAGAGACAGAGGCAGAGACAGGAGAAGCAGGCTCCATGCGAGGAGCCCAATGGTGGGACTCAATCCCAGGACTCCGGGACCATGCCTTGAGCCAAAGGCAGATGCACAACCCCTGAGCCACCCAGGCATCCTTGTGCTTCATTATTCTGAAGCATGAGTGATATTGTTGGATCACAATGTAAAACGAAGGAGTTGATTAAGCATTTGTGTCAGGGAAGACTTTTTCTTAGTTTTAAGAGTAGAAAACTGTATATTACTTTAAAATCAATGCATTAGGAAAAAATAAGATCAGTACATTAGGAACAATTAATTGACTTTCTTAACTGTGAATAGCAGGTTCTAAAAAAGTTTCTATGTTGAGCTCAGGGGAATGCTAGTAGCTGAGACTCAAATCTTACCGTATGTTGCTAACTCCATACCAATTCATATCTAATATAATAATAGCTAATATTTATGGGTGCTTACGGAGTATTTCAGGCAATTTTCTGGGCATTTCTGAATACTTAATTTCTAAGGTTTAATTTTCAAGTCAATTCAATGAGATAGATGGTTAGGAAATTGAAATAAGAGAAGTTAAATAACTTTCTCTAATTCAGCTTGAAATATTCTCAGTGGCCAGAGGGATGGAGTGCTCTAATTGTCCAGACATAGATCATGTGCCCACCCCAGTGATGATCTGAATGGTGCAGGGACTGAGTCTCACCAAAAGCACAAGACAAATGGGGAAGATTTCAGAGCAGGCATAATGATAGATGTTTGCTACTGGAATCCACTTAAGGGATATAAAGTTTTCCAGCACCTTTTTGCTTTCCTCCAAATAAAAATAGAAACTTTTTGAATGAGTAAAATTAAGACAAAAATGAAAGTGCAAAATGGTAGATCGTTTTTATTTGATAGGATAAGTGTATATGCTTACCACTTAGATAGCTGACTTAATAGAAAAGTTAAATGAGAAAACTGGCATTGCCCGGTAGCCACTAAAATGTAAGCTGTGCGTGTTTGGAGAATAGTAACATAAAGGCAGATTTTTAATCTCTAAATCTGAAATTACATTCATCTGTCTATTTGCAACCTAACTAGCATGGAGTCTGCTTCTCCCTCTGTCTCTGTCTGTCTCTTTCTCTCTCTCTTTCTCTCTATCCTCCTCCCTCCCCTCCTCCCTCCCTCTCTCTTTCACGAATAAATAAAATCTCAAAAAATAAAAAATAAAAAATAAAATATTCAGTCCAGCTCTGGATAAAAGTTTGTCTAGCCCATCATTTACCAAATTATACTCATTCACCTGCCAAATTTATGAACTTTATTCTCTAATAATTTTTAAATTAACTTTTAATTAACTAAACTTTTAAATCAATAACTTTTGTCTCAAATGGATTATTTTAAAATTTAGTGTTATAAATGAAGGTAGATATTTTCCAATATATTTTTAAATAAGATTATTTCAAATTAAAAAAAACATGCCTTTGTAGTACCAAATTTCAAATGTTATGTCATCCGTGATAGTTACATTAGATGTTAGAAAACACTGTGTCTCTTTCAAGAACTTAAGATGCAAAGCTTCCTTGGCCTTGACATTCTTTAAATACTCCTCATTAACAACAGGCGGTATTACATTGTGGGTCTTATCTTTGAACAATATTTGACCTCTTCTATAAATGATGTCAACAAGCATAGCACACATTCTGTGAAAAAAGTAATAGTTATCTGTTCTTCAATTTATAGTATGTTTGGAGATTGTCAATTTTTTGCAGTTAAGGTTTAAAAAACATACAAAGATATTTCAAAAAAGATATAGAAAAATAAACTTACTATTTTATTTTCATTTCCAAGTTTTTATTTAAATTCCAGTTAGGGGAGCCTGGGTGGCTCAGTTTGTTAAGCGCCTGACTTTGGCTCAGGTCATGATCCCAGGGTCCTGGGGTTGAGCCCCACCTTGGCTTCTCCCTCTCACTCTGTTGCTTGTGCACTCTCCCCCCTCTGGCTTTATCTCTCAAATAAATAAAACCTTTAAAGAAAAAAAATGTACATTTAAAAAATAAATTCCAGTTAGTTAACATAGAGTGTAATAGTAGTTTTAGGTGTAGAATTTAGTGACTGAACACTTACATACAGCAGCAGTGCTCATCACAAGTGTACTCCTTAATCCCCATCACCCATTTCACCCATCCCCCCACTTCCAGCAATTCTCACTTTGCTCTCTATAGTTAAGTCTGTTTTATGGTTTGCCTCTCTCCTTCTCCCCCTTATGTTCATCTGTCTTGTTTCTTAAATTCCCCATATGAGTAAAATCACGTGTTTGTCTTTTTCTGACTGATTTATTTCGCTTAGAAAAATATACTCTAGTCCCATCCATATCTTTGCAAATGGCAAGATTTCATTCTATTTTATGACTAATATTCCATGGAGTAATATTCCATAATACACACGCACCCTTTTTTAAAAAAAAAAAACAAGATTTTATTTATTTATTCATGAGAGACACACAGAGAGAGGCAGAGACACAGGCATAGGGAGAAGCAAGCCCCAAGCAGGGAGCCTGATGTGGGACTCGATCTCAGGACTCCAGGATCACGTCCTGGGCTGAAGGCAGACACTCAACCGCTGAGCCACCCAGGCGTCCCCACACCCTCTTCTTTATCCATTCTTCAGTTGATAGACATTTGGAATCCTTCCATAATTTGGCTATTGTGGATAATGCTGCTTATAAATATCAGGGTGGATGTGTCCCTTTGAGTCAGTACTTTTGTCTCCTTTGGGTAAATATCTAGCATTGCAATAGCTGGATTATGGAGTAGTTGTATTTTTAACTGTTTGAAGAATGTCCATATTGTTTTCCAGCATGGCTGCATCAGTTTGCATTCCCACAAAAAGTTTGAGAGGGTCCCACTTTCTCCACATCCTCGCCAACATCTGTTGTTTCCCATGTCGTTCGTTTTAGATATTGTGACATGTGAGATGATCTCATTGTAGTTTTGATTTGTATTTCCCTGATGGTACATGATATTGAGGATCTTGTCATGTGTCTGTGAGCCAGATGTATGTCTTCTTTGGAGAAATGTCCATTCATGTCATCTCATCTTTTAACTGGATTGTTTTTTTTTTTTTTGGACGTTGAGTTTTATAAGTTCTTTATACATTTTGGATACTAACCTTTTATCAGATACATCATTGCAAATATCATCTCCCATTCTGTAGGCTTCCTTTTAGTTTTGTTGATTGTTTTCTTCCTTTGCAGAAACTTCTTATATTGATGAAATTCCAGCAGTTTATTTTGCTTTTGTTTCCCTTGCCTCTGGAGATGTATCTAGAAAAAAGGTGCTATGGCCGAGGTCGAAGAGGTTGCTGCCTGTGTTGTCCTCTAGGATTTTTATGTTTCCTGTCTGACATTTAGGGCTTCCATCCATTGTGAATTTATTTTTGTGTGTGGTGTAAGGAAATGATCCAGTTTCATTCTTCTGGTTGTATTTTCCAGTTTTCCCCACACCATTTGTCCATTTGTTGAAGAGACTGTACTTTTTCCTTTTTTTTTTTAAGATTATATATATATTTTTTTTTTTGAGAGAGAGACAGAGAGAGTGAGAAAGAGCACAAGCAGGAGGAGAGGCATAGGGGATAGTGAAGCAGACTCCCTGCCGTGCAAGGAGCCCAACACGAGGCTCAATCACAGGACTCTAGGATCATGACCAGAGCCAAAGGCAGATGGTTAACCTACTGAGCCACCCAGGGACCTCTGTGTGCTTTTTCCATTGGATATTGTTCTTGCTTTGTCAAAGATTACTTGACCATACATTTTTGGGTCCATTTCTAGGTTTTCTGTTCAGGACCATCGATCTGTGTGTTTGTTTTTGTGCCAGTACCATAGTGCCTTGATAATTATAGCTTGGTAATTACAGCTGAAGTCCGGAATTGTGACCCCTCCCTCTTTTCTTTTTCAACATTACTTTGGTTATTCACTGTCTCTTGTGGTTCCATACAAATTTTAGGATTATTTGTTCTAGCTCTGTGAAAAATGCTGCCGGTATTTTGAAAGGGATTGCATTGAATGTGTAGATTACTCTGTATAGTATAGACATTTTAACTGTATTTGTTCTTCCAATCCATGAGAATGGAATGTCTTTCCATTTCTTTGTGTCCTCATCAATTTCTTTAATCAGTGTTCTGTAGTTTTCAGAGTATAGATCTTTCACTTATTTGGTTAGATTTATTATTAGATATCTTTTATTATTTGGTTTAAATATAAATGGGATTAATTTCTTGATTTCACTTTCCACTGCTTTATTTTTTGTGCAGAGAAATGCAACAAATTTCTAAACATTGATTTTTATATCCTGTGACTTCTGAATTTGAAAATCAGTTCTGGCAATTTTTTTTTGTCTAGTCTTTTGGGTTTCCTACATAGAGTATCATGTCATCTACAAATAATAAAAGTTTGGCTTCTTCATTTTTTATTTGGATGCCTTTTATATCTTTTTGTTGTCTGATTGCTGAGGGTAGGACTTCCAGTACTATGTTATCTAACAGTGATGAGAGTAGCCATCTCTCTTTTGTTCCTGACCATAGAGGAAAAGTTCTGTTTTTCCCCACTGAGGAGGATATTAGCTATGTTTTTCATATATGGTGTTTATTAAGTTGAGATACGTTTCCTCTATCACTATTTTGTTGAGGATTTTTATGATGAATGGATGTTGTACTTTGCCAGATACTTTTTCTGCATGTGTTGAGAGGATCAAATGGCTCTTATCCTTTCTTTCATTAATGTTGAAATTAATGTTGATTGGTTTGTGAGTATTGAACAATGCTTGCGTCTCAGGAATAAGTCCCATTTGGTGGTAATGAATGATTCTTTTAATTTAATCTTGGATTAAGTTTCCTAGTATTTTATTGAGAATTTTTCTATCCATGTTCATCAGGAATATTTGGCCTGTAGTTTTCTTTTTTTAGTGGAATCTTTGGTTTTTGACTCAGGTAATTCTGGCCTCATAGAATAGTTAAAATTTTTGCTTCTATTTCTAATTTTTAGAATAGTTTGAGAAGAATAGGTGTTAACACTTCGTTAAATGTTTGGTAGGATTTCCCTGTGAAGCTGTCTGGCCCTGGGCTTTTGTATATTGGGAGATTTTTTGATTACTGATTCATTTTCTTTGCTGGTTATTGGTCTGTTCCAGTTTTCTATTTCTTCCTCTTTCAGTTTTGGTAGTTTGTATAGTTTGTATGTTTCCATTTCTTCCAGTTTCTCCAATTTGTTAGAATATAATTTTTAATAATATTCTCTTAACACTTGTTTGTATTTCTATGATGTTCTTTGTTCTCTGTTGTTTGTGATTTTATTGATTTGAGTCCTTTCTCTTTTCTTTTTGATAGGCATAGCTTGGAGGTTATAAATTTTGTTAATTTTTTCAAATAAGCATTTCCTGGTTTTATTTTTTTAAAGATTTATTCATTCATTCATTCATTCATTCATTCATTCATGAGAGACACACAGAGAGAGGAGACAGACACAGGCAGAGGGAGAAGCAGTTCCATGCAGGGAGCCCAATGTGGAATTCCATCCCAGGTCTCCAGGATCACACTCTGGGCTGAAGGTGGCGCTAAACCTCTGAGCCACCCAGGCATCCCTTCATTGATCTTTTGTACTTGGTTTTTGTTTGCATGTTTTTATATCATTTATTTCTACTCTTATTGTTATTTCTTCTTCTGTTGGCTTTAGGCTTAACTTGTTCTTTTTCTAGCTCCTTTTGGTGTAAGGTTAGGTAGCTTATCTGAGATTTTTCTTCTTGAGGAGGGCCTATGTTGCTATATATTTCCCTCTAAGGACTGCTTTTGCTGCATCAGAAAGGTTTTGGACCATCATATTTTCATTTTCATTTCTTTCCATGTAATTTTTAAATTTCTTTATTTTCCTGGCTGACCCATTTATTTTTTAGAAGGATCTTCTTTAGCCTCCATGTATTTGTAGTCTTTTCAAATTTTTTCTTTTGGTTGATTTCAAGTTTCATAGTGCTGTGGTCAGAAAACATGCAGAGTATGATCTTAATATTTTTGTACTTGTTGAGGCCTGATTTGTGACCTCGTATGTGATCTATTCTGAAGCATGTCCCATGTGCACTTGAACAGAATGTATATTCTGCTGCTTTGGGATGAAATGTTCTGAATATATCTGTTAAGTCCATCTGGTCTAGTGTGTCATTCAAAGCCATTGTTTCCTTGTTGATTAGACCATCTGTCCATTGGTGTAAGTGGGGATGTTGAAATCCCCTAGTATTATTGTATTATTATTATTGAGTTCCTTTATGTTTGTTATTAATTGTTTTATATAATTGGGTGCTTCCAAGTTGGGGCATAAATATTTACAATTGTTAGATCTTCTTGTTGGATGACCCCTTTATTATGATATAGTGTCTTTCTTCATTTCTTGTTACACTCTTTGGCTTAAAATCTAGTTTGCCTGATAAAAAATATTGCTGCTCTGGCTTTCTTTTGACATCCATTGCATGGTGTCTTTTTCTCTATCCCCTTATTTCAGTTTACAGGTGTCTTAAGGTATAAAATGAGTCTCTTTTAGGCAGTTTATAGATGGATTTTGTTGTTTTTTTTTAACCCATTCTGACACCCTGTGTCTTTTGACTAAAGCTTTTATTCCATTTACATTCAGAGTAATTATTGATAAGTATTTAATGCCATTTTGTTACTTGTTTTGTCATTGTTTTCTGGAGACCTTCTTGATTCCTTTCTTGTGTTTGTCACTTTTGGTCTTTCTTTCCCACTGAAACAGTCCCCTTTAATATTTCTTGCAGGGATGGTTTAGTGGTCACAGAATCCTTTAGTTTTTATTTGCCTGGTAAATTCTTTATCTCTTCTTCTATTCTGAGTAATAGCCTTGCTGGATAGAGTATTTTTGGTGCTAGTTTTTTTCCCATTCAGCACATTGAATACAACATACCATTTCTTCTTGCTTGCCAAGTTTCTCTGGAGAAATCTGGTGCTAACCTTACTTGTCTTCCTTTATAAGTTAAGGACTTCTTTTGCCTTGGTGCTTTTAGGATTTTTTTCCTTACATTTTATAAATTTAACTACAGTATGTCTCAGTGTCAACCAGCTTTTGTTGATTTTTTTTTTTTTTGCTTTTGTTGATTTTGATGGGATTTCTCTGTGCCTCCTGGATTTGAATGTCTCTTTTCTCCCCAAGATTAGGAAAGTTTTCAGCAGTAAACCTTCTGCCCTCTTTTTCTTCCAAGACTTGTATCATATGAATGTTGTTATGCTTTATGCAGTCACAGAGTTCCTTAAGTCTATTTTCATAATCCAATACTTTTATTTCCCTCTTTGTCGGCTTCATTATTTTCCATAATTCTGTCCTTTGTATCACTTATTTGCTCCTCTGCTTCTTCCATCCTTGTGGTCATTATATCCATTCTGTTTTGAATCTAGGTTATTGCATTTTTCCTTTTGGCCTGAATAGTTTCAGATCTTTTATCTCTGTAGTAAGAGACTCCCTAGTGTCTCCTATGCTTTTCTGAAGCCCAACTAGTATCTGTATGGTTGGTGCTTTAAGTTCCTGTTTTGATTAGATACTGGGCCATGACCATTTGTTTTCTTTTGGGATTAATTCCTTTGTCTCGGCATTTTGTCTAGGTTTCTGTTCTTCTCTGTGTTAGGAAAGCCTGTTTCCTGATCCTGAGAGTAATATTTTTTATGAAGAAATCATATACTGTTCAGGGCCTGGCACTTCAGGAATTGTTTCTGACGCATGTTCTCTGCTGCTGAGTTATGGGTGCTCTATCCCTCAAGTCAGTCATCTGCAAAGTTTCTCCTTGTCTGCAGTGGGCAGTGTTTGGCCCTTGGCCAGCATGTGGTAAGTTTTAACTGGGTGTGTTCTTGTTTGCTTGCTAAGAGATACCTGTTGCTATTTCCGCTAACATTGGAGGTTGCAAAACTCTCATCAGTAGATGTGGTGGATGTGGGGGTTTGTGTTGGTCTTCTGGGGAAGAGGCCTGCTGCACTGGTGGTGAGGCACACTTGCCTGAGGAAAGTGGTACCAGCAGAGAGCAGCTGGACTGGTGTAACCAGGTGAGGGCACCAGTGTTGGCTCTGTGTTTCTACTGAATTTGGTTTATGCTGAGGGGTGGGAGAGGAAGTGGGGCCAGTGTGTTCCTTTGTACTAATAGAGGACCTGTAGTCCACGCTTGCTGCTCTGAGGGAAGTGCTTTCAGAGGAATGAATAATTTCCCCTGGTGTATCACAGGAATTTTTCAGATAGTGGGTTTCACACTGTGTGTCTCTGCATCTCTTGCCTTCCTGGAGCAGCCAGCTCCTGCCTTTTAAAATTCTAAATTTCAGGGACTTGGTGTGGGGGGCACCTGCCATGGTACCTTGGGAATGAGTCTCTCTGATCTGACCCAGAAGAACATATGTGCCAGGGCTCAGGGCTGTGAGATTTGGAGCTAGGTGGCTAACCAGCCAGTGTCCCAGTTAACTACTCTAAGCAGGTGTCTCTATGTCTATGCTGAGAAGCAGGGGAGAGAAATCATTGCAGCCAGTTCCTCTGTCCCAGGAGAGGCAAGGCTACCTCTCACAGATGTGCTAAAAAACAAAAATTCATAAAACAAAACAAAACAAAAAAACACTCTCTCCCTGTGTCACTTAGGTTTAGGTAATTCTCAGATGGCACAATCTGCTCTGGGATTGTTTGCATTCCTCTGCTCCTGGAGTAAAGCAGTGTTCTCAGGTCTCTATCCCAGTCAAGCCCTCAGACCTCTGAAACTCCAGTCTTTTATCCTCCCTGTTACAAAACTCATGAGATTTGGTGCCTGTTTCTCTCCAAACCATATCTCCGCACTTCCTACCTTCCATGAAATGGCCCATTTTCTCCCTATAGTTTGGGCAGAAAAGAGTTCATCTTAATTTCTTCTCATTCTTAACCCCAGAATTCAGACTTGTCTCAGCATGCAACATCCCCCAAGTTGGGAAAGTCAGAGCTTATTTGTCCCAGCAAATATTACTGATTGCCGAGTACTGGGAAGGAAAGAGATACATAGGTAAAAGTTGGGGTGGAAAGGTGGAAAGATGGCTTAGAATTGCTGTCCATTCTTTGGAAGTTATGAACTGAAATTAAAGCCATTGAAACAAAAGTGGAGCCATTGCTCCACTTTCCCTGAGCAAGAATCGCTTTCCTCTAATAAAGAGGAGACTGCTTATGTCTACCTCGTCTTGAGTTCCTATTCTGTGTCCTGAAAGACATCCCAAAATACCCTGGACCCAAAGTGGAAATTTGCATAAGCTTCCAAGATAGGAAGCAAATAATATGAGGCTTCAGGTGGACTGGAGTATCTACAATTTTACTCCTCTCTGAAACTTACACATGGTATCATTTTATTTTATATAGTTTTTTATTGGTTTATTTATTTGCTCGTTTATTGTTACACACATCTGCCTCTCTTCTGACACACTATGAGTTGGGAGTCATTTAACATTTATCTCTATACTATGAACAAGATTTGTTATCTTTTGGGATTGTTGTAAGGGTTAAATAAATTAATTCCTTTAACATATTTTGAATAATATGAAGCTCATAAACCTTAATAAAGGTTAGCCATTGTTTTGACTAGACCACAAAGAACTGATGGATTGCCCAAAATCCACTTCTCCCTAGATTGCTTGATCATATTGAAACTTTTATCTTCATAAAAGAGTTTACTGTGGGGGCAGCCCCGGTGGCGCAGTGGTTTGGTGCCACCTGCAGCCCGGGGTGTGATCCTGGAGACCCGGGATCGAGTCCCACGTCGGGTTCCCTGCATGGGGACTGCTTCTCCCTCTGCCTGTGTCTCTGCCTCTCTCTCTGTCTCTCAATAAATAAAATCTTAAAAAAAAAAGAGTTTACTATGTAAAGAGATGTTTGAAAAGGTTTTTTTCTTTTTCCTTTCTTCCCTAGTCTTAACCAGTCTAATGGAACTAGGAGTGCATTGAACAGAGTATCAGTTCTGTAGGTCACTGTCTATTTGCATGAATTACAGTACTGCTAATGAACCTGTGCCTCATTTAGAAAACCCCACATATTCTTTTAAACAGAAATTGTGCTGAAATGAAAGCCGTTTTAGCAGAAAAACAAATTTTACCTGGTCAGTAGTTTCTATTTCCTAATAATAATGAGAGCTATCAATTTAAAACTGAGTAACTGTGACATGTTTCTAAGAGATTTTATGTTTGATAATTTGTTTAATTTTCAGATCAGATCATCCTTTTGAAATGGGTGTGTTAATCTCCATTTTATAAGTTGAGGTACAGATAAGTTAAATAATAGTGCAAAGATTAAAAAATAATAAATTATAGAGTTTGAATTTAAGCCAGGACTACATGTTCATGTTTTATGTATTAAAATATCCTGGATATTTTTCTTTTGGATCCTATTTTTTTAATATATTGAGATGGAAAAGTATTTATACCCTGTTTTTATACTGCAAGCATTTTTATTCTTAACATCTTGATAAAATCATTCTATTCCTTTTTATATCTAACTTCATAAAATTGTGCTTAAATTACTCACTAGATTTTTTTCCCCCTTATGTAAATCTGAATTGATATTAGGAGAAGTAAAACATTCTTTCCATGTTCAAATATTTTGGTCTCTCTGAATATTCCCCTTGAGGGGTTCTCTTCCTCTATACCTCATAAATCATGTAATCACTATCCGATTTTGTCATGTCAACTAAGTAGTTATAGATATATCACTAAGTGACATGTGATTTATAGTTCTGGTAGGTAATCTCCGATGGCAAATATCCTTTAATGTCTTTTTCCATAGGACTAAGTACCCTTTATTAGTGATTTCTAGAAGTTCTAAAAAATTGAATAATTTAAAAAATAAAATGTGATCAGAACTTGTTCAGTGCATTCTACTCAGGCAGTGTATGTGTGTGTGTTCTATCTGACATCTCACCATTTGATTACATTTTTATTCCATTTAGTTTAAAAGGAAAATAAAACAATTCCCATTTACAACCAGAGAAACATGGGATTAATATACTGTTTTTCTAAGTCTCAGCTTTCAGAAGTTTTCTCTAATATTTTTTCCCTAATATTTTAATGAGATATTCATATTCTTTTAATTTAAAAAAAATGACTAGCAGTTAATTATTATAGCAAGCTATTTAAAGATACTATTTTAACAAGAAAAGTGCTACACAAAAGAATTATAGTAATTCTCAAGGCAATTTGAATAGCTGGAATCTGAGAACAAACATTTGATTTAGTAAGGCTCATGCATTCTCTAAAATATACCAGAAATAAAAATATTTTAAATGATTAACAGTCTGTAAAATTATAGCTAATATTAACTAACCTGTCTCTAATCTTTATGATTCAGGAAGTGTCCCTTGATTTCACCAACAAAGCAACCCAAAACAAAAAGCACAACTTCTACAAACCACATTTCATCCTTCTCTTAAACTTGACTCTTTAATGTCCTTTAGCCATATCTCTTTACACTCCTCTCTGTCAGGACATATCAGGTTCCCTACAACATTACTGAGACTTGAATTCAAGGGTCTGTGGTATATTAAGAGTAAGATATACTCTTTGGAAAAATGGGTAAAGAAGCAGTAAAGCAAGGAAGGAAATGTACACTGAAGAATGATGATTTTCAGATAAAGTCTAGCCTTAGTCTGGTCTGCAGGGGGAGGATGCTAGACCATGAACCAGAGTTGTGCCTTTTACCCACTCATCTATCCATCAATTTCCTACTAAGTGTGTGGTGTGAAGAAATCTTAATTTCTGTTAGCTGTATTTATGAATGTATTTGTAAGTATGTTGTTAAAACTTAATGAAATTTAGTATACATATTTCTTGAGATTTTGCTTTCAATACTTTCTCAGTGTGGCTTGGGGACTGTTACCAGTATAGAGGTTTATGTCACTCTTTGTAAAAGTTGTATAATATTCCAAAACAAAGTGTCATCATGTTATGGTTATAAATTCTCCACTGTTGTAAAAATTTTACAAATATTTAAGTACAAAAATTAAAGCAATAAACAAGATTCTAGCTTCCCTTTGTGTATATTTCTATGGAGGGGTGCTAGACTGTTAATACACTGATGAGGGTAGAGGAGATGAAGGGTAAGTATATTTTTTTTAAAAAAAATTCTTATTTCCCCCAACTGTTTTTTTTTTTTTTGTTCAGTTTTCAGAACAAGTATTCTTTTTTAAAGTAGAAATAATACTAAGAATAAGAGTTGACCAAGGGGTAATAAAACCACAAATTAGTAACAAAGCCAGATAACAAACCCTCCCTAGAAAACTTTGAAACTATTAAGGCTTGCATCAAAGAAACTGAAATTGAGGAAGTTCTAAAGATAATGACAGTGAAAGCCTTTGTGTCACAATCTAGGGAATACAATTAAGCAGAGTACAAAAGAAAACCAATAGTATTAAGTGCTTATAGGAAAAATGAATAAATGGATTAATGCATAAATAAAATATTTTAAAAGAAATAAAAAGTGAGCAAAACAGATGATAAAAAATAAAATATTAGGAAAAGAAAAATAACAAACCAATAATTGAGCGGAAATAATTTAAAATCATTAAAATGTAAAATCCTAGAGAAATTGAATCAAGAAGAAGGGGAAAGAAACATATATATAAAATAATAAGAAAATAATCTACTTAATGTCAGAAAATTGTTTAAAACATTTTTTTAAAAAAATTTATTATAGTCAGAGAGAGAGAGAGGCAGAGACATAGGCAGAGGGAGAAGCAGGAAGCAGGCTCCACGCACCGGGAGCCCAACGTGGGATTCGATTCCGGGTCTCCGGGACTGCGCCCTGGGCCAAAGGCAGGCGCCAAACCGCTGCGCCACCCAGGGATCCCTGTTTAAAACTTTTTAAGAAATTACTTTGTAGCGTTAATTAAATTTGAAAATATAATGTAATAGATGGTTTCTTAATAAAAATAAAATTCCCAAGATCAATCTCTAAAAGAAAGTTTAGTTATATCAGTTTCTATACAAGAAATATAAAGTTATCAATTGACAAAAAAAAAAACCACTAGGAATAAGAGGTTACACAGGGGACTTCATTTTTGTCAAAATTTCGTCTTGGTCAAAATTTTCAGTGAACAGTAGCATTGCTTTACATTTTGTTGAATATAAGTTGGGTGGGCAATCTTTTCCTGTGTGTCATGGACAACTTTGTTTTTACATATACTATTTGTTGATTAGGTATGTTGGCAGTATTTTATTACAGTCTGTTACATGCTTTTTAACTCTGTTATAGCTGCTTTTAAACAGAATTGCGCAATGTTAATGTAATCAACCCTGTAGTCTTTCTTTATGGTTGAGTTGTTGCTCTTTATCAGTAAAGACTTCTTCACCCCAAATTAGAAGCAAAAGAAGTTCCCCTTGTGTTTTCAATACTTTAAAAGTATTCTTAAAAAAATAATTTCTGGGATCCCTGGGTGGCGCAGCGGTTTGGTGCCTGCATTTGGCCCAGGGCGCGATCCTGGAGACCCGGGATCGAATCCCACATCGGGCTCCCGGTGCATGGAGCCTGCTTCTCCCTCTGCCTGTGTCTCTGCCTCTCTCTCTCTCTCTCTGTGACTATCATAAATAAATAAAAAATTTAAAAAAAATTTAAAAAAATAATAATAATTTCTGAAATCTGTCTGGGATATATTATTGCATATTATGTGACATAGGATCTAAACTTAGGCTTTCCTTCATATATATCCCATTGTCCTAATATTATAATTAGTATTTTCAACAGAGAAACTCTTGGCTTTAATACAATCATAAATGTTATCCTTATGTATTTCTCTGGAGCTCTGTTCCATTTAATTATTTGTCAACTTCTGTACTCACTGGCTGACATTTTATATCTTTGTAGTATCTCCATTAATTTTTCTAACATCTATGAAATACATGCATAAAAGGTAAATTAGACATTAGAGTAAGATCATAAGGAAATACAGTGTCTCCTGCTCTGTTACACTCAACTGCCAGAGGGAGGTATCACTTTCAACTGTATTTTTATTGTTTCTTAAAGTGTACTTCTAAATTATACAAATAAATTTCAATTTATCGATATATATATATATTAACCTTATGTATTAATTTTATTTCCTGAATAGTTAGTTTGCTTTGATTCTCCTTGTTTCCTCTCCTTCATCCCAATGTATTCACATCACTAGTTTTAGGTATTTTATTGTTTTGGGTAGATATCATTTTTGGAACCTGAAAAGATATAGTTACTCCTTTATTTTTGTTCCATTCATCATGAAGTAATCTCTTAAATCTTACACTACGATAGAAGGGTATCAGCATTTCTAGAACTCATCTCTTTCATTTTTCAATTGCTTTCCCTTCTTAACTGACTTTACCCCTTAACTTTATAAATTGATACTAAGTCAAATATCAATAAACAGTATTATGGCTACATAAATATTTCTTACTGAAGATCAAAGTAGTTGATAGTAATGCATTTTATTTCTCATGCATTTATTTCTCATTCTCATAAATTAAAAATAAGGTTATTTTAGCTACTTTTTTTTTACTTCTTTATTAGAGTCCAGTAGTTACTCTAGTATTTCTAGAATAATGTCAATGTGTAAAATCTCTTTTTTGCTTGCAAACACTTCTTCAAATACTCTGCCTCCTGTCTTGGTATGTATCTAGTACTCACTGGACCTATTGTTTATCCCAAGATGTCTCATAATAATTCTTGCTCAGTGGATTCTGTTTTTGTTTTGTCTCCTATATTTTACTTTGTTTCAATTCTCCTACTTTTACATTAATTTATGTGGTAAGAAACTTCTTGCATGTCTGAAATGTTTATATTTGCTGTCATACCTTATTCTGCACTATATTCTATATTCCAGTGGGGCTTTTCAAATTGTTAATGTCATTGTGATTGCAAAACCTTTATAAGTGATGAATTTCTTTCTTCTCTTTTTCTCTATCTTTTGGAAAGTTTTATGACTTTTCCTTTGTTAGACTTCTGAAATATTGTGTCAATGTATTTTGATGGAAGCCTTTGTTAGTATATTTTTATTTGGGTTACTGAATATTGAATGATTTTCTTAATTTTTAAAGTTCATGTATTTCCTTTAATAAGAAAACCAGTAACAACAACATTAATAGAATTGGTATTTGCATAGCACTTAATGAAGGCATAGACATTGTACAGTTTATTGAATTTTTATATAAGCCTATAAACATATTGAATACTGTGCTTGCTCTTGAATGTTCCCTTGTACTTCTTTCTAGTCAATTTCCCTACCTGGCTACACATAACTAGTATTCTGATTTCTATCTCTATAGAATACTATTGACTCCTTTGAATTTCATAGGAATGGAACAACAAAACACACTTTTTGTGTCTGGCTCTTTCCATTATCACATTTTTTGTGACTAATACAGTTAGATTAATCATTATCCATGTTTATTACTGAGTGGTAATTTACTGCATGGATATACCATGGATTAGTCATTATTTTCTTGGTGGATATTTGATTTTCTTCTAATTTTTAGTTATTTAAAAAAAATGCTTCTATGTACATTTGCGGTAAGTCTTTGACCATGTGCTTTTCCTTACCTTTGGTAAATAACAGTAGAAAGTTTGAGATATATGGTGGGTATATGCTTAACTTTTTAATAAATATGCAAACTTGTCCAGAATGATATTACTATTCACATTTTGTCAAGTAGTGCGTGAACACTACATTGTTTCAAATCACATCAACACTGTGGTCATCTTTTTAATTGCAGACATCCTAATAGGTAGTTACTATGGTACTGTGGTTGTAATTAAACTTAATGGTAACTCTTTTTTAATGGGCTTGCTGGGCATTCATATATCTACTTTGATAAAGAATATGTCTAAATCTTTTGGTCATTATAAATAGTGTGTTATCTTTTAGAACAGTTTAAGGTTCACAGCAGAATTGAGGGAAAGGTACAGATATTTCCCATATACTTCTACTTCACATATGCATAGTGTCCCCCATTATCGACATCCCTTACCAGGGTGATGGATTTGTTATAACTGATGAGGCTACATTAATGAACATCAATAATCACCCCAGTCCATAATTTGTTTTTGAGTTTACTCTGATGTTTTATGCTCTATTTGGTTGGGAAAGTATGAAATGATGTGTATTTATCATCTTGGTATCATGAAAGAGTTTTGTCACTTCTCTAAAAATCCTCTGTGCTATCACTTACTTACCTCTACCCACCATCTCCAAACACTGGCAACCACTGGTCTTTTTATTTTCTTCATAATTTGCCTTTCCCAAAATACTATGTGTTTGGAATTATACAGTATGTGGTCTTTACAGATTGGTTTATTTCAAACTCATAATATTCTCTTAAAGTTCTTCTATGTTTTGTCATGGCTTGATAGCTCAGTTCTTTTCAGCACTTAATAATAATAATTAATCAGTTTTGTGGATATACTACTGTTTATTTGTTCATTCACCTACTGAAAGGCATCTTGGTAACTTCCAAGATTTATCAAATATGAATAAAACTACGAATATTCATGTGCATATTTTTATATGTACATACATTTTCAGTTCCTTTGGTTAAAAACCAAGGAGCATGATTTAGGTCTTTCTCGATCTGTATCGTTTTTATTTCCTTTCCCTGTCATATGGCATTAGCTAGAACTTCCAATATGATGTCACAAAAGGATTTGTGACAGAGGACATCCTTACTTTGTTACTGATCTTAATGAGAAAGCATGAGTTCCTTATGTATGATGGTAGCTCTAGGCTTTTTGTGGATCTTCTTTTGAGTTGAGTAAGTTCTCCTCTATTCCTACTGAGTCTTTATCATGAACAGCTATTGGATTTTATCAAATGCTTTTTCTGCATCTATTGATACGCGGCATGTGATTTTTATTTTTTAGGTTATTGGTGTGATGGTTTATATTCATTCATTTCAAGTGTTGAAATAGACTTGAATATTAGGGATAAACACCACCTGATCGTGATTTATAATTCTTAATATACTCTTAATTTCAGTTTCCTTTTCTTTTGAGGATTTTTATATCTGTCTTCAAAAATCCTCATGTCTTTGAGGATTTTTCATCTGTCTTTCTTTTGAGAAATTTTATATCTGTTTTATAATTTTTTTCTTTGTTATGTCTTTGATTTTTGTATGAAGATAATGCTGAACTCATACAATGAGCTAGGAAGTATTGCCTTTTTATCCTATGAAAGAGATATAGAGAACAAGTATAATTGTTAAATGTTCATTAGAATTCACTATTGAAACTAGCTAGACCTTGTACTTTCTGTTTTTGAGGGTTATTATTTATTTAATTTCCTTAATAGATAGAGGCCTATTCAGATTGCCTATGTGAGTTTTGCAGGCTATGACTTTTGATAAATTCCATTTCCTCTAGATTATCAAATTTGGATTGTTCAGAATGTTCCTTCATGATTCTTTTATTGTCCATAGGATCTTTATTGGTCCTTCCTCTTTCAACTCTGATATTAGTAATCTGTGCCTGTCATTATTTTCTTAACCTGACTGCTGCCTTATTTGTTTGATATTGATATTTTCAAAGAGCTATATTTTGGTTTTATTGATTTTCTCTATTGATAATCTGTTATCAACTTCACTTATTTCTAGTTTTTTTTCCAGCTTACTTCAGATTAATTTGCTTTCCTTTTTTTCTAGTTTCCTAGTTTGCCTTTTTTTTTTTTCTAGTTTCCTTTTTTATAGTTTCCTAGTTTGCCCCCTAAAGGGGACACTTAGATTGTTGGTTTTGGATCCTCTTTTCTAATAGATGAATTATATGTTATAAAGTTCTCTCTAAGCAGTGCTTTTGCTGTACTCCACACATTCTGATAAATTATTTTTATTTTCATTTAGTTCCTTCAATTTTAAATTTCTCAGTATTTCTTCTTTGACCATATGTTATTTGGAAATGTGTTGTCTAATCCCATGTGTTTTGGCATATACTAATTATCTTTGTGTTATTAAGTTCTAGTTTAATTATTTTGTGGTTGGAGAGCACATGCTGTTTTCTATAGTTTTAAAATTTTTAAGGTGTATTCTCTTGCCCAGAACATGGAATATCTTGGTGAATATTTTTTGTGAGCTTGAAAAGAATGTGTATTTTTCTCTTGTTGGGTGAAGTAACCTATGGATGTCAATTATATCCAACTGATTGATGGTATTTAATTCAACTACATCTTCACTGGTTTTCTGCCTGCTGGGTCCAGTAATTTCTGATAGATATTGAAATCTCCAACCATGATAGTGAATTCATCTATTTATTTTTGTAATTTTATTAGCTTTTGCCTCCTATAGTGTGAAACTCTTAGGTTTGTTGCATACTTGCTTAAGGATTATTTTGTCATCTTGGAGAATTGATCTCTTTATTATTACCCAACACCCTTCTTTATTCCTGATAGCTTTCCTTTCTTTGAAGTGTACACTGTCTGAAATTAATATAACTATTTTTATTTTCTCTTGATTAGTATTAGCATAGCATATTTTCCTTAATATATTTACTTTTAATCTGTGTTTCTATATTTAAATTTGGTTCCTTGTAAGGAAACATATAGTTGGGCCTTGTTATATTTACCCTGTTAAACTCTTCAAATTGTTAAATTTATACTGTTGATTTTCAAATTGAGTATTGATATACATGGACTAATATCTATCTTATTCATACTGTTTTCCAGTTTCTGCCTTTGTTTTTAGTTTCTATTTAGTCTTCCACTTTTTTAAATTACCTTTGTGGTTTTACTTTTATTTTCTTTAAATATATATATTTGTTTTATTTGAGAGAAAGAGGAGAGAAAATACAAGCAGGAGGACAGGCAGAGAGAGGAGCAGGTTCCCCACTGAGCAGGGAACCCAATGTGGGGCTCAATCCCAGAACCCTGGGATGACCTGAGCTGAAGCAGACACTTAACTGACTGAACCACTCTGGTGCCCTGACTTTTGTTGTTTTAAAAAAGAATTCCATATGATTCCATTTAACCTTCTTAGCACAGAAGTTATATTCCTTTAAAAAACAATAATTGCTCTAGAATTTGCAATATATATTTACAGCTGATACAGGTCTACTTTCAGATAATATTATACTACTTCCAAGGTAGTTTGAATATCTTAACAAAAATATTCTAATTCTCCCCTTTTGTTCCTTCTATCATTGTTCATTTCACTTATATATAAGCATATATAATAAGCATGTTATGTACATAAGCATACATAATCAAATACATTATTGATACTACTTTGAACAAATTGTTTTCTGTTAGATTAATTAGTAATAATAAAAATTGTTTTATCCTCATTAACTCTTCAATATTTTTCTTTTGTTTATGCAGATCTGAGTTTTTCACCTATATCATCTTCTTCCTCTCTAAAGGTCTTTAAAAAATTTCTTAAAGATTTTGAGAGAGAGCCAGGGAGATAGAGCATAAGCAAGGGGAGAGGGAGAGGGAGATGAACAAGCAGACTGCCCAATGAACATGAATCCTGATCCAAGGTTTGATCCTAGGACCCTAAGATCATGACTTGTGCCAAAGTCAGATGCTTACCTAGCCAAGCCTCCTAGGTGGCCTTTAAGATTTTCTTTTAACAGTTCTTTCAAAGTAGGTCAACTAGCAACAAATTTCCTAGATGTTGATTTGAGGAAAAAAAATATTATTTTTTAACTCACTTAGGATAATCTTGCAGGGTACAGAATTCTACTTTGGTAGTTTTTCTCTCACCAATTAAAATACTACTACTCTCTTCTTGCTTGCATGATTTCTGGGAATAACTAGGGACAATTACTGTCTTTGCTCTGCTATGTGTAAGGTGTTTTCTCCTCTGACTCCTTTTTGGATTTTTTCTTTATCTTAAATTTTCTCAAGTTTGAAAATGATAGCCCTAAGGGTAATATTTTAGGATATGTATTTTGCTTGTTGTTCTCTGAACTTCCTGGATCTATGTCTTGATGCCTGGCATTAATTTGAGGAAATTTCTGTGACTATTGTTTGAAATACTGTATTTGTTCTTTCATCTCTTTTTTTCTAGTATTCCCATTATACATATGTTATACCTTTGTAGTTGTCTTGCTGTCTTTGTTCTTCTCTAAGTCTTCTGTTTGCCTTCTGCTTTCAAAGATTCTATTGATATATCTTCTCACTCAGAAATTCTTCATCAGCTGAATCTTGTCTATTACTATTCCCACAAAAGACATTGTTTGCTTCTATTACAATCCTTTATACTTACACCATTTTTTTTAGTTATTTCTTAGCATCTCTGCGCCTATGCTTACATTACCCATTTGTTCTTATATGTTGTTTATTTTACTCATTAGAGCTGTTAACATATGAATTATAGCTGTTTTTAACTTCCCACTCTGATGATTTTGATATCTCTACCAAGTCAGGTTCTGATACTTCCTCTGTTCCTTCATGTTCTTTATTTTTCTTCTATCCTTACAGCTTTTACTTTTTCTTGGTAGCTGTGCATGATATACTGGGATATAAAGGAACTTTTATAAACAGACCGTTAGTAATATGGTGAAGTGTAGGGATATGAAGTCCTTTTTTTTTAATGAGTCCTATGCCTCTGGACTGTGAACTTGACAAGAGTTTTTCGGGAATTTTCTCCCATCTTACTTGGGGCAGGATGGATAGAACTGACTGGGTATTTCCCTTCCCCCAGTACAGTTAAATTTTAACAGTAGTCCAGCATATTACACTCTGGTTAAGTAGTTTACTCTTGGGGCAGGCCTTAAGAATAAAGCACGCTGGAGTATTTAGAAATAGTTCTTTTTCTCATTTCCATGCCAGATGCAGAAAGGAATTTTTCTGTGACATGTGCTATGAAAACCTGGTCAAGTTTCTGTAGTGAATTTGACAATATTTTCCACCCACCCTTGACTAGGCCTACTGGTGTTTTTAATTCTAAGATTCATTTGCATTAAGCCTACGCCAATTTTTTAATTACATTTTAGTGTTTTTTTGTTTTTTTTTTTCTACAGTACTAGGTGATTCCATGGTTTCTGCTTATGAGTTCTGTGGTAAGTTGAGACTTCCTGTACATCCAGTCTGTAAGCAGTGGTTTTCCCTGTGTCCTCTTGTCTCGTGAATCCAAGAAGAGTTTATTTTCCAGCCTGCTCAGTTTTTACTTGTTTTTCTGGAAAGAGTGATAACCTCTAATTCTTCACATGTGGAAATAATAAGGAATTCTGCTCATTATTTTTTTCAAACTGGGTTGTGTGCTTGTTTTATTTAGTTTTGGATTTTCTTTATATACAATGAATAGATTTCTCTTACTAGACCTCCTATTTATAAGTACCTCATACTTTCTTAAAACATAGGGCTTGTCTTTTTGTTAAGAATTTCAAAGATCAAAACTTCTTAATATTGATAAAATTTAATAGTTTTATGTATTTGTGTTATGGAGCATAATTTGGGTACCACATGGAAGATCATTTGTCTTAAGGTCAGGTTAAAAATACTTTCTCTTTTCATCTTCTTTATAGTTTTTGATTGACACTTTAAAGTTCATTTCAAGTAATTTTAAATAAGGCAATAAATATGGTTTAAAATGATTTTGTGCATATTTGTATCTAATAGTTTCAGCAGTACATTTGAAAAGACTGTCTTTTCCCACTGAATTTTCTTTTCTTATGATTTTATTTATTTATTCATGAGAGACACAGAGAGAGAGGCACAGACACAGGCAGAGGGAATAGAAGGCTCCTTGTGGGAAGCTTGATGCAGGACTAGATCCCAGGACCCCAGAATCATGACTTGAGCCCAAGTCAAATGCTCAACCACTGAGTCATGCAGGTGCCCCTCCACTGAGTTTTCTTTGCAACTTTTAAACACAACCATTTGCCATATATGTGTGGGTCTATTTCTGAGCTCTCTATTTTGCATTAGTCAGCCAAAATCACATTGTCCTGATTATTATAGTTTAAAACACTTATTGAAGTAGGTAGTATAAAGTATCCAACTTGTTTCTTCTTTTCAAAGTTGTTTTGGCTATTATAGACCTTTAAGTTATTTTGCCTCTTCCAGATGCTGTGCATTTTCATTCAAATTTTAGAATCAGTTTCTCAATTTCCTCAAAGACAACTGCTGAGATATTGATTAGGATGATATTGTATCCATAAGCTAGGCAAGAAAAAGGTTTTATTTTTAAAATTTTAAGAGTTCAGATCATGACCACAATATGCCTCTGCATTATTTGGGTCTTTTATATTTCTATAAACAGTGTTTTCTATTTTTTGGTATGTGGGTCTTGCACATCTTTTTTTTTTTTTTTTATGATAGTCACAGAGAGAGAGAGGCAGAGACACAGGCAGAGGGAGAAGCAGGCTCCACACACCGGGAGCCCGACGTGGGATTCGATCCCGGGTCTCCAGGATTGCGCCCTGGGCCAAAGGCAGGCGCCAAACCGCTGCACCACCCAGGGATCCCTTGCACATCTTTTATTTGGCTTATCCTTAAGAGATTTTTACTATTATGTTCTTAAAAAATATATTTAATTTTAATATAATTGTCCTTTGCTAGAAAGAAAATCGCCTCCTCTATATTGATCTTGTATCCTGTAATGTTACTAACCTCACTTATTAGTTCTATGTTCTACTTGATTTTGTGACAAACATGTCATCTGGAAATGGTTGTACTTCATCTTTTAATTTTATCACTTACCTAGGTTTGAATAAGAAAGTACTCTAAAATGTGATTACGTAAAACAGTGATTAATTATTGCTTATAGTTTGCATACTGGTGGAGTGGTTTTTCTACTGGTTTTGCTTGGACCTACCCATGTAACTGTATCAAAATTGCCTTTGGATTACAAAGTTTCTATGGACAAGAGTAGACTAAGAAAATGTCTTAGCTGGTAATAAGATTTATTTATTAGTGAAGAGAAGATAAGTTTAAGACCTCTTGATAGGAGAACCACAGAGAATATTTCTATGTTTATTAGAATATTCATATATTATTTTCTATATATTCGATTATATTATTTTAAACTAATAACACTCTATTTTTGAGGATTCTTGCCTAATAAATGAGCATGTTCTGTAGCTCTAAAAATATATGTTGATAAACTAATGAAATATCAGTGGATATTAATGATCCAAGATTAATAAATCTAAGGATATATAGAGATAGCCCAACCTTTTTGTTGACATTGGTTATTCTTTTTTTTTTTCTACCTAATCAGTCTTGGAGGGTGGTTATTACTTTTATGAATCTTTATTAAGAATTTTTTGGCTTTCTCAATTTTCAGTGCTGTGTTCTATTCCAATGACTTGTGGTCTTTACCTATGCATTTATTCCCTTCACACATTTGTGTTCATTTTGTTCTTTTACTATACCCTTTTACGAAGGATAAATTTATCTTTTAACAAAAACATTAAAATCACAATTTTTATTTTTAGCAATTAGCAACATTTCAGATTTTTATGCATTGTCTCTTTAATATAATTTTCGTTAAAGTAGTTCCCAGTGGATTATTAAGAATTGTGTTGTTTAATCTTTAAAATTTGAGTGTGTCTAGATATATTTTGTTATTTCTAATTTGATGTTTTTTAAAGTCCAAAAGTATATTCTTTATAACTTCAGTCCCTTGGGCTTGATTGAGACTTGTTTTATGGTTCAGAATATGGTCTATCTTTATAAGTATTTCATATACACATGGAAATAATGCATTTCCTGCCATAGTTGAAAATAATGTGCAATAAATTATATGATAGTTAGGCAGTTTCTTACAAAACTAAACATATACTCACCACATGATCTAGCAATTGTATGCCTGGGTATTGACCTGAAGGATTTGAAAACATGTCCATATAAAAAAAATGCACAGTAGGGGCACCTGGATGGCACAGTCAGTGGTGGTCTTGAAGTCATGGGATGAGCCTCTTTTGGGGCTCCACACTCAGCATGGGGTCTGCTTAAGACTCCCTCTCCATCTACTCTTCCCTGCCTCTCTCTCTCAAATTAATAAATATTTTTTTAAGAAATGCACACTAATGTTTATAGCATCTTTATTCATAATTGCCCAAATCTGGAAGCAACCAGGATGTCATTCAGTAGGTGTACAAATAAATAAACTGATATATCCAGGAAACAGATTATTATTACTTGGCAAAAAGAACTGACCTATCAGGCCATGAAGACACATAGAAATTTAAATGCATATTGCTAAGTAAAAGAAGCCAATCTGTAAAGGTTATATACTGTATGATTTCAACCATATGGCATCAGGGCAAAGCAAAGTATGGAGATAATAAAAAGTTCAGTAGTTGATGGGTTGGGGAGAAGATCAGAGAGAAATGAATAAGCAGAGCTCAGAGGATTTTTTTAGGGAAGTAAAAGTACTCTGTATGATGCAATGATGACTATATATCGTTATACTTTGCCCAAAACCATAGAATGTAACACTCAAAGATGAACCCTAAAGTACTGGACTAGGTAATTATAATGTGTCATTGTAGATTCACTCTTGGTAAAAACGGACCATTCTAGTGAATGATGTTGATAATGAGGGAAGGTATGCCATGTGTAGGGCAGGGAATGAGTAGGAAATCTCTATTTCTCCCAATTTTGTTATGAAACTAAACCTTCTCTAAGAAAATAAAATCTTAACAATAATACATTGAGTCATGATGGCTGGAAGAGTTTCATCCATTTTATATCCTCACATTCTTGAGAGAGAAGTTAAAATCATAGGGTATGATAAGATTTGTCTATTTTTTCCTATTCGTTTGTTGATAAGTGATTATATTATAGGTATATTTTAAATAGCCAATAGGAATTAGAGTTGCCATTTACTAAGTTGAGATAGAATGCTGTATATCTGATGCTGATATCTCCTGATATCAATGGATCCAAGAGAAAAAGTGGTTTAGACCACGTTTATGGGTAATACATGTGGAGAATAAAAAAAGTTATTGAAGTTGAAAAGTTAGAGGGATTGGAGTTTGGGAAGAATTAATGAAATTTATTATTACTGTGATGAACTCAAAATTCTCCTTTGAAATATTTATTCTTAGCTTTTTAGTATTTTATTTTATTCATTAACTATCTTTGTAAAAATTTTTAAAAATAAATAGTTATAAATCTATTTTACAACTATCTTTGTAAAAATCTCTTTTGCATTTATTCAGCTAAAACATATTATTCAATTTGTTGACATATTACTTTGATTTACTTTTGTACTGTTTTCTATTTGAAGTCCACTTTAAATGTTAAAGCCAAGTATTTTGTCATGATTTTTTATTTCTGCCTGATACCTAGACAGCTCTCTAATCTATACAAACTATAAATTTATTAATCAAGAAACACCTTTATTGAATATCAAAGATCATCTAATCTGTCATCTATAGTGAGCATCCCTACAACAAAATACAAAGGGTTGATTAGCCTTTACTAATAAACTTCCAGAAATGAGAATGCATTCTACCTTGTGGCAGGTAATTCCCATATTGATCTACCAAAAAAAATATTCAACATTGACTGAAAATCTTTTAATTACTTTGTAAAAGTAATCAAAATGTAAGTATCCATAATTTTTAGAAAATACTACATGTAGTAAAATCTGCTATACGAAATAGTGAATGACGGGCCTGATAATTTGCTATGTCTTTGAGTATCTACCCATACAAGTAAATGTATATACATACAAACTAACAAATTTAGGTATTAGAAAGAATTCTGTTTCCAGGGCAATTGGACAGGATTTATCCAGCAGCATGGGAGAATATTGTCAAGATTCAACTTTAATTCAATCAGGAACTTGATAAGCAAAATCAGTGAATGAATGCATGAATGGATTGAGTGAGTGAATGAATTCTTTATCGGCTCAAATAACTTATAAGTTTATTGGTCATGTAAACTACAAGGATTACAAATAAGTTTGGGTGGTTGTCCAGAAAACATGTGCTTTAAATATTGTTTTTTTGCTTTATATTCTCTTATCAGAAGGGAGAGTGGACAAGGAAATATAATAAACCTCCACTAAAGTGAACAAGAATTTATTATAAGGAGTGGATAGAAAATTAATTTCAGTAACAGGAAGCAACAAGATCAAGTCTGTTTTGTAATAGAGCTTGTTCCAAGTTGGTTCCCTAGGGCCTTGATAAAGTGATGGAGCAGCAGCAATGGCCATGGCCCTGTTCTCAAATTACTTTATTAAGACAGTGACCAGAGTTTCAGACAGAAATAAAGAAATTCAAGCCATATAGTTCAGCTTATCATTTCCAGTATATGATAGCATTTCATTATTGTTATGAAACAGTATACACACACACTGAATCTGTAAAAAAATCTATTCAATATATTTTATCATATAATACATTATGATAAATAATTTACTGCACTATTTGTATTAGACCAGATGCTCCAAGTAGTATAGTTACTGGCAAGTTAACTTCCATTGATTGTATAGTGGTGTTAAAACAATTTTAGTAAACCTCTTTTGTCAAGAAAATTTGTTACTTTTTTTAACTTTTAAAGAATAGTCATCCATTAAACTAACAATATGATCCACTGGTTCAAGATTAAATATTTAGTATTAGTTTATTTTTACTGTTCTACAACTGTTTGTTTTTTTTTTCTCAATGTAGGTTGTTTTACTTGACAATAATCTTATTTAAATAAGCAGTCTTTCTTGTGTTCATATGGAATGGTAGTCTCTAAGCATTTCTTATGGTTCCTTGGTGGGATGGTCACTTAATGATCAAATTAGAGCTCATTCAACCAGAGCTGTGGTAACAATAGTTACTAGACTACAGTTCTCCTTTTCAGACTTAAAGAACATCCAGGTGGAGTTCATTATTGTGAATCACCCAGCATGGTCCCCTGGCAGCAGATTAAGAAAACAGTCTAAATTAGAGATGGCTGCACTGCTAAACTTATTCCTCGTTCAAAATGTAAGGCTACCCCTACATTTAGCCACATACATCTTATTTGTAGTAACCTTCTATCCAGGGAGGTCTCTATAAGTATTTGCTGCTGCATGTGTACAATACCTAAAATATTTATGAATCTGAAAGTTGAAAAATTACAGATTTGTAGCTAATACATTCTGCAGCTGCACGTCCTGGTTTGCAAATTTATAACTGGGAATTTAGTACTAACAAATTCCAGCTTTTGAACAATTGGATGTATTTCTCCAACTGTGTTGCCCAGCCTCTTTTTACTCTCATTCCCCAGGCAGGACGGCTGCAATGGTGGTACAGCCTCTGGGGAGGTAGGGAGGAGGGATGGATGGAACTCTTTGCCATCAGTCACCAACAGCCCCTCTGGCTGATTAAGTAGCAGGTGTTAATAGGAACCCAGGGGAGTGCTCTCCAGTTCCCTTTAGCTGGAATGATAGTGACATGATTCAAGGCCTGAAGGGTTTAGGGCCCTTTTAGGGAGTAGAGGAGAAAAGTGGACTTGTAAAGTGGAAAATAATAGAAGGGTATGTTGTTTTGAAATACTTTTCTTAATGCTTGAATAATACACAGTTTTTGAAGATTTGAACATGGAAATTTCTGATACTTATGTGTCTAACATTAAGAAAAGGAATGAGAGAACATACTAACCTTTAAACCGACTGCTCACTCTATAATTTTGATTTCATTGGAGTTGTATAATGCACAGTAAGATTTCATTGTTTTAGATATTAGGTAGATAGACAAGGAAATAGATCTTATGAAAATATGGTGGAAGGATACCACAGCTTCTGGAAAATTACAAAGCATAAGCTTATACACACAAAGCGCACAAAATCAATAGATGTGGTTCATAATCCAAATCAGTGATGACTGTTAAAATCTGGAGTTTATTATGGTTAATCTGTATATTCATTTGAATCTTGCATCTGTCTCAGAGGAGGTTTTTTAAGAACATGACTTTTAAATTTGATATGCACAATATTAAAATATTTTAAGGACTTTATCAATATTAGCACCACCAAAATACCATCATACTTACTTCTGCTCAACACATGTCACCCCCAAGTAGCTATTAATACTGTTAGCTGTATTGATCAATTTTTGTATTTTATAGGAAATTTTATTCTTTACATAATATGTTACATACTCCTTTGTGCCTAGTTTAGTTAATATATTTGTGAGACCCATAAATATTGCTGTGTGTAGTTATAGTTCATTATTACTTTTATATAGTATGTAATTGGGTGAATAAGCATATATCACACAATTGGTGGTTATTGAATCCTTCCCAAGTGGATATTTAGTGTAATATTGATGTGAACATTCCAAAGCATGTCTTCTGGTAAGGATAGGCACACATTTCTACTTGTTATAAACCTAAAAGTAGAATTGCTGGATTGTAGCGTACTTTAGCATTGAAGTAAAACACATAAAAGAAGGATAAATGGATATTCTAGAATTTGAAATTAGGTTATCTTATAATTTAAAAAAATAAGTGAATTGAAAAATAAAGGTGGCAAATGAAAGTGTCAGCGAAATTGAAGATAGCTTAATAGAAATCATTCTACTCAAAGCAGAGAGAGATGAAAAACTGAAAAAAGGTTAACAGAGCCCAATGTCTGGTGAGACAATATCAAGTGATCTAACAAACATGTTACAATGTCAGAAGGACAGTATAGATAACAAAAAGTATTTTACAAAATAATAGAATGTTCCCAAATTAAGGGAAAACATCTAAAGATTCAAGAATTTTATCCAAATACATACAGACAAGATAAATACAATGAAATCACACCGAGTCATCCCATAAACTCCTAAAACCCACAACTACAAAATCCTTGAAAGTAGAAAAATGATAAATCACATACATTTGAGGAAAGCTATGAATGATGGTTGATTTCTTCTAAAAAATACTGAGGTCAGTAGACAATGAAACAACATCTTCAGAGTGCTGAGAGAGAAATGTCAGATTTTTATAGCCAGTGAAAACAATACACAAAAATGAAGGTGAATCTAGTAGTTTTCTACTGCTGTTGTAACAAATTACCACAAACTCAGTGTTAAAGCCACACAAATACAGTCATTTTGGAGGCCAAAGTCTGAATAGACGTCACTAGGCTAAACAAGTTGAGTGTATTCCTTTTGGAGCCTTCAGAAGAAATTCATTTCCTTGCTTTTTCCAGCTTGTATAGACTGCACACATTTATTGGCTCTTGGTTTTCTTCAAAGCCAGCACCCACACTGCTATAACCTCTCCTAGTGACATCATATCTCCTCTGGTTCTAATGCCCATTTCACTTCTAAGGAGTTCTCTGATTACAGAATGTGTAATAAGACCCCTTTGGGAGCCATAATTCTGCCTTTTCCACATCTAACGTTGAATTAAAAACTTTTTCAGATATATACGTAAATCAGAGCATTCCTGGCCAGGATAGTAGGAATCTCTGGCCTGTTTACCAGAATCTGGGCCTCTAAGAAAACAAAACCAAAACGAAAGCAAAACAAAACAAAGCTAAAGAATTCTTCAGGCTGAAAGGGAATACCACTACAAAGAAACTCCTATTTAGAAGAAGGAACCAAGAGCATTAGAAATGGCAAATATTTACTATGTTGGCAAACATCTTAATTGATTTTGTGATTATCATCTTTTATACCATGTTTAAACAATCTTTGGCTTTTCCAAGGTCATGTATTTTCTATATGAACTATATATTTTTAGATTTAGCTATCTATATAGAATTCATTTTTAGGTATAGTGTGATATCATGATTAAAACACACTTTTTTCATGTAAATATTTACTTGACTCAGCAGTTATTAAAAAGACCATCTTTAAAAGAATTATCTTTCTTTACAGATTCCTATTTTCCATTTATGCTCTTTATATTTTTCTTCTATTTTGTCCATCTTTTCTTATATTTTAGTTAACACATGGGCAGATATTTCAAAATCCCTTGCTGCATCTTTAATATCTCAATCATCTAATGGGTCTGTTTCTATTCTGTTTTTTCACTTGAATAAGTCAGTTTTTCTTTACTTTTCACAGTTACGGGAATTATTAGGTATATGCTAGAACTTGCCTATAAATTAACCATGGGCTTCAGATGATCTTATCTATAACTAGAAAAATTTTTCTTACATTCTCTATTAGGAAGTTGGGGTGTGGGATAGATATCAATCCACAATCCACGTAGTGATTGATGTAGTTGGGGATATTTTCCAGTAAGTGAGATTTGGTGTTTTTATGGTCATTTGGAATCCTAGAATGCATCCTTTGGAACTTTTCCCCAGGCCTGAAAGAGTACTGGAAATTGAGCTCTGTTCTCAACACACTTCTTCAGCCTAAAACACCAACAAACTTCAAAACTGGTACATACCTTGAGAGTTAGACTACCATGTGCTTGAAACTTACCTCTAGTCCCACCAAAATATTTGTTTCCTAAGCATTTATGACTGTGGGAGATGAACTCCTTTTAGAAGTTTTGTCCTAATTCTTCAGTATATTGTGCTGTCCCAAAAATTCCTGGCTCACCGCCAGTTTTATGCAGCTAGGGTTTGCTTCTCCCCTCCCCCCCCCAATAGAGACACATTGCTTGTATGAATCACACACTTCAATTTAAGCCTACCATTACCAAATGCCTTAAGGAAAAAAAAATGGTTCTGGAAGTAATGTCTAAAAGGTTCTTTACTCTCTAGAAATTTATCTAGTCTTTGTTGCAAATGCATCCCTGTGATGTCTTTATTATTTTATAATTTAATTGAATCTTAGTTTTGAAGTAGAAGCATTATCTTATCATAGCCTACTATACATATACAAGGACAGAAGTTAAAATAATATTATTTGTTAGATCCAAATATATGCTGTGTCTTTATCCATATTAGAAAAAGAGCAGTACTTCCTTTGTAACTTTAAATCATGGGTGTGCTGGTTATTGTGTGACAACCAGCTATCCAATGAGAAAGGGAGTGAGATGAAAGTCATATTTATAGGTTTGTTTATTTCCATGATATAAATCTTCCCACCATGATCAATTTCAGGCTACCCATATGATGTTACCAAGTGCAGATTTAGGAATAGGTATAGTCGTGCTTAAATCATTACTTAACGTTGCGATATGTTAAAATGATTTTCTGTAACCATGAAGGGTTGAAATCATAATTTGCTCTTTTATTATTTTGGAATTTAATTATGTTGAACTTTTAATCAGAAAAAAATTATAATTCAAAAAAACTCAGTCTTTGGACTTTGTGAACAAAATTAAATATTGAAAAACAGTAAATATGTTTTTAGTCATTAGTATCTAATGTTTCATAGGTATTATTTCTCAACATTATGATAATTATCTTAATGTATTGTCTGTTACCAAGATGATTACAGCAAGAAACATTAAATGAAATTTATATGCATAAAAATATTTGTGATGTCTCAGGCATTTTTCCCTTGAACTATTTATAAATAGCAATAGTTATAGAAATGTGTCAAAGATATTTTTAATTGAAGAGTATTAAAATTAATTATGACAGAATGCTGAGAAAGTAAATCAAAGGATTCTTTAAAAAAAAAGTGTATTACATTCAAAAGACCGCAGATTTTACTATGTTACAAAATGTTGAGAAGTCCTTTTCTTGGGGATCCATAATTAGAAAATAAGACTAAATGGTTAAGAGAAACAGGCAAGTTGCCCACATTTTTAAGAGAGAAGAAAATAATTGGTTTTGGGGCTACTAAAAGTGACGGCCTGTATGCCTAGCATAGGACATCCGAAACTACCACTCACCCTACTGGCTGCTCCTCAGTTCTGAATTTAGTCCTGCTGTACCTACTATCACTGAAGAATATTGCATATGATTAAGGGACCATATAATCTGTTGCCCATACTGGGATTCTCAAGGGTAAGGGTTTATTAATAGCAATAATTACACTGGACAATAGACAAGCACCAGAGCTGTCTCCGGTAAAACAGGATATATGAACATACTTCTTAGGCTTCTTATGTTGCCATGGCATCATCCAAGGCCTCAGATTGGAGAAACCTCAGTTACAGGCCCCATCCAAACTGACAACAAACCAACACAGTGTATATCTACATTTTCAGGTTAGAAAATGTAGATGTTTCTACATCTTAGAGGTGAGAATTTGCCTCATTTGATGTGGAAATTCCCTCTAAAAAAGAGGTTCCATATGCTGGGTGTTCAAATTGAATGACAAATATAAATTGCATAAGTTTTAAAGTAACTTCTTGTTTATCAAAACTGGTCAATTGAATTAAAGTACATGCACATTAAAAAACATTCCCATCCAAATGACCATACAAGTTCTTCAATATTTACTCTGTACTCTAGCTACAGAAATTCTGGAATTTTACTTAGTTGTCAGTTTAGAGTGATACTATAGCATAAAAAAATGTGCTTCTAAGATGATTTAATTAGTTGATTTTCTAATAGCATATTTCACCCAAGATTAATATTATTCAAGTAATGATATTCTTTTGTTAAGCATACAATTTGTCTTTTCAGCCTGGACACTGAAAGACAAGGTTAATTAATGGAGGTGTTAAACCTGATTTTATTCCTTAAAACTTACTAATTTTCTCCCAGGTAATTTTAACATTTTATCTGAGAAAATGTATCATAACTTAGTCTATTTGGACATTTCAGGAATAGTTACATAATTGTTCACTGCTCATAAATACTCTTTTTACCCTCACTCCTTGCTACCTCCATTACTACATACAGTTAGCTTTCATTTGCTCTTCACATCTCAAGTTTTATAGCTTTAGACTCCTATGGTAAATGTGTTCATAGCGCCATGTGACATTGTATAGTGCTATTCATGGTTCTAATTTTATGGTTATTTTTGTATTTATTTAATTATTTGTAGCCACCTACCAGATAGTTAATTCCAAGAGATCAGTGATTTTTTTTATTTTGTTTATTGGAGAGAGAGAGAGAGACAGGGAGAGGGAGAGAGAGAACAACAAGGAGGAGGGCAGAGAGAGAGGGAGAAGCAGACTCCCCACTATCAGGGAGCCTGATGCCCAGCTTGATCTTGGGACCCCAGGATCACAGCCTAAGCAGAAGGCAGATGTCCAATGGATTGAGCCACCCAGGCACCCCCCCAAATGATCAATGATTGTATCTTTGGCTTTTTTTCCTGTGATAAGCAGAACACCTAATGTACAGTAGGTGCCTAATAAAATTTGTTAAATGGATGGATAAATTAAAAGTAAACACAAAGAGGAGCACTTGGGCTCAGTCAGTTAATTGTTTGGTAATTTCAGTTCAGGTCATGATCTCTTGGGTTGTGGGATCCAGCCCCACATTGGGCTGTATGCTCAGTGGAGAATTTGCTTTAGATTCTCTCCTTCTGCCCCTCCCGCACTCTTACGCAGATGTGCTCGCTTGCTCATTCCCTCTCTCAAATCTTGAAAAAAAAAAAAAAAAAGTAAAAATACAAAGATAGTTCTTTTGATTAAAACTAAAATGTGATCAGATCTATTTCAAATCAGTTAAATGATTAAATATACTTACCATTTAGGATATTTACCCATCAACTTTTATTTCCATATTAACTCTGAGGGTTTTTTAATACAATTTTAGTTAGGTAGATTAAGCTACCAATATTATTATCACTGGACAGAAGAGAAAATTTAGAGTTTAAGAATGAGGATGATTTCTCATGAACTGTTTATCAAAATAGTGACTAGATGACATTTACTAAATGGTAATAAACTTCTACTAAGTTCAGTGACCAAAGAACTGATTTAAAATACAGATCTCTTTTTGTCTCTAAATGGAAATTTATTGCAATATTTAGACTTTTAGGTTTGCATGTGACTAAATGAATACTTACTAATAACTAAATAAAAAAGGAATGCTAATATTTGCTATGCTAAACTAAACTTAATTTGGTAAATTTTTCCATAACTCTAAGTATTTTAGTACAAAGTCTCACTACCACACAGTAATTGTTTGGCACCAAAATAAAGGTCCTACTGTACATGTGTATTTATAGATAATTGGAATTTTTACAACTCATGCAGAGGACTTTCATCAGTACATCACCAGAATTATTTTAAGTGTGTTCTGGTATTCTATAACAGTTATTCTTGCAAACGATTACAAATTATTGTAGATTTATGTTCCTCATTATCCATTCAGTTTGTTGGATTGTGGATTGAATAAACACCCCCTATTGGAACGACTTGTTGGACCCTGGCTCACCGGGTGCCAACGTGGCCCGGTGGACGCCCCAGAGACCCAGACCCCAGACAGGCAGATGCAATTAGCAAGAGGGTTTATTGAACGTTTGCGCAAACGGGCTCTCCGCCTCCGAGGAGGAAAAGAGCCCCGATTAGCAATTACAGGGATCTTTTAAAAGGCAAAAGGAAAGAAACTGCCTAAAGACAAAAGAACCGCGGGAGTCGCATGGCATCCAGGTTGATTTCGGGGAGGGTCAACATGAACCTATTCAGGGACATTCCAATCAGGGTGTGTGTGGGGGGGGAATGGTTTTTTTACTGTAAACAGAATGCTTTTAGTTGCTAAAATTTCAGGAAGAAGCCTGGATGGGCTGCCTCTGGATTAGGGCTGGCCCTACTTACAAGGGGGGAGGTTTCTTCATTCCCTCCTCTTGTTTGGGCTGATTTTAACCTTAAAATCTTAGGGAACATTTATTTCTTCAGTTTGGAGGACCCGACATTGCTGAGTTAATACCAGAGCTTGGGTAATAGACAATCTTTCTCGGATGAACTGGAGCAGCCGGTTGAGGACGCAGGGGCCGAAAGTTAGCAGCAGGAGCAGGATAACTAGAGGGCCCAGAATGGTAGAGATTAGGGTGGTCAACCAGGGAGACTGATTAAACCAGCTTTCAAACCAGCCCTGCTGGGCCTCCCGGTCCCTTTGTCTTTTATTTGACCTTTCCCTGAGTTTGGCCATGGAGTCTCTGATGACTCCAGAATGGTCTGCATAGAAACAGCATTCCTCTCCCAGGGCCGCACACAGTCCTCCCTCTTTCAGAAATAGTCAATCCAAGCCTCTCCTGTTGTGAAGTGCTACTTCTGAAAGTGAGGTGAGGGACTGTTCTAGCTTAGAAACGGACTGCGCTAGTGTCCGTAGATCCTCATCTACAGCTGTTTGGAGTTCTATATAACGTCGTGAGCCCCGGATCGGAGCAGCTGCGCCAGTACCCACCCCAGCAGCGACCCCTAGTCCCAACATAACGGCTAAGGTTAGGGAGACAGGTTCGCGCCGAAAACGGGTGGGATGTTTATCATACTGATTTTCTAGAGTTTCAGCAGGGTGATAGAACACCCTGGGTATGATCTGCACCATGACACAGAAGTCGTTTGAGCTATTTAGAACCTTAGCCGACACACAGGGGGTGAGGCCTTTGTTGCATGCCCACCAAGTTCCCGGCTGGGGCTCCAGGTAAGAATCAGTCCCCAAAATCGGGGTGGTAGTGTTGCAGAGTCTCTGGTAGCCCCGGGGGGGTGTTCCTATGCAGGTTCCCTGTCCTGTAACTTCTGTTAAGGGTGAATTGTGGTTGGGAGTCGGGTGTGCATCCCTGAGTGCTAGTGATGTTATTATAGGTCCCTGAAGTAGCAATTCCCTCATAATAAGGGGGGGGGGGGAGCAAGGCAGAGCCAGCAGGATTTAGTTACATCGGGGCTGGTTCGATTAAGGGCCAGGAATGCCCCTATGATAAGATTAAACAGTCGTTGTCCCGTCTCGGGTGACGACCGAGGGGTTGGAGTGACCGCGAAGTTAGTGGGTGCGGCACTCCCTGCGGCTAGGGCCGGGGCAGCTCTTTGTTCCCCGAGGACCGCGTTAGGCCCGATCGCCACGGGGTCTGGGGATTCTATTTTTAGTTTAATTCTGAATATAAAACCATCATCTGTTCTTTCTTTGTATAACCTGAGTCCCCACGTATATCCATTGGCCCAGTAAGTAGCCCTTTTTCCGGGCTCCGTGAAGGATATCCGTAGGGGATGACACCACCCTTGGCAGGGCCCATAATTAAGGGTTTTCCATTTGCTAAATGTCGGGTGAGTATAGTTAGCCTTGACAGTGATATAATCCCAGGAGGAGGAGGGCCTCCATTCTGTATCCCCAGTAGTTTCGCACCCCCAATTTTTACAATAGAAGTATTCCCCTCCTCCACAGGTGGGATTTAGCCTGCGATCTCTGTGGTGCCCGGGACAGACATAAAAGGGAAGAGTGCTTAGCATGGCCCTTCTGTCAGGCGTGCCACATCCTCCCCATGGGTCTAATCCCAGTCGCCCTGGAGGGCTTTCTTGGTTAGGGGCTCTAGAGGTGTCGAAGTATCCCTCTAGGTCCCATGGGCTAGGGGCCCCTATGGTTAGCTTGCATAGGTCAGGATATAGGTCAGGCCACCAGGTTCCCACGGGGGCGGTCTTAGTTATAGACCAGACCTCGTCACCCCCAGACGTTAGTACCTGCCAGGTTAACCTTTTGAGGGCATGAGGGTCACCTTTGGCGGAGGTGAAGAGCGCTAGGAGAGGTAGGAATATAACAACTGTCATTGAACAATTTTTGAAAGTCTTATCTTGAGCGGGTTTTGGGTGCGGTGGAGCTTCCATTGGAGTGGCTCGTCCGGTCCGTCCTGGCTGGCGTCAGCGGTGCTCGTTGATGGGGCGCGCTGGACGTGTGAGGCGTGGACCCAAGCAGCAATGCCGTCTACCTTTAAGGCGGTTGGGGTGGTCAGTAGTACAGTATATGGGCCCTTCCAGCGGGGCTCAAGCGTCCTGGACTGATGTCTCCTGACGTAGACGGAGTCACCGATCTGGAACGGGTGTGGGCCGGTTGTGTCTCCGGGGCGGTAGACAGCCGCAAGGGGTTTCCAGATCTGGTGCTGGATAATCTGGAGCGCCTTTAGCCTGTCCTGTAAACCGGGAGTGTTAGCAAGAGGGTCAATAGCAGAATCTAGTAAGTCCGTTACTGGTGGGGGACCTCCATAGAGAATCTCGTAAGGAGTTAGCCCATGGCGCGCGGGAGTGTTCCGGACTCGGAACAGAACCATAGGGAGGAGTTGGACCCAGTCTCTAGTGCCAGTCTCCAATGTCAATTTAGTTAGGGTCTCTTTAATTGTTCTATTCATTCTTTCTACCTGACCTGAGCTCTGGGGTCTGTATGCACAATGTAATTTCCAATTTATCCCCAGTAATCTGGCCACCAACTGACTTACCTGGGAGACGAAGGCGGGCCGTTGTCCGACCCTATTACCTTGGGCAGTCCAAACCGGGGGAAAATTTCTTCCAGGATTTTCTTGACAACCACCTGGGCGGTTTCTCGCTTGGTGGGGAATGCTTCTGTCCAGCCTGAAAAGGTATCTATAAACACTAGGAGGTACTTGTTACCATATTTACCTGGCTTGATTTCGGTGAAGTCTACTTCCCAATTAGTTCCGGGTCTTTCTCCCCTCATCCTGGTTCCCTCAGGCATCTTGAGGTGTTTGGTATTTACCTTAGCACAAGGTACACAAGCGTCGGTTACCTGTTGGATCAGGGAGGGGAGTTTGGGAATGTAATAGGTCTGACCTTCTCTCCGGAGGAGTGCTTTTAATTTTTTGTGTCCGAGGTGAGTCCATCGGTGGAGGTGAGTCACCAGTTCTTTGGCCCTTTTCTGGGGCAGGACCGTCTTCCCTTGGTGTTTCCAGACCTTCATTTGCTCGTCATATTTTGCCCCTATTTGCTGGACGATATCTAGGTCGCTGTCTGAGTACTCGAGAGAGAGTTGCCCCGGTGTCCGGACAGCCTCTGGTACTTGTAGGGAGAGGGCCTGTGGGCCTAGTGCAGCGGCCCGTGCTGTCTCATCGGCCATCCTGTTCCCCTCTGCTACTGGGTCATTGCCTCGCTGATGCCCAGGACAGTGAATTATACTCAGTTTTCTCGGCAGAAAGAGGGAATGGAGAAGATCTTGTATTTCTTCTCTGTTTTTGATGTTTTTACCTGCTGAGGTTAGGAGACCCCTTCTACGGTATATTTCTCCATGAACATGGGCAGTTGCAAAAGCATATCTGCTGTCAGTATAAATGTTGACCTTTTTGTCCTTAGCCTTTCTTAGGGCCTGAGTTAGGGCTATAAGCTCTGCCCTTTGAGCTGAAGTCCCAGGCTCTAAGGCACTGGCCCAAATGACAGCTTTCCCATCTACCACGGCTGCCCCGGCTTTACGCTCACCATTTCGTAGAAAGCTACTCCCATCGGTGTACCAGGTTGCTTCAGCATCTGGCAAAGGCTGGTCCGTCAAGTCCCCTCTGGTGCCATGGACTTCAGCTAGGATCTGGTGGCAATCATGCATTACTAGGGAGGGGGACTCGGTTTCTGGAAGCAAGGTGGCCGGGTTTAGAGATGTAGCCGTTCCAAACCGTATCCGCTCAGAATTCAGTAACATGGCCTGATAATGGGTGACCCGGGCGTTTGAGAGCCATCGATCAGGGGGCTGGCGGATGACTGTCTCTACGGCGTGGGGGGCCACCACAGTGAGGGGTTGGCCGAAAGTCAACTTGTCTGAGTCTTTTACCAGGACTGCCACAGCCGCTATTATTCGGAGACATGGGGGCCATCCTGCAGCCACGCTGTCTAATTTTTTTGAAAAGTATGCCACGGGCCTTTTCCAGGGTCCCAGTTTTTGAGTTAGGACCCCTTTGGCTATTCCATTATGTTCATCAACATATAGCGTAAAAGGCTTGGTTACATCTGGGAGGCTCAGGGCAGGGGCGGTCAATAAGGCCCTTTTTATTTTGTCAAAAGCCAGTTGGTGCTCCTTTCCCCAGTGGTAGGGGGTGTTGGATTTCGTGAGAGATATAGGGGAGCCGCCATCTCCGCAAACCCGGGTATCCAGAGGCGGCAGAACCCAGCACTGCCGAGGAACTCTCGTAGTCCTTTGGCATTAGTGGGTGCTGGGATCAGGGCTACAGCCTTTTTGCGGCTCTCCGTCAGCCACCTCTGGCCTCCTTCCAGGAGATATCCCAGATAGGTCACTTGTCTCTGGCCTATTTGGGCCTTTTTGGCGGAGGCCCTATACCCCAGTTCTCCCAGTCTCTCAAGCAGGGCCCCCGTACCTTTTACACAATCCTGTTCTGTCCTAGCCGCCAGGAGCAAATCATCCACGTACTGCAGAAGGACGAGGTCCGGATGGCCAACTCGGAAATCTGCCAAATCCCGATGCAAGGCCTCATCGAACAAAGTGGGGGAGTTTTTGAATCCCTGCGGCAGCCTTGTCCAAGTGAGTTGTCCTGAGAATCCCGTCTCAGGATCTTTCCATTCAAAAGCAAAAATAGGCTGGCTTTGAGAGCTTAACCTTAGGCAAAAGAATGCATCTTTTAGATCTAACACCGTATACCAGACATGGCTTGGGGGTAAGGTGCTGAGCAAGTTGTAGGGATTTGGCACCGTGGGATGTATGTCCTTTGTCCTCCAGTTAACCTCTCGTAAATCTTGTACCGGCCGGTAATCTCCTGTGCCGGGTTTTTTTACGGGTAATAGAGGAGTATTCCAGGGCGACTGGCAAGGTATTAAAATGCCCAATTGTAATAGTCTCTGTATATGGGGCCGAATGCCTTCTTTGGCCTCTTTGCTCATTGAATATTGCCGGATCGATATGGGGGTGGCCGAGGGTTTTAAGTTTATAATTATGGGCGGCTGGTTTACAGCTAGTCCCATTCCGGCCGTTTCCACCCAGGCCTGAGGGTAGTTAGTGAGCCATTCAGAATCTAGGGGCTGCACGGACGGTGGAGAGTCCTCGTGCAGCCGGTGTTCATCCTCTAGGCGCAAGGTCAGTACCTGGAGGGGCTGCCCTCCTGCGCCAGTAATAGTGGCCCCTTTTTGCTGAAAATGTATCTGGGCCCCTACTTTTGAAAGAAGTCTCGCTAGGAGAGGGTAAGGGCAGTCTGGGACCAGTAAGAAGGAATGCGTTACTTGCCCAGTGCTCAGGTGGACCTTCCGTTCGGTTGTCCATCGATATAACTTGCCTCCAGTTGCCCCCTGAACCCAAGACGTTTTAGAGCTCAAGGGTCCTTTTGCCTCAGTTAAAACTGAATGTTGAGCTCCCGTATCGACCAGGAAGGTCACCGGCTGTCCCCCCACTTTAAGGGTTATCCGAGGCTCAGGGGTGGGTTCCTGGCCCTGACACCCCTAATCTTCATCTTCTAGGGACAAAACAGGAATGGGCTTCTTTTTAGGTCCCTGCGTTTGGCCCTTCCTTGGGCAATCTTTAACCCAATGTCCTTTTTCCTTGCAGTAGGCACACTGGTCTCGTTCAACCCGTGGTCCTCTTTTGTCTCCCAGGTCCCTACTCTGTCCTGACTTACTCTGCCCTGAGCCCTGTACTACGGTGGCCAGTATCCTAGTCAGCTCTTTATCACGTCTTTTATCTCTCTTATCCTCCCGTTCCTCTTGCTCTTTACGGATCCTTTCCTCCCTTTCCTCTAGAGTTTCTCGCTTGTTAAAAACCTTCTCTGCCTCTTTCACTAAGTCCTGTAAGGTGTACCCCTGAAGTCCCTCCAACCGTTGTAACTTATTACGAATATCCGAGGCCGACTGTCCAATGAAGGACATAATTACATCTGGTTGGCGGTCTTCAGCCAAGGGGTCAAAGGGAGTATCCATGCGGTAGCCTTCTATTAACCTCTCCAGAAAACCTGCCGGCGTCTCCTCTTTTCCCTGCACTATAGCACGTACCTTTGCCAAATTGGTGGGGCGACGCCCTGCCCCTTTGAGACCCGCTAGGAGTACCTGGCGATAGAGACGGAGCCGCTCCCTACCAGCAACAGTGTCGTAGTCCCAGGTCGGGCGAACCAAGGGGAAAACATCCTCAATCTCATTAGGCAGCTGGGTCGGCCTCCCATCCGCCCCCGGGACGTTTTTCCGAGCTTCGAGGTAGACGCGCTGTCTCTCCTCCGTGGTGAGGAGAGTCTGCAGGAGCTGTTGGCGGTCATCCCGGGTCGGCTGGTGGGTCAACAGAATTGACTCAATTAATCCGGTTAGCGCCTGGGGGTCTTGGGAGAAGGAGGGGTTATGAGTTTTCCAGTTGTAAAGGTCCGAGGCAGAGAACGGCCAATATTGCATCTGGCCGCCTACTGACCGGAGGGGAAATGCCTGGGAGGTCCAGACGTCTTCCGACTCTCCCCCGCGCTCTCGCCGAAAGCGGAGGCGACTGGCGAGCGGGGGTGAAGCGAGGGGTTGCCCCTCTGCCCCCGTAGAGTCGGGGGACGGAGCTGAGGGAGCGAGGGTAGGGGCCTCCGAGCGGGGCGTTGGGGGTTGGGCATAAGGGGGAGGGGAGGAGTCCAAGAGAAGGAGACTGTCCTGGTCCCCTGGGAGCACAGGCGGCTCCTTAGGTTTTGATTCAGGAAATTTTAGGGGGCAAAGGGTGGAGGGAGAGGAGGGACGGGGAATTGGGGGAGTGTGGCAGGGAGGGAGTGAGGGTCTCGGGCCCGGTCCCCCTTGAGAAGGGATAAAGCATTTTATCCAGGGGGGTGGATTCTTAGCGAGATCCTCCCATACTATGATGTACGGCACCTGATCGAGGTGTCCATTGGGTCCTGGCTGGAAGACCAGGGCCTTCACCTGCAAGATAATATCAATATTAAAAGTTCCGTTCCTGGGCCCCCCGACGTTGAAAGCCGGCCACTCTGAGGAGCAGAAGGTGACCCATCTTCGTCTTCTGACTTCGACCGAAAGATTGTGTGCCCGGCCGGCGACTTCTTTCCAGTGATCTAGAGTGAGGCTTAAAGGGGTGGTTACAGTCTGCCCCATGGGTGTAGAGAAGGGGTGAGCGGTGAGGAGGAGGACAGGAAAGGAAGAAAAACACGGAACGAACAGACGCACACGAACGACAGGACTGGCGCGGCAGATTCAGATGGGAGCGGTCGCGAACCACGACCCTCCCCGAAGAGGAGGGAGTGCCGGGGCTCCGTTCCTCTTCCAGACCACTCCGGAGTCCGACTCCGGAGGGGGACCAGGGGTCTCGGGCACGTCTGCCTCCCCCGCTGGTCCAAATACAGAATACAGAGTACAGCGTCCTGCAGGCACAATACAGACCCGGCCAGTCAGACAAACGGACGAGACAGATAGGACATTTAGCGAGCTCGGTCTTACCTCCTACTGGTTTTAGGATTGAGTCTGGGCGTCTCAGATCCCGGACGAGCCCCCAAATGTTGGACCCTGGCTCACGGGTGCCAACGTGGCCCGGTGGACGCCCCAGAGACCCAGACCCCAGACAGGCAGATGCAATTAGCAAGAGGGTTTATTGAACGTTTGCGCAAACGGGCTCTCCGCCTCCGAGGAGGAAAAGAGCCCCGATTAGCAATTACAGGGATCTTTTAAAAGGCAAAAGGAAAGAAACTGCCTAAAGACAAAAGAACCGCGGGAGTCGCATGGCATCCAGGTTGATTTCGGGGAGGGTCAACATGAACCTATTCAGGGACATTCCAATCAGGGTGTGTGTGTGGGGGGGGAATGGTTTTTTTACTGTAAACAGAATGCTTTTAGTTGCTAAAATTTCAGGAAGAAGCCTGGATGGGCTGCCTGTGGATTAGGGCTGGCCCTACTTACAAGGGGGGAGGTTTCTTCAGACTAACGTAGTAATTTTCTTATGTTAGATTACCATAACTGAAGTTATCTTTCAGACTTCACTTATTAATTGCATTAAGAATATTATTTTTAAATGTTCATCCTAAGTCATTCAGTAAGTGTAGAGCTTGGATTTGTAACCTATTGATAACATAAATATTCCAAAAAGATTTTACTTTATGTTGTCCAAGGACAGTACTTTAAGAACTAGTGATAAAAAGTATGGCACATATGCTGTTCAAATGAGAGAAATTATAAGCCTATTCCTGAAATAAATAATGGTATTTATTTATTCCTTCCCTCAAGTTGCTTATCTTTATCATCTCACCTCAGTGAGATTTTTCTACCGTTCCAACTCCTATTAAAAAAAACCTTTTAGACCATTATCCTAAACAAATGAATCCAAGCCACAGAGTTTTATCATACTTTTGTACTAAAGTCAGCTGGTAGTCTTTCAAGTTATTTATCAGTAATAATAAAGTTATGAAGTTTGAAAATGACTTATACATCATAATATACCTACATATAAATATTAGAGTAGGTTCAAAATTGTATCATTAAACAATCATCCTTATTCTCTTTTACTGACATCTCCAAACTTCTGTATTAGTACAAGGGAATTAACCAGTACTGATCAAGGTAATTATGAAGGAAAAAGCACATTAAAGTTAGTAAGACTTGAAGACTGCTCTTTTTCCAAATATACACAACTATACATAATTATACTTTATGACAATGAATAGTCAACATATTAATATTTTCTGGAAATAGAACAGTTTACCAATTACACCTCTTAAATCAGACTTTTGAGGGCATTGTCAGCATAACTTGAACAACTTCTCATATATATGAAGAGTAAGTTTGGCCATAGCTTTAGTTAAATAAAATAGATGCAAATTGAGAAAAATAACAATCTCAAACATGCTAGAAAGACAAATCTTCAGAAACTCATCAAATAATTATATTAAAATATATTTTCATTAATATTTACAGAAGTAGTGGTCTGAGAAACTTTGGAGGAATTGGAAATAACTTATTAGAATTAAAAGTTATAAAAAATCTAAATTTGAAGTTGTCCTTGGAATTCTCTACAAAAGAGTAAACCTGGGTTGAATTCAGTCTTTACCAATTAATTTTTTATACTACAATCCACCCCACAGTTTCTCCAGGTTTAAAGCAGGAAATATCAAATGGAAATCTTAAGCTTTTCTGGGGAAATGAGAATAATTCATAACTTAAACTGTAACTCAAAATAACAGAGACTTTAGAGTAAGTTCCCCCAAAGTTACTTATCATTAGTTGTGTAAAATCTATAAGTTTTCTGTAATTTTCTCTGATGGCTTTGAAGAATTAACTCCTAAGCTCAGGCATAGTTCTTCTCATATTGATGGAATTCCAGTTAATCAAGTCTTACCATATGAATCATAGTTTCCCAAGTTGCATTCTGCATAAATGTGTTTCTCGGAGTCATGATGAAGGAGATATGAATGGAATGAAGTTAAGTTTCTTCCAGACCCTCTAATAGCTTATGTGCATTGAGAGTTCAAAGTATGTGTTGGGAGCATGGAGAGAAAGAGAAAGAGACAGGAAGGGATATTGGCAGCATAAGCTAATTTGAACTTGTTGTTTGGAAATTGCAAAGTTTATTGTGTAATTTCTTCTGAAATAGCAGTCACATTAAACTTTGCTAACTTACTTTCTTCCAGATCTGTGAATCATCAAGCTCACTTCATATCTATTTCTCTTTAAATTTAAGAACTTGAACCTTAATGAGGCTCCATATTCCTCAGAGATCCAAAATCTTTAAAATATTATTTATTGATATTTCCTGCCTTAGAAAGTTTTCTATAGCCTTTTTTCCTTCTTTTTTTTTTTTTTTTACAATTTTCCAAAAGTGCAGGTGGCTAAATCATTTCTTTTAGAAGTATGCAGATTGCTGCTCCTCAAAGCCTGTTCACTCAATGAGGCTAAATACATATCCATGCAAGATGAGGATAGTATTGAGTCATAAAAATCTTGAAGGACCAAGAGACTAAAATAAACATGTTTTCAACTCTTCTGACATCTGGTACTCAATGTGAAATAGCAATATTGAAAAATTACTAAAAGATGCTTGTTTCAAAAGTTTGATTCAAATAATTACATATTAGTATCTACCAGTATCATTGACGTAGTGATAAAGAGGAGATCATCACTAGTGTGTTCAAATTGACAAAGCTATTCTTAAAATACTACTTTATTATAGTATAATTTAGCCATGATGATTCATTTAAAAATAGTTTTTGTTGAAAAGAAGCGGACATTTCCCCCCAATTCCTTAATTGGAGGATATAGAGAATACTTTCTGTGGCTATAAGCTAAATCATTTCATATTGCTCAGCTCAATGTGGCTCTTGTGATAATTGTTCAGAATTGTATTATAGTTAAAATTACACTGTAATAGAAAAATGTCCTTCTTTCCCTTTAAAGCAAAGCTTTGTCCTGGCAGAAACAAAAAATTCTAAGTTGGGAAATCTTTGTTTCATTAGCCAGAATGCTAAAAAATGCCTAACTAAGAGTAAATCTGCTAAGAAATTATTTTCTGTATAATCAGGCTAATTGATTTTTTGGTTATTTGCTTTGTTAATTATTCACTCAACATTAATTGTGTGAATATTTATTTCTCACTATCAGAAACTAGATGGCAAAGAACAGCATAACATTTACTGAGTATATTTTAGTGGAAAGAAATGGAATTTTACTAAAAAATTGAATATTAGATATTGGAAAATTCTAGGCAAATTGATTATGTGGCCATTTTACATTGGGAGTCAGTAAGAAAGTATATCACGCAGAGTGAGAAGCTAGCACAAAGATCCTATGGCAAAAACTAGCTTGGAGGAATATAAAGTCCAATGCGGTGGAACAAATGGATGAAAGGAAAGAGGTAGACATTGAGAAAAAATAAATAGGCACCAGAAAGATAATTTTAAGTCAAATTAAGGATTTTTTAAATGATTAAGAAAATCGTTTTTAAGTTTTTTTTAAATAAAAAATCAGTGTTTTAAACAATGAGTGATAATCTTTAGAAATTTTTTTGTAGGGGTACAACTATAAGCAAGGAACTGGAGATGAGTGCAGTAGGCACCAGATGATGGTGTAATTTAATAGCTTTGTGGTGTTGCATTAGAAAGAAGTGGACTGTTGAGGGAAATGTACTGGAAATAGAGTCCCTGAGAAGTGGCTATGGGATTGGACATCGCATGGAAAAATAAAGATAATAATTCAGAGTCAGTAGACCAGTCTCACCTATTCACTTACTCAGTTGTTTTAACCCTATTTTGGAATATTTTGGAAAAAAAAAAGATCTAAATTTATGTTTACCTCATAAAGAACAGAGAAAAAAAAAGATTATTGAGAGGAGCCAGACAGATTTGAAGAAGTCAGAAGAAGGCAATGAAGCCAAAAACAAAAATGCAATAAAGCAGTATGATTCTCTAGATTTAAAAGCTTCTTGTACTTACTCCGTGTTAATATTGGAAAATTTCAGTTATCAACTGGAACAATGAGAAAAGTACCATAATCTCTCTTTTATACCTAGATCAAAATTAAAAAGGACAATATGCGTTATCTTCCAAAGTGCATTTTTTGGAATGCCAATCCCATGCAATGGTGTGAATACATTTATGAAATATTGTATATTTGTAAATGTATATGCATTATTTATAATATATATGCATACATATTTACGTGTGTATTACATATATATAAAATAAATAATATTAACATTTAAAATGTAAAAGTTTTTTTGAAAAAAGCTAACATAAAATAATGCCCATGGTAGACTATTTATAATTATCATTATGGTGTAGTTTTGGAATATAGGTGAGGTTTTGTGTGGTGAGATCCAGAGCCATGACCAAGAAAGAATTCTTGAGATGTCTTTGATGGAAAATGATGGTTTTATTAAAGAAGGGGACAGGACCCATGGGCAGGAAGAGCGGCTGCCTGGGGGTTGTGAGGGGTGGCTGATTAAATACTTGGGAGTTGAGGGAGGTAAGGAAAAGGGAGATTTTCAAAATAATTTTGCATGATAAAGAGAACCTAAAAGATACTGGAGACCTTGCCATTGTCAAATTAGGGTTGTAAAGAATTAACATTAAGATAGTTGGAGGTTTCCTTCTGGAAGTTAGGTTATTGATAAGAATGCTTTTATCTTGTAAATCACTAAGACATTTTGTAAACTCTGGGAGACTCAAGTCTAGAGGAATATATAGACTAAAGTCTAGAGGACTAACTCTGTAAGTTAACTATTTGTTTTCCTTTCCCTTAGTTTCAGGGCAGCCAGGAGTGCCTGACAAATGCCACACATATCCCCACTCTGGGTTGGGGGGGGTCAGTTGGGGGGTGTCAGCTTGTGGTTTGTCCTCAGCTAGCCTTCTGTTCCCTCATCAATTATATTATGGAGTAACAAAACCATATTACATATTACCTCCCAGAATTTACAGATCTTCAGGAAAACATTAAATTCACTCAAAACAGGAGAACTATCTTCTCTAGAAGTTACCTTACGTAACTTAGGTAGGTATTTATGTAAGAAGTTACCTTACATAACTTAGGTATTTATACCACCAGAGGTACAATCTGAGGTCTCTCTGCGAATTAATACCCCAGATATCTAGGTCTCTGTGAGATGCTAAAACCAAGTAATATTTTGTCATGAATATTAAAATCAAAAATCAATTCAGAGTCATAGCAATATGAGTACATAGCAGTTACTAATTTGCTATGCCTCCGAATAAGATACAATATGATGAACAAGGATGGAGATTAGAATTTTTCCACAGGTAGGAATAAATGGCATGGTAAACTTTAAGCCCGTTAAGAATTGCTGCTAAAGATTTGGATTATTTCAATCTTTCTAGAAGCTTATTTTATTTGAGTAAACATACTTTGAGTTGAGTAAACATACTTTACACTAAGTTTACTAAGTTGAGTAAACACACTTACACTAAGAACAAGAAAGTATATTTCTCAGTTGCCTTTATTGATGAAAATTTAATCTTGGGAGTGGAATGGGGAACATTTGTTTGGTGTGCCTCATGATTGAATTGTAGCCTTAATTATGGATTTTATAGTTTAAAGGCCACTGGATCTCATCTTTCATTTCAACACTGCTATCTATGAGTTGATACTCTAGCCATTTTGTATCAAAGTTATCCTGTTTTCAAAATAATTAGAAATGATAACTATGTTCATCTGACAGATGAGGCTGTGTTTTAATAAGATAATACATATAAAAACACTTTAAAACTACAAATTTCTGTACAGCTATGTGGTGTTGTTACTATTTTGATTGTATGTGCCTCAAGATGTGAGCCTTTGGCAGAAGAAATATGAAAAAGATTGAATGTAGGCATCGGATTGTTTGAATTTGGGAACACTCACTTTTTGCTCTGGATCCCTTTAAATACTTAAATTATTGAGGACACCCAGCAGGCTTGTGTGTATGTATTATGTATACTGTTAAAATACAAAACAGAAACTGACTAAATTCAACTTATTGGCTTCCTTAAACAATTCAGGAATCCGGCAGCCTCCCACCTAGCAAGTAGAGGGGGATTCTAAGGAGTACAAAATGGAGGGTTTTTATAGGAGGGTGGGATGAGGAAGTTATTAGCAGAAGAAAGGGATTTTTCTAGGCATGGTTGCTTTCCCCTAGGAGGAAGAACAAGGGCATTTATTATGCAGATTTACCTCATCTTCCTCTGGGGGTTGGAGAAGGCCCCTGTAGCAGATTACTTCAATGGTATTTACTGGAAAATTCTTGACTAGTGAAAAGTAAGTTTCTGGGAGAGGTTAAAAATGCAGTTAGATTAGGTATTAAGCTCCAGTTTGAAGATTCAGCCTCAGTGATGCCATTGTGAGCTTGTGGTCTGATTTCTTTCTTTCTTTCTTTCTTTCTTTCTTTCTTTCTTTCTTTCTCTCTCTCTTTTCTTTCTCTTTTCTTTCTTTTCTTTTTTTCTTTCTTTCTTTCTTTCTTTCTTTCTTTCTTTCTTTCTTTCTTTCTTTCTTTCCTTCCTTCCTTCCTTCCTTCCTTCCTTCCTTCCTTCCTTCCTTCCTTTAAATTCCATTTAGTTAACATATACTGTATGTTTCAGGGGTAGAATTTAGTGATTTATCAGTTGCATATAACACCCAGTGCTCATTACCTCAACTGCTGTCCTTAATGCCCATCACCCAGTTACCCCATCCTTCCAACCCACCTCCCCTCCAGCCACCCTCAGTTTGTTTTCTAGGGTTCAGGGTCTCTTATGGTTTGCCTCCCTCTCTATTTTCATCTTATTTTACTTTCCCTTCCCTTTCCCTTTGTTCATCTGTTTGTTTCTTAAATTCCACTTATGAGGTTTTTTTTTTTTTTAACAATACATTGATAACCAGCTAGAGGTTAAATCAGAAATTTTTTTTAAAAAGTTTATATATAACAGCCATAGGAAACCTATTATTTGTTAATATAAATAAAACATTTTTTAATAAAAAAGCCTTATTTTTGAAAGCCAAAAATTAGCAAGAAGAATGGCATTGTTTAAAGTTTTGCAGTTTCTTTAATGTCTGGCTTATGAGAAGACAGCTGAATTCTCATATCTATTTCTGCATTCATTCTGGTGACATGTTACTTGAAGTACTGAAAGAAAATTCATTCTTACACAGGTATGTGACCAGAAAAGGGAGTTCGTCTTGGACTGCTCATAGCTCTTAGGGACCACTAAGCATTTTCTCACTAACTTTAAGACCTGCTGCGCAAGAAAAAGATAATTGAAAGAATTAACAATATCAGAGTTATACCACTTAACTCCTTATTTCTAAGTGTTCTGACATAAGGGTAGGCATGAAAACTTTGATATTTTGGCTGATGGAAATCATTTTATCCCAAACTTGACCTTTTTATTACTTTCAGGGAACAGCTCTTTGATTTTGAGGGAAAATACAGTTTTTAATAAGAGAAAAGAGCTTTAAGTTGCCAACTGAATTCAGAGTCACACTTTAAAATCTAATGTAACCTTAGGTAAATTTTACTTGCTCTTAAGGGATTTTTCTGAGAATCAAACAAGGTAGGCTGTTCTGAATAAAGAAAAGTCTATCTTTGTTATCCTTCAATTTGGAGAGAGGCCATCCACAGTTGAGGTATTGAGATATGGGAATTGAGATATTGCATGCCCCATTTGCTAAATGTGACATACTGGTTTAAAAACTATTGCTCTCTCAAAGGCTAGTTCCAGTAGCCTTAGTTTGAAGTAGAAATTAATGATTGGTTTACTGCTTATAGGTGGAGTAGGTGGTGGACACTTACCTTCTGGTCAAATAGGGACTATTGGGTCTGATTCAGACACTATAAACAACAGAAGGTAATGTGACACAGTATTTGGTCTCTCCACCTACAGTATTTCCTCAGCCTTCACAACAATTTGGAAATGAGTCTGTTATTTTATAATTATTAAAGAGGTAAGGGATTTGAGACCTGTACAAATTGACTCTCTCCCTCAAAAAATCCCTGATCTGGTAAGGAGCAGAACTTGAAATTGTCCCACACCTTTGAAGCCCATGTATTTTCCTAGATCATTTTTAAAGATATTTAGGAAAAAATGATTTCCCATTTTTAAGAATTTACTGAAATGGGGAGAAGGGGGAAGAGAGGTTTTTAATGAAGTTAGATGCCCAAAGTGCAAGCATGCGATTTGTGACAGCAGTTTCACAAGAATTTGTGCTATGCAGAAGTCTGTTGGAAGTATTCAAGACTTCATGGCTCAAAACCAGAATTGAACACAGATTCAAAATTTCTCAACTACTGCATTTTGGGTATTTAAATCATACAGTCTGAAAACCTCAAATACAGAAACATGTTTGTCACTGACAAACCTCGTTAGGTTCTTGAGCTATAAGCTGCACTCTGGGAGAGAGGCTTTATTACTATGAGGCAAAGTCAAATTTGGCAACTAAAATATTAAGAAAATAGAAGGTTACTGGTTTGCAAGTGGTCATGGGGTGGTGATCTGATTGATCAATTAGTGACCTATGTAGGTTGGGTCTAATCCTCACCTGTGTGCGTTCTAGAAACTTGTGGGAAGAAACCTGCTTTGATCTTGTTAGGACAAAACAAGAGTAAAGACTAGAGTAAAAGATGATCATTTCTCTCAAAGTATGGATGAGGATGGATAGAGGAACAATAGCCATGCCTTCTCTAGATTTACGGACAAAGTCACTGTGGTTCTGAGCTCCAGACCTGATGTAAGCTCTAACACTGTGCATTCCTTAATGTACCTTTGTGAATATATCCACTTTTAATTCCGTAATGATTCAGATGTACTTGATTTAACTCTTCTGTTTCCTTTTTGGCATAGAGTAGGTCATTTGAAACTAAGGCACATAAACTACACACATGCACACAAATACAGACTTAAGGTTTTAGAAGCAGAGTCTTTTTGAATGGCATTCCATTCAAAAAGGGGCAAGATGGCGGAAGAGTAGGGTCCCCAAATCACCTGTCCCCAACAAATTACCTAGATAACCTTCAAATCATCCTGAAAATCTACGAATTCGGCCTGAGATGTAAAGAGAGACCAGCTGGAACGCTACAGTGAGAAGAGTTCGCGCTTCTATCAAGGTAGGAAGACGGGGAAAAAGAAATAAAGAAACAAAAGGCCTCCGAGGGGGAGGGGCCCCGCGAGGAGCCGGGCTGAGGCCGGGGCGAGTGTCCCCAGGACAGGAGAGCCCCGTCCCGGAGGAGCAGGAGCTGCACCAACCTTCCCGGGCGGGCGGAAAGGGGCTCGCAGGGAGTTAGAGCAGGACCCAGGAGGGCGGGGATGCCCTCGGGCTCCCGGGACACTAACAGACACCTGCGCCCCGGGAGAGTGCGCCGAGCTCCCTAAGGGCTGCAGCAGGCACGGCAGGGCCGGAGCAGCTCGGCGGGGCTCGGGCGGCGGCTCCGCGGAGGGGGCTGCGGGGCGGGAGCGCGAATCCAACAGCGCAGGCCCCGGAGCACAGGGCGCCGGGACACAGCCCAGGATCCGGCCTCCCCCGGGACAGGCAGAGGCCGGGAGGGCCCAGGACAGCAAGGACACTCCTGCCCCGAGCTGAGCAGATCAGCGGCCCCGCCCCGGAGCCTCCAGGCCCTGAGGACCGAGAGCCCCGTAGTTCCTGCAGAGGCTGAATCCAGGCTTCCAGAGCTGCCATAGCCACTGGGGCTGTTCCTCCTGGGGCCTCACGGGGTAAACAACCCCCACTGAGCCCTGCAGCAGGCAGGGGCAGAGCAGCTCCCCCAAGTGCTAACACCTGAAAATCAGCACAACAGGCCCCTCCCCCAGAAGACCAGCTGGACGGACCAGTTCCAGGGGAAGTCAAGGGACTTAAAGTCTACAGAATCAGAAGATACTCCCCCGTGTTTTTTTTGTTTTGTTTTGTTTTTGTTTTTTTTTTTCTTTTTTCTTTCTTACTGATTTCTGATTGCTTCCCCCACCCCCTTTTTTTCACCTTTCTTTCTTTCTTTTTCTTCTTTCTTCTCTTTCTCTTTTCTTTCCTTCTCTCTCTTTCTCTCCTTTTCCCAATACAACTTGTTTTTGGCCACTCTGCACTGAGCAAAATGACTAGAAGGAAAACCTCACCTCAAAAGAAAGAATCAGAAACAGCCCTCTCTCCCACAGAGTTACAAAATCTGGATTACAATTCAGTGTCAGAAAGCCAATTCAGAAGCACTATTATACAGCTACTGGTGGCTCTAGAAAAAAGCATTAAGGACTCACGAGACTTCATGACTGCAGAATTTAGATCCAATCAGGCAGAAATTAAAAATCAATTGAATGAGATGCAATCCAAACTAGAAGTCCTAACGACGAGGGTCAACGAGGTGGAAGAACGAGTGAGTGACATAGAAGACAAGTTAATGGCAAAGAGGGAAACTGAGGAAAAAAGAGACAATTAAAAGACCATGAAGACATATCAAGGGAAATAAATGACAGCCTAAGGAAGAAAAACCTACATTTAATTGGGGTTCCCGAGGGCGCCGAAAGGGACAGAGGGCCAGAATATGTATTTGAACAAATCCTAGCTGAAAACTTTCCCAATCTGGGAAGGGAAACAGGCATTCAGATCCAGGAAATAGAGAGATCCCCCCCTAAAATCAATAAAAACCGTTCAACACCTCGACATCTAATAGTGAAGCTTGCAAATTCCAAAGATAAAGAGAAGATCCTTAAAGCAGCAAGAGACAAGAAGTCCCTGACTTTCATGGGGAGGAATATTAGGGTAACAGCAGACCTCTCCACAGAGACGTGGCAGGCCAGAAAGGGCTGGCAGGATATATTCAGGGTCCTAAATGAGAAGAACATGCAACCAAGAATACTTTATCCAGCAAGGCTCTCATTCAAAATGGAAGGAGAGATAAAGAGCTTCCAAGACAGGCAGGAACTGAAAGAATATGTGACCTCCAAACCAGCTCTGCAAGAAATTTTAAGGGGGACTCTTAAAATTCCCCTTTAAGAAGAAGTTCAGTGGAACAATCCACAAAAACAAGGACTAAATAGATATCATGATGACACTAAACTCATATCTGTCAATAGTAACTCTGAACGTGAACGGGCTCAATGACCCCATCAAAAGGCGCAGGGTTTCAGACTGGATAAAAAAGCAGGACCCATCTATTTGCTGTCTACAAGAGACTCATTTTAGACAGAAGGACACCTACAACCTGAAAATAAAAGGTTGGAGAACCATTTACCATTCAAATGGTTCTCAAAAGAAAGCAGGGGTAGCCATCCTTATATCAGATAAACTAAAATTTACCCCGAAGACAGTAGTGAGAGACGAAGAGGGACACTATATCATACTTAAAGGATCTATCCAGCAAGAGGACTTAACAATCCTCAATATATATGCCCCGAATGTGGGAGCTGCCAAATACTTAAACGAATTATTAACCAAAGTGAAGAAATACTTAGATAATAATACACTTATACTTGGTGACTTCAATCTAGCTCTTTCTACCCTCAATAGGTCTTCTAAGCACAACATCTCCAAAGAAACAAGAGCTTTAAATGATACACTGGACCAGATAGATTTCACAGATATCTACAGAACGTTACATCCAAACTCAACTGAATACACATTCTTCTCAAGTGCACATGGAACTTTCTCCAGAATAGACCACATACTGGGTCACAAATCGGGTCTGAACCGATACCAAAAGATTGGGATCGTCCCCTGCATATTCTCAGACCATAACGCCTTGAAATTAGAACTCAATCACAAGAGGAAGTTTGGAAGGACATCAAACACGTGGAGGTTAAGGACCATCCTGCTAAAAGATAAAAGGGTCAACCAGGAAATTAAGGAAGAATTAAAAAGATTCATGGAAACTAATGAGAATGAAGATACAACTGTTCGAAATCTTTGGGATGCAGCAAAAGCAGTCCTGAGGGGGAAATACATCGCAATACAAGCATCCATTCAAAAACTGGAAAGAACTCAAATACAAAAGCTAAACTTACACATAAAGGAGCTAGAGAAGAAGCAGCAAATCGACCCGATGCCCAGCAGAAGAAGAGAGTTAATTAAAATTCGAGCAGAACTCAACGAAATTGAGACCAGAAGAACTGTGGAACAGATCAATAGAACCAGGAGTTGGTTCTTTGAAAGAATTAATAAGATAGATAAACCATTAGCCAACTTTATTAAAAAGAAGAGAGAGAAGACTCAAATTAATAAAATCATGAATGAGAAAGGAGAGATCACTACCAACACCAAGGAAATACAAACGATTTTAAAAACATATTATGAACAGCTCTACGCCAATAAATTAGGCAATCTAGAAGAAATGGACGCATTCCTGGAAAGCCACAAACTACCAAAACTGGAGCAGGAAGAAATAGAAAACCTGAACAGGCCAATAACCAGGGAGGAAATTGAAGAAGTCATCAAAAACCTCCCAAGACACAAGAGTCCAGGGCCAGATGGCTTCCCAGGGGAATTCTATCAAACGTTTAAAGAAGAAATCATACCTATTCTACTAAAGCTGTTTGGAAAGATAGAAAGAGATGGAGTACTTCCAAATTCATTCTATGAGGCCAGCATCACCTTAATTCCAAAACCAGACAAAGACCCCACCAAAAAGGAGAATTACAGACCAATATCCCTGATGAACATGGATGCAAAAATTCTCAACAAGATACTAGCCAATAGGATCCAACAACACATTAAGAAAATTATTCACCATGACCAAGTAGGATTTATCCCCAGGACACAAGGCTGGTTCAACACTCGTAAAACAATCAATGTGATTCATCATATCAGCAAGAGGAAAAACAAGAACCATATGATCCTCTCAGTAGATGCAGAGAAAGCATTTGACAAAATACAGCATCGATTCCTGATCAAAACTCTTCAGAGTGTAGGGATAGAGGGAACTTTCCTCGACATCTTAAAAGCCATCTACGAAAAGCCCACAGCAAATATCATTCTCAATGGGGAAGCACTGGGAGCCTTTCCCCTAATATCAGGAACAAGACAGGGATGTCCACTCTCACCACTGCTATTCAACATAGTATCGGAAGTCCTAGCCTCAGCAATCAGACAACAAAAAGACATTAAAGGCATTCAAATTGGCAAAGAAGAAGTCAAACTCTCCCTCTTCGCCGATGACATGATACTCTACATAGAAAACCCAAAAGCCTCCACCCCAAGATTGCTAGAACTCATACAGCAATTTGGTAGCATGGCAGGATACAAAATCAATGCCCAGAAATCAGTGGCATTTCTATACACTAACAATGAGACTGAAGAAAGAGAAATTAAGGAGTCAATCCCATTTACAATTGCACCCAAAAGCATAAGATACCTAGGAATAAACCTAACCAAAGAGGTAAAGGATCTATACCCTAAAAACTATAGAACACTTCTGAAAGAAATTGAGGAAGACACAAAGAGATGGAAAAATATTCCATGTTCATGGATTGGCAGAATTAATATTGTGAAAATGTCAATGTTACCCAGGGCAATTTACATGTTAATGCAATCCCTATGAAAATACCATGGACTTTCTTCAGAGAGAACAAATTATTTTAAGATTTGTGTGGAATCAGAAAAGACCCCCAATAGCCAGGGGAATTTTAAAAAAGAAAACCATAGCTGGGGGCATCACAATGCCAGATTTCAGGTTGCACTACAAAGCTGTGGTCATCAAGACAGTGTGGTACTGGCACAAAAACAGACACATAGATCAATGGAACAGAATAGAGAACCCAGAAGTGGACCCTGAACTTTATGGTCAACTAATATTCGATAAAGGAGGAAAGACAATCCACTGGAAGAAAGACAGTCTCTTCAATAAATGGTGCTGGGAAAATTGGACATCCACATGCAGAAGAATGAAACTAGACACTCTCTTGCACCATACACAAAGATAAACTCAAAATGGATGAAAGATCTAAATGTGAGACAAGATTCCATCAAAATCCTAGAGGAGAACACAGGCAACACCCTTTTTGAACTTGGCCACAGTAACTTCTTGCAAGATAAATCCACGAAAGCAAAAGAAACAAAAGCAAAAATGAACTATTGGGACTTCATCAAGATAAGAAGCTTTTGCACAGCAAAGGATACAGTCAACAAAACTCAAAGACAACCTACAGAATGGGAGAAGATATTTGCAAATAATATATCAGATAAAGGGCTAGTTTCCAAAATCTATAAAGAACTTATTAAACTCAACAGCAAAGAAACAAACAATCCAATCATGAAATGGGCAAAAGACATGAAGAGAAATCTCACAGAGGAAGACATAGACATGGCCAACATGCACATGAGAAAATGCTCTGCATCACTTGCCATCAGGGAAATACAAATCAAAACCACAATGAGATACCACCTCACACCAGTGAGAATGGGGAAAATTAACAAGGCAGGAAACAACAAATGTTGGAGAGGATGCGGAGAAAAGGGAACCCTCTTACACTGTTGGTGGGAATGTGAACTGGTGCAGCCACTCTGGAAAACTGTGTGGAGGTTCCTCAAAGAATTAAAAATAGACCTGCCCTACGACCCAGCAATTGCACTGTTAGGGATTTACCCCAAAGATTCAGATGCAATGAAACGCCGGGACACCTGCACCCCGATGTTTCTAGCAGCCATGTCCACAATAGCCAAACTGTGGAAGGAGCCTCAGTGCCCATGAAAGATGAATGGATAAAGAAGATGTGGTTTTTGCATACAATGGAATATTCCTCAGCCATTAGAAACGACAAATACCCACCATTTGCTTCAACGTGGATGGAACTGGAGGGTATTATGCTGAGTGAAGTAAGTCAATCGGAGAAAGACAAACAGTGTATGTTCTCATTCATTTGGGGAATATGAATAATAGTGAAAGGGAATATAAGGGAAGGGAGAAGAAATGTGTGGGAAATATCAGAAAGGGAGACAGAACATAAAGACTTCTAACTCTGGGAAATGAACTAGGGGTGGTGGAAGGGGAGGAGGGCGGGGGGTGGGGGTGAATGGGTGATGGGCACTGAGGGGGACACTTGACAGGATGAGCACTGGGTGTTATTCTGTATGTTGGTAAATTGAACACCAATAAAAATTAATTTATAAAAAAAATAAAAAATAAAATACCCTAGGTCAGTTCTAGATAAAACCTATTATTTTGTCTCAATTACAGATAATCTTAAGAACAAAAACCAGTTATTTAATGGCTTACTACAAATACAACAGCTTTATTTTCTCTCTAAACTAAATTACTATAGTATTGCCATTTTAATATAACTTTTTAAAGATATGATCAAGGATATGATTTCTTCTTTATTTCCATTCTGCATTTCCGTTTATTTACTTTTTAAGATGGTCCTTTACGTTAATAACTTAAAGATATTCAAGTACTATAGATAGCTAGAGGCATTGTTGTTAGACTTGAAAATATGTGGGATCCTGATCCTTCACTGGGCTTTATTGATTTAGTCATAAGGCACCTAAACACACAGTACTCTTTTGTACTATAAGTTGAAAAGCTTTTCCCATGCAGTTAATGTTGCAACTTTTGCCCCAATCAATATTTAGTTAGCAGCCCGCAGGAATGGTGGTAAACTTTGTTCTACACCAGTATTTTAGGTAATAAAATATTAAATCATTTCTTGAAATATAACAAGATTTCTTTTTCAGATTTAATGTGACAAGATAGTATTTTATACTGTTCTTATTAGCAGTATAACAAATGGTGAGTAATAAATTCAGATACAGTGGAGACAGACTTAGGCTGTCAGAACTAGTGGGGTGGCTTTGTCTGGCTCTTAGAGCACAAAACCCGTAGGTAGGATACATACAGAAAATCTGTTTGTTGTCAACAAATGACAAATATTTTAGGGTTCAGTTTATAGTTATTTTCTGTAGGTTATTACTACTCATATAAAACACATATTCCAGGATATCCAATTAGACACAAAATGTGTATAAATTATTTTCAATTTCTATAGAAATTAAACATTTCCTAATATCCTTATATGGCACTATTTATAGATGTTTTGGAGGGAGAGACACAATATCATACCTCCTCTAACTTTTCATGTTACCTAGAAAAATGTTATGTATTTGTATTTATTGACTAGCCAGTATTTGGTACTCAACTGTTTGCTGGAAAAATGTGAAGCAGAGAATTTCTAAGAATGGTGCAATCACATCTGCATTAGAAATCTGGAATTGCCACTCACTGGTTATGTATATTTGAATAAGTTACTTAAAGCCTCTGGATTTCAGTTCTCTCATCCATAAAATGAGGCAAGATTTTTTGAATGTACACTTAAATATCTAGCAGTATTTCCCCCTAAGATGGTAAAATGGCCCTATTTAAATCTGTTCCTTTTCAAGACACCTTAAAATGAGAACAAAAAAGTGGTGGGTGGTAAGAAAAGGAACCGTCACAAATCTTGAATTCTAGGTTATTATGTGCATCCTTAGTTATTAAAGGAAAGTGCACTGAGACATGAAAAGGACTGAAAAATTGTACCAAAATAAAAAAAAAAACACAATCAGGCACAGTTTATTCTCCTGTAGACTGAATCTCAGAGATAGTCATTTGTCTTCCGGACAAATATTTGAGTATTCTGGTCTAGATAATTTATATTAAAAAATCTTAGAAAACTAAAATAGTTGATTCAGGTTATGGTAAAAGCCCTCTCCCTTTCTGGCAATTGAATGTCACAGAATAATGAATCAACCTACAATAATACACCTCAACCAAAACCTGCTACTTTTCACACAGAGCCAGTACTTAACTTTCTATTACTCATTTAAAAATATTGTACTAGTTTCTGCAATTGAATGAATTTTTATGCCACCCTCTCATCAAAAAATTTTATATGTTGAAATCCTAACCCCACTATTGTGATGTCATTATGAGGTAAGGTTTGGGGAAGTGATTAGGTCATGAGGGAGATCCCATAAAAGTGGAATTAGTTCCTTATAAGAGAGACCCCAGAGAGCTCTCTTGTCCTGTATACTATGTAAAGATACAATAAAAAGTTTGTAACGTGGAAAAGGGTGGATCCTCACCAAAATCCATACTGACACCCTGACCTTGGACTTTCAAGCTCTGAAACTATGAGAAATAAAATGTTGTTGGTTATAAGATGCTCAGTCTATGGTATGCTGTTATAGGAGCCCAAAACTGATTACACCTTTCTCTAGGAAGGTTGTAACAAATTACCATAAACTGAGTGGCTTAAAACAGTGGAGATGTATTTTCTCACTGCTCTGGTGGCCAGAAATTTGAAATCAAAATATCAGCAAGTCTGTGCTCCCTTCAAAGACACTAGAAGAAAATCTTTACTTGATTCTTGGGGTTTTTATGGTAGCCTTAGGTTTTAGTGGCTTGTGGCTGTGTAACTTACATATCTCCTTCAGACTCTTTGTGAGTTATTCTTCTTCTATTGGTCTCAAATTTCCCTCTTCTCTTTTTTTTTAATGTATTTATTCATGTGAGACACAGAGAGAGGGACAGAGACATGGGCAGAGGGATAAGTAGGGTTCCTGGGGGGAGCTGGATGTGGGCCTCAATCCCAGGACCTGGGATCACGACCTGAGCTAAAGGCAGATGCTCAACCACTGAGCAACCCAGGCATCCCTCCCTCTTCTTTTACTTATAAGAACTCCCATTATTATACTTAGGGCCCACCTGGATGATCCAGAATGATTATCTCAAAATCCTTATTATGTCTGCAGAGACCCTTTCTCCAAATAAAGTCATGAATTGTAAGTGAACATATCTTTTAGAGAAGCCCACTTTCCAATTCATTAAAGAATGAAAAAGTAACCAAAAAAATCACACTTTTGAGAAAACTATTAAGAAAACAAATATAAAAATATAAGGGGATTGTGATTTCAATATATCAGTATTTTAATCAGACTGCCCAGAATTGTAAACTAGTAAGGAAATATACATAAATATATTTTTGATGATAGTGAAAGATGACTGAAAATAGACATAGGATGACATTATACCCTTTTCCCTAAGTTTTTAAGTTTTATTTTCACTATAGTGAACATGCAGTGTTATATTAGTTTCAAGCATCCTATATAGTGATTCACCACTTCTATACATTACTCAGTGCTCATTGTGATGAGTGTGCTCTTAATCCCCATCACTTATTTTACACAGTCTCCCTCAACTCCCCTCTAATAACCATCCATTTGTTCTCTATAGTTAAGAGTCCACTTTTTTGGTTAGTCTCTCTCACCCCCTTTTCCTTTGATTTTTTTTTTGTTCCTTAAATTTCAGATATGTGTAAAATTATGTGGTATTTGTCTTTCTCTGACTGATTTTTCTTGACACAATACTCTAACTCCATCCCTGTTGTTGCAAAAGGCAAGATTTCATTCTTTGTACAGGCTGAATAATATTCTTGTGTTTGTGCATGTGTGTATGTGTTTATGCATTCATCTATGGTTGGACACTTGGGCTGTTTCCATAATTTGTCTGTTGTAAATAGTGTTGCAATAACATAGAAGTGCATATATCCTTTCAAATTAGCATTCTTGTATTCTTTTGGTACTATGCAGTAGTGTGATTACTGTCATAGAGTAGTACTATTTAAAAGTTTTGAGGAACCTCCTTTCTGTTTTCCACAGTGACTGCACCAGTCTGCATTCCCACCAACAGTGTAAGAGGGTTCCTTTTTCTCCACGTCCGCACTAACACTTACTGTTTTTTGTGTTTTTTATTTTAGTCATTCTCACAGGTATTAGGTGATATGTCATTAGAGATTTGATTTACGTTTCCCTAATGATGAGAAATATTGAGCATCTTTTCATGTATCTGTTGGCCATGTGGATGTCTTCTTTGGAGAAATGTGTATTCATGTCTGCCCATTTTTTAAAGGTTTATATTATTTTAGAGGTAAAGAGAGAGAGCTCATGGGGTGAGAAAAGGCAGAGGAAGAGAGAGATTCTGAAGCAGATCCCCTGCTGAATGTGGAGCCTGACTGAGGGGTTGATCCCACAACCCATGAGATCATGACCTGAACTGGAAATCAAGAACCCTACACTTAACCATCTGAGCCACCAGGGTGCTGGTCTTCTGCCCATTTCTTGATTGTTTTTTGAGTGTTTTTTTTTTAAGATTTTATTTATTCATTCATGAGAGACACACACACACAGAGAGAGAGAGAGGCAGAGACACAGGCAGAGGGAGAAGCAGGCTCCGTGCAGGGAGCCCGAAGCGGGACTTGATCCCAGGTCTCCAGGATCATGCCTTGGGCCAAAGGCGGCACTAAACTGCTGAGCCACCCGGGCTGCCCCTGAGCTACCCCAGCTGCCCTGTTTTTTCAGTTTTGAGTTGTATTAGTTCTTTATATATTTTGGATACTAACCCTTTATTTGATAATTCACTTGTAAATCTCTTCTCCCATTCTGTTAGTTTTGTTGTGTCTTTCATTTACTGTACAGAAGCTTTTTATGTTAAGGTAGTCCCAATAGTTTTTTTTGCTTTTATTTCCCTTGCTTCAGGAGACTTGTCTAGAAAAATTTTGCTACGCCAGTGTCAGAAATTATTGCCTGTATTCTCTTTTAGGATTTTTATGGTTTTGCACCTCAGAGGTCTTTAATCCATTTTGAGTTTATTTTTGTGTATGGTGTGAGAAAGTGGTCCAGATTCATTCTTTTGCATGTAGCTGTCTAGTTTTCCTGACACCATTTGTTGAAGAAACATTTTCTCATTGCATATTTTTGCCTCTTTTATCAAAAATTAACCATGTAACCATTTCTTTCTGGGCTTTCTATCCTGTTCATCAATCTGTGTGTCTATATTTGTGCTAGTCCCATACTGTTTTGATTACTCTAGCTTTGTAGTGTAACTTGAAACCTGGATTATGATATCTCCAGTTTTGTTTTTCCTTTTCAAGATTGTTTTTGGGCTATTCAGGGATTCAATTTTAGGATTATTGGTTCTAGTTTTGTGAAAAAAAGGTGTTGGTATTTTGAGAGAGATTGAATCTATGGATTGCTTTGGTTAGTATGGTAACCAAATGTTAGTATGGTAACATTTTAACAATATTTGTTCTTTCAACCGATGAACATGGAATGTCTTCTCGTTTGTGTCCTTTTCAGTTTCTTTCACCAATGCTTTATAGTTTTCAAAGTACAGATCTTTTGCCTCTTTGGTTAAATTTATTTCTAGGTATTTTATTCTTCTTGGTGCAGTTGTGCATGGGATTGCTTTCTTAATTACTCCTTTTATTGCTTCATTATTAGTGTTTAGAAATGCAACATGGGCAGCCCCAGTGGCTCAGTGGATCAGCCCAGGGCGTGATCCTAGAGTCCTAGGATCAAGTCCCACATCAGGTTCCCTGCATGGAGCCTGCTTCTCCCTCTGCTTGCGTTTCTGCCCCCCCCTCTCTCTCTTTCTCTTTTCCCTCTCTCTGTGTGTCTCTCATGAATAAATAAATAAAAACTTAAAAAAAATGCAACAGATTTCTATATATTGAATTGATGTCCTATGGCCTTCCTGAATCCAATTATCAGTTCAAGTAGGTTATTTTTGGTGGAGTCTTTAGGGTTTTCTATATATAGTATCATGTCATCTACAAATATTTTAAGTTTTACTTCTTCCTACCGATTTGGGTGCCTTTTATTTATTTTTGTTGTCTGATAGTTATTGCTTGGACTTACACTACTATGTGGAATAAAAGTGGTGAAAATGGACGTCCTTGTCTTACTCCTGACCTTAGAGGAAAAGCTCTCAGTTTTACACCATTGAGTATGATGTTCACTGTGGGTTTTCATATATGGCCTTTATTACATTGAGGTATGTTCCCTCTAAATCTACTTTGTGGAGGGTTTTTATCATGAATGGAGGTTTTACTTTGTCAAATGTTATTTTTGCTTCTGTTGAGATAATCATATGGTTTTTATCCTTCCTCTATGGATATGTATCATGTTGACTGATCTGCAAACATTGAACCACACTTGCATCCCAGGAATAAATCTGACTTGATCATGGTGAATGATTTTTTTAATGCATTTTTGGATTCATCTTAGTAATATTTTGTTGAAGATTATTCTATGTCCATGATAGATAATGTTCTGTATTTCTCTCTCTCTCTCTCTCTCTCTCTATTTATTTATTTATTTATTTATTTATTTATTTATTTATTTATTTATTTATTGATGAGTCTGGGTAAAGGTTTATCAATTCTATTGATCTTTCAGAGAACCAGCTCCAGGTTTCATTGATCTGTTCTATTGGTGTCTTTGTTTCTGTTTTGTTTATTTCTGCTCTAATATTTATTATCTTTGTTTTGCTTGTTGGAGTTTCATTCTTTTTCTAATTCCTTTAGGAGTAAGGTTTAGATTGTTTATTTGAAAAAAAATGTTTTAAAGATTTTATTTATTCATGAGAGGCACATAACAGAGAGAGAGAGAGAGAGGCACAGACACAGGCAGAGAGAGAAGCAGGCTCCATGCAGGGACCCCGATGTGGGATTTGATCCCAGGACTCCAGGATCATGCAAAGGCAGGCGCTAAACCTCTGAGCCACCCAGGGATCTCCTTATTTGAAAATTTTCTTTTTGAGGTAGCCAGCATTGCTACAGACTTCCCTCTAGAACAGTGGTTGCTGTATCTTAAATATTTTTGACCATTATGTTTTCATTTTCACTTGTTTCCATGTATTTTTAAATTTTCTCTTTGATTTTCTGGTTGACCTGGTCATGGCTGAGTAGCATGTTATTTAACTTCCATGTATTTGTGGTCTTTCCAGATTTTTTCTTGTGGTTGATTTCTACTTTATAGCATTGTGGTCAGAAAAGATAAATGGAATGACTTTAATCTTTTTTGAATTTGTTGAGACTTGTTTTTCTGGCCTATTATGTCATGTATTTTAGAAGAAAGTTTTGTGTGCACTTGAAAAATATATTCTGTTTCAGGATGGGATGTTCTGAATGTATCTATTAAATGCATCTGGTCTTATGCGTCACTCAAAGTATCTATTTCATTATTGATTTTCTATTTGGATAATATACCCATTGATGTAAGTGGAATACTAAAATCTCTTACCTTTAATGGATTACTATCAATTGGTTCCTTCATGTATGTTATTAACTGCTTCAGGTATTTGAGTGTTCCCATGTTGTGTGCAGAAATATTTATAATTGTTATATATTCTTGTTTGGATGTCCCCTGAATGATTATATAGTGTCTTCCTTTGTTTCTTGTTATAGTCTTTGTTTCAAAGTCTATTTTCTTTAATATAAGTATTGCTACTCCAGCTTGCTTTTTACATCCATTTGCATGATAAATGCTTCTCCATCCTTCCATTTTGAAATCTGCATATGTCTCGAGGTCTGAAATGCCTTTCTGTACAGATGGGTCTTGTTTGTTTTTTTAATCCATTTCTTCACCCTGTCTTTTGATTAGAGCATTTATTCCATTTACCTTCAAAGTAATTATTGGTATGTATGTATTTATTGCCATTTTTGTTACTTGTTTCATGTTTGTTTTGGTAGTTTTTCTCGGTTCCTTTATTCTCTTGCTCTCTTCAATCACAATTTGTTGGGTTTCTTTAGTAATTTACTTGAGTTTCTTTCTCCTTATTTTTTGCATATCTATTAAAAACATGGAACCCTTCACAAATTTGCGTGTTGTTTTTGCACAGGGACCATGCTAATTTTTTTTGTATCATTCCAATTTTGTATATGTGCTATGAAGCAAGCATGGCATTATACCCTTTTGGAAGGGAAAGTACACTGGATAAATTTTACTTTTGTCTGTGAGGGTCCTCTTCTCCCAGAGGGTACCACCCAGTTTAACTTATATAAGGTTGGTTATATTTGAGCAGAAATCTCATTAAAACCTATTCCTACTGGTCAGAGGAATTTGCAGGAAAGCTGGAAAGTGAGGGGAAAAAAATCAAGGAGAGAAAAGAGTCATGGTGCGGGGAGGGGCTCAAATATACGTGTCATCTCTGTCTAAATTGTTGGCTGGTATCTGAATAAACCTGTGTGGGTGAAGTCCAGTAGTGGTACAAAGGAATAGGAACAAGGTTAATAATAATTAGCAAAGACATCAGCTGCCTTCCATGGCAGGTTTATTCTTTTTTGAGTTGGAGTCCTACCAATTTAGGTATTGAATAAAACAAAAACTAAAGGGCAAGAACAACAACAACAAAACCCAGAATTCTTCAGAGGTAACTAATATATGACGGAATCTATCATTCAAATGTTCCACATGCAGGAGAAAATTCTAGACCTGTAAAGAAACAGGTTCATGTGACATGTAGTCAAGAGAAAAAACAATAATAGAAGGTCACCCAGATAACAATATCTCGATGTTGGAATTAGTAAACAAATGTAAAGGAAGGAGTATAACTGTTCTTCTATAAAGATGACACATTGTCTACATTGAAATTTATAGACTGTTTGAAGTTATTACTAGACTAATAAGTGAATTAAACTGGATTTAAGAATCAGTATACATATATTAAATACATATTTGAAAACAAATGGGAAGTAAAATAAAAGAATTTTTGAGGGGGGCATAATTTTAAGAAAATAAAGGTTTAAATAATAGAAAAGGAGCCTGGCTGGCTCAGTCAGTAGAGAATATGACTCTTGATCTTGGGGTCATGAGTTCAAGTCCCACATTGAGCACAGAACTTACTTTAAAAATTGAATGAATGAATAAATAGAAAGATATACCATGCTCTTGGAATCAAAGACAAAATGCTGTTCAGGTATTTTTAGCCTAGTTTCTTCCCAAATTGGTCAATAAATTGAACACCTCAGCCATAAACTTATCTAACTTTTTAAATTGAAAATTGAAAAATTGTTCTAAAATTTATAGTTACTTTCTAAAATCCACTTTTACAAGTGACATTGTGTAGCCAAAACAAAATTAAAGAAGAAAAAATAATGTAGGAAAGCTTACAATAGACATTAAGATTACTATAAAGTTGGATTTAAGAAAATGTGTCACTATTTAAAGAAAGAAATGGATCACTATAATAATGAAATTTGAGAAAAAGACAAACCCATATGTGATTCATTCATTTCAAATCTGATGTCAAAAATATTCCATAGGAAAAATATCTTCAATAAATAGTGCTGGAACAACTACATTTCCATTTGGGTCTGGAAACAAAACTTGATATCCATTTTACATATACACAAAATTTTATTTGAACTGAATCGTAGACCTAAATATAAATACTAACACTGTAAAGACTTGAGAAGAAAATGTAACTAAAAGGATTAATTAGCCTGGTCACAGAAAACAACTGTAAAGGACAAATGATAAGTTAAACTTTATGAAAATAAAAATCTGATCCTCAAAAGATACTTATTAACAAAATAAAAGTAGGATAAAAACAAACTGGGGTAAAATATTGTCAAAATACTTATTTTAACAAAGAATTCACTTCCAGAATACATAAAGATTCTCTAAACTCCATGTAAAAGACTAACAACACAATAAAATTTGTACAAATTATTTGAAAACATCACAACTTGCGTGTGTGTGCGTGTGTGTGTGTGTGTGATATATTAAAACATCTGTTAAAACACTGTGGATACATCATGTAAGGGAAAATAACTGGATACAGAGTAGTAATTTCATTGACATAAAGTCTGTATAGCTGGTGAGAATGACAGTTACCTTTACCAATTGTAAAGTAAGATGGTAAGCCTGCCACATCTCTTTGAGGGAGAATTCCAGGATGTTATTCTAAAGGACAAGAATTTTTCCACCAGAGATCTATTGTGAGTCTATATATAGCAACTATTTTCTACATGCTTTGTATTCAGAGTTTGTAGCTTTATTGGGCCATGTGGTCTTTTCAAAACACTTAATTATACATGACTGGATATTAGAAAGATGTCATTTTCTGGCTGGAGCCAGGGCTTGATCATAGGGTCTAGGTTCGATTAATGGGATTGTTTCCCCTGAATTTTGAAACTCCAAGGAATGAATGCAAGATACAAGAACAGAAAGAAACTATTCTAGGTGGTAGTAGTGGTGGAGAGAGAAAAGTTCAGCTTATCAATAAAGTGTGTTAATGGCAGTAGCTTTGCCAACATAATTTTTAACTTAGGTTTTCTATGTTGATTCTTGGTTTTCCTTTTTGTACCTTACTTCTATTTCTCAAACCTGATTTTCCAGTTTTTCCATAATCCAGTCTGCCATGCCCTAGCCTTTTAGCAAATGCATTTTCTAATTAAGTTACCCAGAGCCATTTTCTGGTTTTTTTTTTCAACCAAGTTTGCAAGGATGTTATTACAACCTAATTGTACACTTACATAAACCCCAGTACATTTGAGCATATAAGTTTTAAGAAATTCTCTAACTGAATGGACATGAATAATTCTCAAATCTCTATCCATAGCAATTTTCAAATACTGCATTAGTTTGCTTAAAAATGCAGGTAGCTAATCTAATGGCTGCACAGTGCTCCCTCTGTTGGGTGCCACCTGAATGAGAGTCAAGGGGTTGGTGGTGCAGGGAAAGGAGAATGCTGCTTGTCACATGTGCCTTCTTCTGAGTCCCACAGCAGGTTTACTGAATCAGAATTTTTAATATGTATATGTATTCAGGTACATGTCAGAAGTTGAGGTCCACTGCAATATATATATGCTAACTTTGATTTCAAAGTGAGTTGTTTTCTGTTAATTTTATTACATTTTTAGTACACATATGAACAGGAACATTTATGTATGTATGCATGGTATGTATTTATTTGTGTTTTTTAATCTGCCCAGAAAATGTGCTATTTGAGTGACCTGATATATTTCAGTTGCTTGATACTAATGTTTGTGGTGGAAAAAAAAAAAAAAAGCAATTTGAGGTCTTTAAAAACAGGCGATGTGAACCGGTTAAGGATTAGGAGATAGCAAGAGTGGGTAAGGGTTGTCTGACTCACTGTCTTAATGAGTGGGTTCCTGTGGGGGTGGGAGGGGAGGGAGGAGGCTGACCAGCTGTTTTCCATCTCCACTGAAGCTAGTCAAAATAAATACAAGTAGACTGTTCTTGGACTAGATGTTAGAAGCTGAGGTAAGGTGGGTAAAGGGAAGAGGAAATGGCTTACTCAAATAGCTTTAAATGTGGGAAAGAATACTAAGATGAATACTGAGGTACATTTCTGACTAAAGAACAATGAGATAGCTTAAATGATCTCCTTAGTTTCCTTTAAGCCCTTGGAGCCCAGAATTCAGGATCTGAGGGGAACATCCAACTTCTTAGCAGCCAAAGAAACTATATTAAGGAACACATTTACTACTAAATTGTTACTGAATTTAAAGGGAGCTGATGAATGGCTGGCAAAAGGAGGCTGTCTCATGATGTTCTGAAAGCAAAACCAGTTAAGAGGGTCAGCAGATCTCTAATTATAATGGAGCAGTTAACACCACTATAATTAAAGCTGCATCAGCATTTCCATTGCAAACTAATGTTTTTCATGGGTTGAAACTCAGCTGTAAAGATTCAGTCTTGGCTGAAAGTTGGCATATAGGGCTCAGGAACTCAGCAGGGAAGGGGCAAAGAAGGGAGATTTTTAAAAATTTATTTACTGAACTGTCAAACACAAAATATAGCCATTAAGATCTGTTGAGGAAATAATAAATAATACATTCTCTCAAAATTAGTATGCATAGCAAACCCTGGGTGCCATAGGCATGGTGGAAAAAAAAAACATTTTTAAGTTATACAGATTGGGAAACAAAAAAATACTTGAACTGAAGGATGAGTTTTTAATCCTGTGAGTCGTGTCTCTTTTACAGAGAATATTTAGATGTTGCTAAAAACATATTTAGTGTTCTTAAATATTTATTTGCCCAAGAAATTTAGATGACTCCAATGAAGCTGCAAAATGTACACCAGCACAGTGGGGTTAGTTACATAGGACGTTATATCACTTTCTTCCTCTGATTCTTATGATAGATAACTTTAATCTAAATTCCCTCATTTCTATGAATGTTAACACTTCTTTTTATACATGACTTTCTGTATGTTTCTTAATAATGATACACTGATTTACTGTGATGTGTTAATTTTTATACATACTCCATTTTTGTACTTTAAAAGGTACAGTTAATAACTCATGAAGGAAAATTACAAGATGTTAAGGGTCTACTATGCACCAGACACATACCTAGTGGCTTGTTTTTGACTTTATGATTCTGCTTGGAATTATTTTTATTTTTGAATATTTACATTAAAAATAATTTATATTATTGCTTTAATTTATGTTACTTTATTATTACCTTGATTTTTATTTTGCACTGTAAAATCTCAAAGCTCTTTGTTCTTTGAATGTAATGACACTATTTAGGTAAGGGTCAGTTTGATCATTCTTGTCTAATCTATAACTTTATTATGGTCAAGATTATAAAACCAAGTAAGAAAATCTCACAGAAAAGCCATTTCAGAGAACTTTGATATCAAGGAAAATAAGTTGAATATTCATTATATATTGACAAATACCTGGAAGGATAATAACCAAACTGATAAATGTGATGTGACAGGAGACAAGTAGGTGAGAAATCAGCTTAAGGATGATAATAAACTGACTTTAAACTTAACTGTTGTTATTTTCAACTTTCATGGAGAAATACATTTTTGTACTTTTGTGTTTCTGAATGAGTTTTAACAATAAAAATTGAAAGAAAAACCTGTTCTAGCAAATGTGGCAATTTAAAAAAACAGAAGATATGAGGTTCAGTTGTATACATAAGAATATCTTTCTCTTATCTGAACCTGCATATATGGTTCAAAAGACTTTTAAATATATGTTAACTCAGTAGGAATAAGGAAACCTCTTACAGAATAAAAACAGCCTACTGGTATCGTAAAAATGTTCTACAAACTAATCCAAAAGTATTTTGTGTTTTGCTTAGACCTTGCCAATAAACTTCCTGCTGAGTATGTGGTTTATTGCAATTAAAAGAGAAAAGATGGTAGATAATGGATTGGACATATCTTGTGGCTTTCCTTTTTCTCTTCCACCATTTTCCCTCACATGTGTTCCAAACTGTGCTTGACTGGCTACCTCTCTCTGGCAGCCATTCCATTAACAAATTCTTTGGAATACTGACCTAAGTAGTCGCTCTCATTGCCTGTAAGTTATCAGCAGGAGGAAAGTGGTGGTTATTAAAAGTCAGCTAAGAATTAAAAAGTAGATTTTAAAGGCTGTGGACATGGAGGGGGGGAGGGGTCTTTGGAGTAGATCCAAACCAGGTTGGCCTGAATTGAGCAGCTATTAACTCTACAAAAGTTTTCTGAGAGAAAAGTTGCCATTCATATTTCAATTTAGACAGAGAAGTCAAGAAGTTAGCCAAACAATATGTAGATAATCAAGAACAACAGTTTGCAAACCTCAAGGAAACCATGGTGGAAAGGGGGGAAAATGGATATGAAAACCTCAAAGAAAAACCTAATCAAATCAGACTTCTTGAAGGTCCTGGCTCCTCATTCATGGAGTCAGTTACCCAGGCGATGAAAGTATTGAGCATCTATTCCATGTCATTTTTGATTCTGGCCTGGGGATACAAAAATAAATGAGCCATGATGTGACTTTCATATTTATGATCATTTAAAATACATTTTCTCACTTTAGATCACAACTTCCTGCTGAAAGCTAGTTTGATATAGGACTGGTCAAAGTTGAAAGTTGTTTTAGGATTGTTATCTTCTCTGTTTAGTGCTTTACTCTTCAAATAATTCTTTTTCCTTCTTCAAATATTCAGTTTCTGACTTCACTTAAGTCTCATGTCAATGTGTACATAAAAACATGTTCTCCTAGGATGGATTCAACCTATTAAAGGGTAGACAAAGCAATTTATAGGCAAGGAATCAACATTAAAGACAAACAACAAAAGAAGGAATAAAATGAAATGACATTGAATAAGGTAGAAAATAAAATGAAGTGAGTTTCTAGTGGTACAGGTTAGCATATACTATGTTAGCATATATTTGTATACATATATTCAACTATATGTGTATATTAATTTATGCCAAAAATGCTTTCCTCCTTATGGTTATTTATATTTTACTTTATTTCTGTTTCTAGAATGTTATTTACATCATTAGTGGATTATAGGAAATGATGGTGATGATTTTCATTTTTTAACAAATACCAAGAAGATACTGCCCTTTTTTTGCCTATACATAAGGTCATGGTCTCACAGTTTTTATTAGGAAAAGCTCAGCAATTTCTGTGAGACTTTATTTATCTCAGAGAGATAAAAATAAGCATCTTTTCTGAGTATTTTTGAGTGGGGAAGAATCTTTAAAATGTCTAACAAGATTGCCTGGTTCTTCTATTTTCCTAGGGTTTTTTATTTAGCTTTGGTTAAGTCAGGACCTATCAGTCACTGATAAAGAGTCATGGAATATTTTGCAGGATTGATTTCTACAGAAATATGAGTAAAATTAATATATTTCAGTGATCCTTTGATTACAAAAACTGAAAAACTACCTTAAAATAAGAATGGGGCATTTTGGTTTACGGAATTGAACAGCACAAAATAAAGTCAGATTCAGTACCCTGCCAGGTCTATTGGCTCAGTGTCATCAATAAATAGTGACTTGTTCGGCCTATGTTGTCTTTTTTTTTTTTTTCTTTTGTGATTTTACTCTCAGGTGTGGCCTCTCATCATATAAGAAAAGTATCTACAGCTGTAGACTGATATATTTTCAGTTTAACAACTGTCTAAAAAGAGTGTTCTCTTCTAGTAATTTCAGCAAAATCCAGTAGACTTGATTAGCTCTAATTGGCCTTATTTGGGTTACATTTAAAAACCTGAAGGACGCCTTGGTGGCTCAGCAGTTGAGCATCTGCCTTCGGCTCAGGGCGTGATCCCAGTCTGAGGATCGAGTCCCGCATCGGGCTCCGTGTGAGGCGCCTGCTTCTCTCTCTTCCTATGTCCTTGCCTCCCTCTCTGTGTCTCTCATGAATAAATAAATAAAATCTTTTAAAAAAATGAGCAAATCACCACGTCCAGGAGGATGCTATGCCTACATATGACCAATTCAGTCATTGAACGGGGAGAAGAAAAATCTAAATCATTCAAAGAAAACGAATATTTATGTTTCTGGGAAGATGGAGTAGATATACTTAGCAAGAGGAATACAAAAGTACAACTAATAACTTTGGCTATAATATGTAAAATATAAGGAGACAAAGATGGACAGAAGAAGGCAGACCAAGGAAGGATCTTGAGATTCCAAGGGAAGACAAAGTGATGAGTTCCCTGGGTTTTCTTTTAACTTGATATACCTCAGATTGGCAACTGAAGAACTGGCAACCTGGGAAAAGCAAGGAGTACACAAAAAATATCTCAAGAAAAGGATAGTCTTTCTAGTCAAAGGATCGCGAAATGGGCTGGCTGGCAGGACAAAAAACTGGGGTATATCTTCTCTGTACAAGACAAATGAAACATAACCACAAAAAGAAGACAAAACAGCAGAGGCTCCATACTCTCTCTCCCAGCAAAGGTGAAGTAGAGAGCCTGAATATACAATCTAGAAAGCAGTAATAAACATCACTTATGATGTCAAGATGTCATTGTTGACAGCCTTTTGGACTAGAGTTTGGTGAAGAACATTAGCCATGATACCAAAATATTGATCTAGGCAAGAAAAAGATAAATTGGGCTTAATCAAAATTAAAATCTTTTGTTTTGGGAAAGACCATGTTGACAGGATGAAAATATAAACTATAGGCAGGGGAAACTATTTATAAGGTGACAAAAGGATCATAAGTAAACTATTTAAAGAGCTCTCAGAAGTCAAATAAATAATCCAATTAGAAAATGGGCAAAAAAAAAAAAAAGAAAATGGGCAAAAGATATGAAGAGATACTTCACCGAAGAGAGTATATAGATGGGAAATAAGCACATATTAAGATATTCACATCCTGAGCCATTAGGGAAATGTAAATGAAGGTGATGATGACATGCTATCCCCTTCAATAACAGGTAAAATAAAAACTAGTACTAATATCAAATGCTGGTAGGGACACAAGAATAGTGGATCTCTTGTACATTTCTGATGGGAATATAAAATGGTAGAGATGATCTAGAATATAGTTTGGCAGTTTCTTAAAAACTAAACACACAGTTACCATATGACCAAGCAATTTCACTTTTCTTCTTTTGACCAAAAAAATAGAAATTTATCTTCAGAAAGATGTGTATATGATTGTTCCCAGCAGCTTTGTCTTAATAGTTCAAACCTGGAAACAAAATAATTTTCCTTCAGTAGATGAATAGCCCAAAAAAAACTATGGTATATCCACACCATGAAGTAGTACTCAGCAATAAAAAATAATGCACAATGATACCTGTAACAACTTTGAGAGATCTCAATAATGTGCTGAGTGAAAAATTCAGGATTTTATGTGATCCTATCTAAATAGTACTCTAAAAACAATAAAAGTTATATAAATGGAAAATCAGTAGTTTCTAGGGTTTAGGGGTGATTTGGACACAGGAGTGGGTGTGACTGCAAGGGAATAGTAAGAATAAGATCTTTGTGGTTATGAATTAAATAATATTATATCTTGATTGCAGTAGTGGCTGCACAACCCTACACATGTGATACAGTGATAGAGAGCTATACACACACATTGTACCAATGTTACATTCATGTTTTAGATATTGCTCTACAGCTACGTACCATGTACCTACTGGAGGAAATGGTGCAAAAAGTACAGTGGACCTCTGGACTATCTTCACAATTTCTTGTAAAATATAATTATTTCAAAGTATGTAAAAACTTTTTAAAAAGAAACAACAAACCCTGAAAGTCTGGTGATGCTATTTCAAGATGAAGGTAAGATAGAGAAATCAAACCTCTATCTACTACAGGGAAAAGACAAATTATTTGGTATTTGGTTTCTATCTATATTTACTTCCAAAGGAAATGATGTTACTTCATAAAATTAACAATTAAAAAAAGATATTACTTTCATATTTGTTTTCCTTGAACTACAAATTAATTATGAACTACAATTTAATTATGGTATTATGATAATTGCTATTATTGTTATTTTAGATTATCAACTTTCTTTTATAAAGTCAAATTTGAAAGAGAGAGGAAATGCTGCTTAGAAATCTTTGATACCAGTGTGCTCTTTCCAATTTGTCCAATTTAACATGCCTGCTATTTCTGTTCTTCTTTTCCCTCCAAGTGAAGTGTGTTAGTGGCAGTCACTAAATAATCATTTTATTTGCTTTTGTGAAATATGTCATAATCCAATGTGCAATGTGTTTTGAGAATAAAATGCTATTTCTGTGCATTTAAAAGTAAGGGAAAACGAGAGGATTCACTATTTTACCAAATGAGTAGCAAATTTTGATGAATTGGAATATTTTTCAAGTAGACAATTTTAGATCAGAATTGATAGGCCTTTAGAAAAGTTTGTTATACCTTCTATATTCAGAAATCAATAAGAAACATTAAAATAGCGTGCATTTTTAAAATAATAGTCACTATTTTTATCATCTAAACATAGATTATATGTAGAATTTTCCTTGAACAGGCAGTATTGTTAAACTGGTGCACTGATCAGTTCCTAATGAAATTATTTTTAAAGTTAGTTTAGAGGCATTCCTAACCATCCAAGTCATTGCATAATGATATATATAATATATATAATATATTATTATATATATATATATATAATATATATATAATATATATAATATATATACAGGCACTGGCAGAGGGAGAAGCAGGCTCCATGCAGGGAACCCGACGTGGGACTCCATTCCAGGTCTCCAGGATCACACCCCAGGCTGAAGGCGGCGCTAAACCGCTGAGCCACCAGGGCTCCCCTAATAAAAAATATATTAAGGAACTTAGAAAAATTAATCAAAAGGATTTGGTAAAATTTAAGATACCTTCAGAAAAATTTTTCACCGATATGTTCAGTTATCACACTACTCAAGCTTATACATATCTTTAGTTCTTATTTTATCATTCACAGATATCACTACTGAATGCCAGATTTCAATATTGTCAGGGTTCATGATTAAATGATGTAACATCCTCTTCCAAGTGGGAAGATTCGCTATTTGATAGTGGCCCTGAGAGAAAGGTACTAGAAATGTGTATCAATTAAGTTTTTATTGACTATTCATAAAAGCTTATAATAACCACCTGGATCCAGTAAACTGCACGGTGGGTGTTCAACTATATTTACCATCAACTCTGTTAACAATATGTATACTTTAATGTCAGGTTCACTAGCAAAAATTATCATCCAAAAATTGTACATCTTAGTGTTCCAAGCCAAAGTTAAGAGAAGGCACAGGAAAGCAAGGAAATAGTGTACACTTAATTTTGGATCTTTCAAAATGAATAGCATTGTCTTAGAATCCCAAATACTTGAAAGAACTATTTACATTTTTCTGCTGACACATATGATGAATTCCAGCCTTCCATATAAGCCACCTTAATACAATGAACGAGAACAGTAGAATCTTTTCAAGTTGTTCAGACATTTATACTATAGTGCCAGAAGATAAGAACCTTGTAAAGTTTTCAAAATGTTAAAAAATCATGATTTTTGTTAAATATTAAACATATCAAGTATTTTATTTAACTCTTTCATTTAGGGAATCAGTAACGTGCTACAAACTGAGAATTTGACTTAGATTTATTACTACTGGACAGTGTTCATTTGCATTGTTAGGAACAAAAATCAGTTGTATTATCAGTTTTCTGCAATTTAATGGTTATACTATTTGTCAAACACAATTAAAAATGCACATGTTTATAGAATCAGATAATCCCCAGAGGCACCACTAGTCAATGTGATCATTGCATTTAAAAGATAATCAGTAAATCTTTCGTCTTTTTATTAAGTGTGACAGTTTCTCTTGACAACCTTGTCTCTTCAAGTTTATGTAACCACACATAGAATTGTGCTTTGCTCAATATGTGATTTCTATTTACTGAATGAATAGGTGAAAGAAGTCAAAGAAACTGGTAACACTTTTCCAAAACAAATGAAAAATCCAAAAAAAAAAGACTTCTACTTTTAGAAGGTACAAATTATTTTAGTGGTCATTTATCATAAATATCAGGTATGTAATATATCATAATTATAGATATATATGTTAGAATAAGTCATACTGAAGTTTGGCTCATTTAGCAATTGTTTTATTATCTAAAGTCTTTAACTGATAAAACCCTTTCAAGCCCATAGTTTATATTATACTAACAATAACATACCCGGTCAGAAATCATGTATCTTTGTTCATCTTTTGCCTTCCTTTTTCTGAGTTTCAGAGCCATTGAGGTCAAATGCAGTCACATCCTTTCAAATAGGAATTTTTCCTTCAAAAAGTTCAATTTTGCATTGAACACTCATTTCTTAATTAGAGAAATCAAAAGAAGAGGGAGACAGGAACAAGAGGGAAGTAAGATAAAGTAGGGGAAAATGAAGGCTTATTGATTAAGGTTTAATCAGAAAGTCTCTCTGTACTTCTCTGTTTAATTCTCGAGATAACTCAATATTTTAGATACTAAATAAATTCACAACATGGGTTTAATTGAAATTTTTTTAGTATGCATTTAACAAAGTCACTTTGGGTGGATTTTATGAACTGCAAATTGACTGAATAAGTGAATACAGGCAAAATACACATTTGCCATCAGGCAGTTACCTATGACAATGTCTTACTATATGTGAATCAAGTGAATGTGTTAAGATTGTGTTTTGAATTTGAATTTGAAAGTCCATCCATTTGAATAAGTTTAAAAAATAAGCAGAGATAATGCTTTGTGATGGGTACTTTTTGCATAATATAATTTTTGGGATTTGTAGTTGCTAATTCAGAAGTGTTGTCTAAATCTAAGATCATATTCCCCTAGAATATCATATGTACCATATGATTGAACTAGATTTTTTTTCAGACATGATGTACTTTCTTCTTCAAAAATGCTGCATAATAATCATTATCAACTAAGTATCTTATACAGTACGTCGTGGAGAGGGAGATTTTAAATAGCAATTACTATTACTTGAGGTTCATTAAATAATTAAGGGTTGTTGAATGAAAGTGGTAGGTATAATTTTTCAAAAGTAAATCTTTAATATAGGTAAATTCTGAAGAGTATATTTACATGTGGAAAATGAAAAAGAAATGTTTTTCCCTGATAAGATGATATGTTTCTTTTATTTATAAACTGCTAGGGATAACTTTTACATTTTGATCATCATGAGCACTTACTATTCACAATAAAACATCAAACAACCTTGTGAAGAGACAAAAGACTATAAAGAAGTCTTTTACACATTGATTTTTATAAAAGCATTTTTCCTGTAGAATCGATAGATGCATAAAGGAATAAAGGACAACTGATTTTAGAGTATGAAAAGGGAGTTTATGAAGAACTGGTCTCCAACTGCAGTATATTAATACTCCTTTGGGCATTCGTGCAGGGATTTAGGTGTTAAAGGAAATCCTTTAGAAATTTTGAGTTAATCTGTGTTTTCTGTATATGTTATTGTATTTTACTACTTATTTGAATTGTAACTATAACTTGGACTTTGAATTGTCACATGTAGAAAGTTGAATTGAAGGAAAGAATCAAGAATCTATTTTTTAGGGATGCCTGGGTGGCTCAGCGGTTGAGCATCTGCCTTCCACTCAGGGCATGATCCCGGGGTCCTAGGGGTCCCACATTGGGCTCCACATAGGGAGCCTGCTATCCCTCTGCCTAAGTCTATGCCTCTTACTCTGTATCTCTTGTGAATGAATAAATGAATGAATGAATGAATAAATAAATAAACTTTTAAAAAAGAATCTTTTTTATTCAGAGTTGTCAGAGCACTGGAGATCATGTATCTTTTAAAATATTCTTGAAATATGGATATAGTTTAAGAAATATACTAAAACTGCATTATAAATAATGGTTGAAATAAATTTGAATTATATTGCTTAAAATATTAAGAATCTACTAATATTTATCTTTATATTTGTTCACAAAAATATTTAAGAACAAAAAAATTACTTTGTTGAATAGCAATTGTACTTTATAGTGTTAAAGTTAAGGGACAGACCCATAAAACTTGAAATCTAAAAATTGTAAGTTACATTCATACAGGTCCCAGTTCCTTTACCTGCATTCAACTTTGTGGGGTTATATAGGTTCTATTTATATAGAATAAGCCTCTAGACAAGCACTAGACTCCAGATTAAAAAGGAAACAGGTGCCTTTGATCCTCCATTACATTTATATTTTTGATTAATCAAATTAGTCATCTTTCCCTTAAGATCTGTTCCTTCTACATTCCACATTTTGGAATTCCATATTTTGTGATATTTCCATGTTCCTCTTAGGCAAGCCGATAGTAGTTTTGGGGTAATTAGTCCTCTGACATTCTGACTCTCATTTTATCTAGGCCAGGTCCTTTGTATTTTATTTATTAGGCTCACAGTTCCATCTGTTTCAATTCTACACTATTCTCTACTAATCTTGCTTTGTTAGGACTTTTATTGTGTGTCACCTGAAGTTTAGTAGTTTAATTCATCTCCCCACCTCCAATATCAGTACATCTTTCAATCTGCTAAGAGATTTAGATATGATTATGTTACTTCTCAGCTCCTAAACCTAATGGGTGTACCTGGTGTTCAGAGAATAAAATATTTTGATGTATCACTTAGATTTCCCTAAGACCTGATCCTTATCTATCTTTGTAGCTTTTTCTCCCACTCTACCCATTTACTATAAGTCCTATTCATATATATATATGTGAATAGCTTACATATATTTGTCTGTATATATATATATATATATATATATAGAGAGAGAGAGAGAGAGAGAGAGAGATGTGAGATATCTATATCTATATATCACACATCTTTTTTATCCATTAATCTATTGAAGGACATTGTGGCTCCTTCCACAGTTTGGCTATTGTGAACATTGCTGCTATAAACATTGGGGTGCAGGTATCCTGTTGTTTCACTATATCTATGTCTTTGGGTAAATCCCCAATAATGCAATTGCTGGGTCATAGGGTAGTTTTATTTTCAACTTGTTGAGGAATCTCCACAAAGTTTTCAAGAGTGGCTGCACGAGCTAGCATTCCCACCAACAGTGCGAGAGGGTTCCCCTTTCTTCACATCCTCACCAACATTTGTTGTTTCCTGTCTTGCTGATTTTCACCATTCTCACTGGTGTGAGGTGGTATCTCATTGTGGTTTTGACTTGTATTTCCCTGATGGCAAGTGATGTGGAGCATTTTTTCATGTGCTTATTGGCCATGTGTGTAGATCTTTGGAGTCTGTCCATGTCTTCTGCCCATTTATTGACTGGATTGTTTGTTTCTTGGATGTTGAGATTGGTAAGTTCTTTATAGGTCTTGGATACTAGCCCTTTATCTGATAGGTCATTTGCAAATAGTTTCTCCCATTCTGTAGGTTGTCTTTTGGTTTTGTTGACTGTTTCTTTTGTTGTGTGGAAGATATTTCCCTAATGAAGTCCCAATAGTTCGTTATCGCTTTTGTTTCCCTTGCCTTTATAAGTGTGTCTTCTAAGAAGTTGCTGTGGCCAATTTCAAAAAGGTTGTTGCCTGTATTCTTCTCTAGGATTTTGACATTTCCTATCTGACATTTAGGTCTTTCATCCATTTTGAGTTTATCTTTGTGTCTGGTGTAAGAGAATGGTCCAGTTTAATTCTCCTGAATGTGGCCGTCCAATTTTCTCAGCATCACTTATTGAAGAGACTGTCCTTTTTCCAGTGGATGGTTTTTCCTGCTTTGTCAAATATTAGTTGGCCATAGAGTTGAGGGCCCATTTCTGGATTCTCTATTCCGTTCAATTGATCTATGTGTCTTTTTTTTGTGCCAGTGCCACACTGTCTTGATGATCACAGCTTTGTAATACAGCTTGAAGTCAGGCATTGTGATGTCCCCAGCTTTGGTTTTCCTTTTCAACTTTTCTCTGACTATTCAGAATCTTTCTGATTCCATACAAATCCCTAAACTTTTGCTTCTTGGGAGGTTTTTAATGACTGCTTCAATTTCCTTGCTGGTTATTGGTCTATTCAGGTTTTTTTATTTATTCTTTTTTCAGTTTTGGTAATTTGTAGGTTTCCCAGAATGCATCCATTTCTTCCAGATTGCCTAATATATTGGCATATAGTTGGTTGCTCCTAATACATTTTTAAAGTTGTTTGTATTTCCTTGGTCATCTCTCCTCTTTCATTCATGGTTTTATTAATTTGAGTCTCTTTTTCTTTTTAATAAGTCAGGCCAGGTGCTTATCTATCTTATTAATTCTTTCAAAGAACCAGCTCCTTGTTTCATTGATCTGTTCTATAGTTCTTATGATCTCTATTTCATTGAGTTCTGCTCTGCACTAATCTTATTCTCTTCTGTTTGGTCTGGGCTTTATTTGCTGTTCTTTCTTCACTTCCTTTAGGTGTAAGGTTAACTTGTGTATTTGAGATTTTTCCAATTTTTTGACGGAAGCTTATATTGAAATGTACTTCCCTCTTAGGACCGCCTTTGTTATAGCCCAAAGATTTTGAACAGTGGGGCTTTCAATTTTGTTAGTTTACATGAATCTTTTTAATTCTTCTCTAATTTCCTGGTTGACTCATTCATTTTTTAGTAGGATGCTCTTTAACCTCCAAGTGTTTGAGTTCCTTCCAAATTTCCTCCTATGATTAAGCTCTAGTTTCAAAGCATTGTGCTCTGAAAATATTTACGGAATAATCCCAATCTTTTGGTATCAGTTGAGACCTCATTTGTGACCCAGTATGTGGTCTATTCTGGAGACAGTTCCATGTACATTTGAGAAGAATGTGTATCCTGCTTGTTGGATTGGGTGGAATGTTCTGTATATATTTGTGAAGTCCATTTGGTCCAGTGTGTCACTCAAAGCCCTTGTTTCTCTGCTAATCTTCTGCTAAGAAGATATGACTTTGGCTGAGAGCAGAATGTTGAAGTCTTCTATTAATGTATTATTATCTATGTGTCTCTTTGGTTATTAATTGGTTGATATAATTGGCTGTTCCCACTTTAATTGTTAGGTCTTCTTGTTGGATATACCCTTTAAGTATGATATAGTGTCCCTCTTTATCTCTTAGTACAGTCTTTGCTTTAAAATCTAATTTATCTTTTATGAGGATTGTTACTCCAGCTTTCTTTTGAGTTCCACTTGTATGGTAAATGATGCTCCACTCCCTCATTTTCAGTCTGAAGGTGTCCTTAGGTCTTAAATGAGTCTCCTGTAGATAGTATACAGATGGGTCTTGCTTTTTTATCTAGCCTGATACCCTGTCTTTTGACTGAATCATTTAGTCTATTCATGTTCAGAGTAACTATTGAAGGATATGAATTTAGTGTCATAGTATAACCTTGTACAGTCCCTGTTTCTTCAGATTGTTTCTTTGGGCTCCCTCTTTGCTTATTGGGGTCCCCCTTAATATTTTTTGCAGGGCTGTTTAGTGAATACATATTATTTCAGTTTATGTCTATCCTAGAAGCTCTTTCTCTCTCCTTCTATTCTGAATGACAGCCTTTCTGAATAAAGTATTCTTGGCTACATGATTTTCTCATTTAGTACCTGGAATATATCAAGCCAAGCTCCTTCTGGCCTGCCAGGTCTCTGTAGATAGGTCTGCTGTTAATCTGATATTTCTTCCCATATATGTTAGGAATCTCTTGTCTTGAACTGTTTTTAGGATTTTCTTTTTATCTTTGAAATTTGCAAGCTTCATATTTTATGTCAGAGTGTTGATCAGTTTTTGTTGATTTTTTTTGGCGGGGGAGGGTTCCTGTCTCCCTCTCCACGCCCTCTGGAATCCCAATTAGTTGGATGTTCTTCTTCTCTAAACTATCACTTAATTCTTGGAGGCTCTACTCATGGGCTCTTAGTTGTTTTTCTCTCTTTTCCTTAGTTTCCTTCCTTTCCATCAACATGTCTTCTATGTCACTTACTTTCTCTTCTGCCTTACATACCCTAGTTGTTAGAGCATCCAATTTAGACTATATCTCAGTTAAAGTACTTTTAATTTTGGCCTAGTTATATGTCTTTCCTGCAGTATAAGATTCTCTAAAGTGTTTTGTGCTTTTTCAAGATTCACCGGTAATTTTATAATTGTAATCCTGAATTCTATCTCTGACATCTTACTTAAATCCATATCCATCCGATCTGTGGCAGTGAGTGTTACCTCTGGTTCTTTCTTCTGTGTTGAATTCTTCCTTCTAGTCATCTTATCCAATGCAGAATGACTGTAGGAGTGAGCAGAGTCAAAAATATCAACCACAGCCAAGCAAAATACACACTTGCAAGAGTGGTCACTTTTCTATTTGTAGCATTCCAGCTGTTCTCTCTTTACCTCTCAGGTTGAATTCATAGGTGTTCAGGATGGTTTGAAAGTTATCTAGCTAAATTTGGGAGACCAGATGAAATGAGGACCTCTACTTTTCCACCATCTTCCCTCTCTCCTTTGTAAGTCCTATTCTTAAATAATTCAGTGGTCCTGGAATGGAATGTATTCCTTCTACCACAGTTTCAAAGAAAATGTTCTCTTATTAGCCTCAAAATCAAGCGGTGTAGTAATTTTAGAATTTAAGCTAATAAATAGATGAATACATGATACTTTTTTTGTTTTTTTTTTTCATGATATGTTTTAAGAGAAAAAATCTTCAGGGACATAACATCTAATCACATTAACAAAATATATTGGAAAATGCACAAAATTATGTAAAGTTAGTTTTGTTCTAAATAGCATGAGCCTGTAGATGACTGATGAAATGTAGATGCCCTGATACCAAATAACTGAAAACCTTGAGCTTCAGGGCTCAAGATAAAAGTGAAAAAGTATATGAAAAACATGTCAGGTGACTCTATTTATTTGTCAATTTTTCATATTACTTGAATAAATGCATTTTGTAATAGTTTTGGTAATTCTTCCTTTAAAAAGTTTTTAGAAAGTCACTAAATACACAGTAATGTAATAGTCTGCATGAAACTTCACAAACTTTAGGAGACTCCAGTTTACAAAAAGTGAAGTATACTTGAAAGTTTTTTTCATTTATGTTCTTTGTTGAGTAAAATATTAACTTTAAAAGTTAATAACTTACTTTTTTGTTAAATATCTTAAGTCATTTATTGACATTTTTTTGAAGATTGAATATTTTGTCCTAGGCAAGTAAAAAGAAGATAAATAGCTAGGATGATTTTAACATTATTCAAAATACATGAGAAAATAAATGAAGTGTCAAAAAAAAAAGATTGAATAGGAAAGATATATCAATGAGAGAAAATATTTTTAGTCTTCTTAGAATATTATACAATGGAAAGTAAAAGATTTGAAAAAAAAATGACAGCATTCTTTTCATAAGCTGTTGAAAACAAGAAAATGAAAACAAAAGAAGGGGAAAATAACTGCCTTAATTTTTTTTTCTGTCTTAAACTGTCATGAAAATGTGAGAATAGTAATCAGAGATTTTAAGTCATGGGAAGAAATAAAGTAAACATGCTTTTAAAGCATCAAAATATTTATTTTACATATTTTAATGAAGGAACAACTATTGTATGATTTATATTAGACATAGAAACTTAAAGTTTTAAACATTATGATTTTTTTTTTTTACTATTTGTGCCATTTGCTTTGGGCCTAAGTTTTTATTTTTAAACCTTGAGTATAAGTTGGGTGTGGGGCTTAAAATACATTAAATTTGAAATTTATGCTGCTCAGCTAAAGGTAACATAATATGATTAAAAATGATTAAAAATGATGGACAAAAATATGTCTTTAACCAAGTCATATTTCTTGGGTGAAGTAGATAAATATTAATATGAAAGACATTTCAAATTTACACAGGAAGTATATCAGTTGGAACTTAAAATAAATGTTGGAAATAATACATTCAGTATTTCATTCACTTAGGAAAATTTTTTCATGGTTAGTATGTGGCAGGCACTCTGTTAAACACTGACAATGCCAGCTCCCATGTACATGTATGCTCAAACATACCCATGTTATGTATTTTCTTACACACAGAAGTGCACATGCACAAATAAACATACATTTCACTTTTGCCCTCTTATAGTAATGCATGTATGCAGACATACTGGCATACACAAATATGCACATGCATGTTGACACACTCATATTTAGTGCATATGTGTGTATCTGCACACATATACTGAAGCATACATTAATACTCTCCTCTATACAAAAATACACATTTGCACTCACAAAACCACAATTTAGGGGTGCCCGGGGTCGCTCAGCGGTTTGGTGCCTGCCTTTCGCCCAGGGCGTGATCCTGGGGACCCAAGATCAAGTCCCAAATTGGTCTCCCAGCATGGGGACTGCTTCTCCCTCTGTCTGTGTCTCTGCCTGCCCCCCTCCCACCCCGTGTCTTTCATGAATGAATAAGTAAATAAATAAAATCTAAAAAAACAAAAACAAACAAACAAAATACCACAATTTGGATTAAGTACTATAATGGAGTAAACACAGAGTGAACTATGTATTATATAATAACAGATCATAATATGGGTTAGTATTTAAAATTAAAATTAAAAAAAATTTAAAAAGATTTTAAAATTAAAGAAAAACCCCACAGAACCATGTAGTGTAGTTTGTTTTCTTTTGATATCATGACACAAAAATATCATATTTGTCATATTTATGTAATAAATCCTTCTTGGTTAAGTAAAGTTAAATATTTGTAAAAAGTTAAGGAATTTTCAGACTTTTTTATAACAAATATTCCAAAGTACATTACCTTTTTTAACTTAGAAAACTCTTTTTGCTGATTTTTCCTCTGACCAATGTCCCAGGGTTAAATGTCATTTCAAAATCAAGAAAAAAAAATAGATCTAATGAGAAAAACAGTAGTCTTTCCCACAAATAACTTCATTATGACAATAAACTTCATTATGATAATAGAAGTATTTGCAGTACTAGATGAAATTACTCAACTTTAACCAGTTTTTTCATGGGCTCCCATGACAAAGTACCACAAATTGTGTGTCTTTAACAGAAATTTATTTTCTTTCAATTCTGGAGACCAGAAGTCTAAGAGCAAGGTTTGAGCAGGATTAATTTTCTCAGATGACTTTGCGCTTTGCTCTCTCCATTCTCGTTGACTCTTTTCTTGTTTTCCAGTGGTCTGCCCTCTGTTTGAATCTGTATCCTAATCTCCTATTTTTATAAATACATAAACTGTATTGGATTATGGTCCACCCTACTAACTTTATTTTTACTGTAATTACCTCTTAAAAAACAGTCTCCAAATATAGTCACGTTTTAAAGTACTGGGGATTAGGACTTCCTCATAGGAATTTTGAGGGGGAAGTAATTCAGCTTATAACACACTGAGTTTCAGAATATACTAATACTTACTGTACCTAGATCTAGCTTCAGTTAGTTGAATTGAAACAACAACAAAAAAAACCGACCTTTCAAGTTCTATTATATCAAAATTATTCAAATGTTTCTTTTTTTTTTTTTTTTTTTTAGTTTGGAGTTCTACATAATTGAGTCAATGTATAATATGTGCAATTATTTTATATTATGCATTTAGAAAATAAAGATGCAACTTATTTTGTATTCAATAAGTTTTTTTTGATCCACATCAGATATTGTTTTATTAACTAAAGTCGATAGCAATGTCAGGAATCCTTTCCCTAGGTTTTCTTTTAATTATTTTATGGCATCCTTTTATGTTTATTTATTTTTTAAAAGATTTATTTATTTATTCATAGACACACAGAGAGAGGCAGAGACACAGGCAGAGGAAGAGAAGCAGGCTCCATGCAGGGAGCCCGATGCGGGACTCGATCCTAGGTCTCCAGGATCACACCCCAGGCTTCAGGCGGCGCCAAACCTCTGCGCCACCAGGGCTGCCCATCCTTTTATGTTTAAATCGTTTTTTTTTTTTTTTTTTAACATTTAAATCATTATCCCATTTTGAGTTGGTTTTTGTATATATAGAGAGGTAGGAGTCCAGTTTCTTTCTTCTGCATGTAGAAAACCATTTTTACAACCAACATTTATTAAAAAGAGACAATCCTTTTCCCATTGTGTGCTCCTTGCTCTTGACAACTTTGTCAAAGAATTAGTGATCATAAATACAAAGATTTATTTCTGTGCTGTCTGTTCCATTCCATTGAACTTTGTTTTTGTGCTGGTACCATACTATTTTGATTACTTTAGCTTTATAATATATTGAAATCATAAAGTCTCATGTATCAACTTTGCGTATCTTGCTAAAGATGACATCAGATTTTGGGGTATTCATACAAATTTTAGGAATATTTTTCTATTTCTGAGAAAAATTCCATTGGACTTTTGATAGAGATTCCAATAAATCTGTATATTATTTTGGACAATGTGGACATTTTAACAATATCAATTCTTCCAGTTAATGAGCATGGAATACCTCCATTTGCATCTTCTATTCTTTTTATCAATGTTATATACTTTTCTATATATCAGTCTTTTACTTCCTTGATTAATTTATTGCTCAGTATTTTTTATGCTATTGTAAATGACATTATTTTCTTTTTTTTCTGATAAACTGTATTTTCAATCTTTTTTTTTCTATTTTGATATTGTATCCTGCAACTATTGAGTTTATTTATCAATTCTAACAGTTTTTTGGTAAAATATTGAGAGTTTTCCCTACATAAGATGATGTCTATAAATAAATGTTTTTACTTCTCCCTTTCTGATTTGGATGGCTTTTATTTCTTTTACTTGATTAATTGCTCTAACTAGGACTTCCCATACTGTGTTGAAATCGAGTAGTAAGAGTGGGAATCTTTGTCTTGTTTCTAACCTTAGAGGAATGGCTAGCAGCTTTTCAACATTGAGTATGATGTTAGCAATGGGCTTGTCATATACAGCTTTTAATATGTTGAGATATATTTCTTCTATGCCTAATATATTGAGGGCTCAATCATTAAAGGATGTTGTTTACTAATTCAAACTCCTTACTAGTAATTGGTCTTTCTGAATTTTCTATTTCTTCATAATTCAGTCTTGGTAGGTTGCATATTTCCAGGGATTTATCCATTACTTTTAGGTTATCCAATTTCTTGGTGTAGAATTGTTCATAGTTTCTTTTTTTTTTTAATTTTTATTTATTTATGATAGTCACACAGAATGAGAGAGGGAGGCAGAGACACAGGCAGAGGGAGAAGCAGGCTTCATGCACTGGGAGCCCGACGCGGGATTCGATCCCAGGTCTCCAGGATCGCGCCCTGGACCAAAGGCAGGCGCCAAACCGCTGCGCCACCCAGGGATCCCTGTTCATAGTTTCTTAAGGTCTTTTGTATTACTGTGTTATCAGTTGAAACATCTCTTTCTTTTCTGATTTTGTTTGAGGCTCTTTTATTTTTAAGGAAGTGCCTAGAGTTTTTTTTATTTATTTTTTTCTCTCCAAGTTTTTATTTAAATATCAGTTAGTTAACATATAGTATAATACTAGTTTCAGGTATAGAATTTAGTGATTCATCACTTAAATACAACACGCACTGTTCCTCACAAAAAAGAGCCATCCTTAATCCCCATCCCCTATTTAAACCATCCTCTATCCTCATACTTCACCTCCCTCCCCTTTAGTAGCCATTAATTTGTTCTCTCTAGTTAAGAGTCTTGAGGCTTCTCTTTTTTTCTTAGTTACTCTAGCCAAAGGTATGTCAATATTGTGTATATTTTCAAAAATAAACAGGGCACCTGGGTGGCTCACATGGTTAGGTGTCTGCCTTTGGCTCAGGTCATGATCCCAGAGTCCCGGGATGGAGCCCCATGTCCAGCTCCCTGTTCAGGGAGAGTCTGCCTCTCCCTCTCCCTCTGTCCCTCCCCCTGCTCCTTCTCTTTCTCTTTCTCTCTCACACACACTCTGTTTCTCAAATGAATGAATAAAATCTTTTAAAAAAAAACAAAAGGCCCCAAACCACATACATACACACACACACACACACACACACACACACACACACACACACACCCCTCTTAGTTTTGTTGAACTTTTCTATTAACTTCATAGTCTCTTTTTCATTTGTATCTGCATTGATCTTATTTCCCTCTTTCTACTAACTTTGAGCTTAGTTTGCTTTTCTGTTTCCATGAGGTATAAAGTTAGGTTAAGATAATCTTATATCTTAAACTAAGTATTAATTACTATGATTTTTTTTCTTAAAACGGCTATTGTTGCATTCTGTAAGATATGTTGTATTTTCATTGGTCTCAAGATATATTTTTATTTCTGTTGATTTTTTTATTTGAACCATTAGTTGTTGGGGAGCATGTTCTTTAATCTCCCCATATTTGCAAATTTTGCAGATTTCTTCCTGTTAGTGAATTATAGTTTCATACTGTTGTGATTGGAAAAGTTGCTTGATATAATTTCAGTCATCTTAAGTTTATTCAGTCTTATCTGGTTGCCTAACATATTATCTATTTTGAAGAATATTTTGTGTGAAATTGAGGATATGAGTTGTGCTACTGTTGGATGAAATGTTCTGTATACGTCTGTTAGGTCTATTTGATCTAACAAATAGTTCAAATCCTTTGTTTTCTTATTGGCTGTTTGGAAGATCTATTCATTGTTGAAAATGGAATTTTGAAGTCCCTTACTATTACTCTATCACTGCCTATTACTCCCTTCCATTTTTTTGGTATTTGCTTTATACATTCAGGTGGTCTGATGTTGGGTGTATAAATATTTATAATTGTTATATCTCATTGATAGATTAACCTCTTTGTCCTTATATAATGATCTTTGTTACAGTTTTTGACTTAAAAATCTATTTTGTCAAGAAAAGTCTATTTTGTCTGATATAAATGTAGTTACCCCTTTATTCTTCTGATTTGCATCTGTGTCAAGTATTTTCCATCTTTTCACCTTCAGTCCATACCCTTTTTAAAGCTGAAGTATCTTTACACAGCCTATAGTTGAGGTCCTTCTCCTTTTTTTTTTTTTTTATCATTCATTCACTCTTTGTCTTTTGACTGGAGATTTTAATCCATTTAAATTTAAAATGATAACTGATTGGTAAGTGCTTGCTATTGTCATTTCTTTAATTGTTTTCTGGTGTTTCATAGATCCTTTGTTCCTTTCTATCTTCCTTTTTATTGATTAATTTTTTGATTTAATGAGTCACTGCTTTGATTTCTTTATCTTTGCTTTGTAGTTACCATAAGGTTTACATAAAACATCTGTTGTTAAAACAGTCTATTTTAAGCTGATAACAACTTACCTTTGCCTACAAAAGCTATATATTTTTAATTGTTGTAATTCTTGCTATTCATTCATTTATTCATTATATGTTAAGATATTCAGACTTAGTAGCAGATATCTACTGCTACTGGAAGAACATTCCACTGATAACTATTTTTACTCACCTTCCTGTTTCATTTCCTTTCTTTTTTTTCCCCCATAATTTCTTTCTAAAGATTTTTTTCTGTTAAATATAACTCACCTTTCCCCCCATATTTTATATCTTCCTACAGAAGATAACTGATCTCCACATTTGTTGTACATACACCCTTAGACATATTAAATACCATCTTCAGGTATGTGAAGGCCCATGATACTAAAGATGTTAACTGCATGCTAGGTTAGAATAAATACTCTTCCATTAGTAAAAACCATCTGTCTTGCAGATTACATATAAAATTATTTTTAAAAGTTTTCCCTGACATATATAACTAAAGGTAATACAGAATTTCTAAATTGTAGTCAATAGAAGTCCTTTATTCATATTCCATTTTATTGATGAAGAAACTGAGGCTCTAATCTATGTAACTTTACTAATAGCAGTAAGTACTATGTGCACTGTTCTTAACAAGCATCATTATCATAACATCATCCCCATTTTTACCGATGTGAAAACTGAAGAACACTGACCTAACTTATTTAGGGTCCTATCACTGGCCAGTGGTAAATCAGAGAATTGAATTCATGAAATCTGTCACATAACTCTGTGCTCATAATGCTATGCAGTATTATGTATCTTTATACTTTCATTCAAATGCTCTTTCTCTTACCCAATTGTTATATGTCACCTGTTCAGGAAAATAAAACAAAAACAACTATTAAACGAGACACTGATTACATTTCTCCCCCTTCTACCTGGGAAACATTATCATTAATAAAATTCAGGTGAGTTGTAGCTAGCCGTGGAACACATAAATGACAATTCCTAAAAGGGATCTTTAATGTCTTTATGTAGCTGATAATTCAAGAAGAGAAAAGAGCCAACTTTCTAGAAAGAAAGCAATATATGTTTTACTATTTATTTTAAATACACATAAGGGAATTAAAAGAATTGGACTTTAAAGCTAAATATGAGTATAGTTTCTCCTTTCAAAGAAATAATAGGACCAATTACTCTTATAAATATTATAGCTCTTAAAAATGTTACACACTGTGTATGCTATGAAAGGTCACCTTTATCCAGGGCCTATTAACATATACTTAAGTAATATTTATGCCAGTTCAAGTGATCAAGGTGTAAACGACATCTAAATTCACCAGGTGACTTTGACAGAAATTCTCCCACCTAAATATTTTTTTTTTTGATTGCTTATTCACCTAAGATTGTTTTGGTGTACTAACCTTGGCTTGTTTCTCTCTTTTAGTTACAATGCATTCTCTAATGCTGTGGCAATTGGAATAATTATAATTCATAACTTCTGATAGGCAGAATCAATTTCTTATTTGGGTCCTGGCTGACAATGGCTGCTGCAGGTATTTTATCATGAAAGCTGTCTTTCCACCTCTTTATACTAAGAAGTAACTCAGGGATTCCTGTTCAACTATAACAGTGGGTGAGCTTGAATGAGTTGTCAATTTTTATTATGCCGATTCTGCATAAAATGTTCAAGGAGAAGAAAGTACTTCCATTATGGAAAGCAAAATTACAATGGAAAAACGTATTTTCATCTTTGTTATTGAGGAAATTTTAATTTATGCTTTGAAATGCCAGTTCCATTAGTATTTTGTTCCTTAAATCATGAACTTACTGATACTTGACTGTTTTTGCAAAGGATAGTATAATTTTAAAAGTGTTTTCCTCATTTAACAGCTTAATATCAAAGAAAAGGAATTATAAGTCTTTGAAACTCTAATCTTTTTATTATAAAGTATACCTCTTACTGTGTTCCTCTGTGTCAAAATATCTTTGCCTATTAGTCTGCATTGATTAATATTTTTCCTTTTTAAAAATTAAGTATTATTAATAAAACCTTTTGAATGTTATGAGAAACAATGTCATGACAGTGAAAAATAGCATCACAATAATTTCAGTCAAAATTAGGGAAGTTAACATTTTACTTTGCTATGTAGCCTTATCTCTGGTTTCCATTAATTATTTTAAAAGTCTAGACAGAAACTTGGCGACCTCAGTTACTGGTTTTACCATTGAAAGAATTCTGGAATCCCAAAGTGAGGCCACTTTTTATAAAGGAAGTTTTACTCATTTTTCTATTCTCATAAAACCCTCCCTTGAAAAACATAAAATATTTCCTTTTTTTTTTTAGTCAAAGAAGTTGTGTAAGTACTTGCTCATTTTCAGTTAACATAAAATATGTAATTTTTTTAATCCTTTGGTGTTTTTAATGTCTCTGAAATCAAATGAACGAGATTTAACTACATGGCTCTAAATAGATAACAAAGCATATGAGCAAAATGAAAGTAGAAGAGATTTTACATCCTTAGGCCAGTGGCTTATCTCTTAGAGCATGTTGGGTCCCTGGTGTGGCACAAAAACAGTTGGTTTCACTCTCGCTTCAGAAAGAAATACCTCTGTATAAACGGTCCATGTAGCAATTTGATCATTTACAATTGAGGGGCCACTTTAAGCCACAGTAATACACCCAAGAGAGTCATGGTTTCCACCAAAAAAAAAAAAAAATCACAATAGGTTTATGCAGTGGTTTCAGGCACCAGAGGGAACAGCTTCTTTACAGAAAAGTCTTAAATGAAGTAGCATGTTCCACAAAGAACAAAATGTCCTCTTAGAATGAACAAGTAAGTTGGTTTTGCTAAAACTACAGACAGTTTTCTCCAAAAATAGTGTGGTTAACTGATCTATTTCGACATCTCTTCATCCTAAATCTTCTCTACCTTGACATGCAGCGACATTACGTGAAATGTTTCAGGAATTTTAAAAATAGAAAACTTTATCCATTGGGCTAAGTTATATTCTCTTTTAAAAGAAAAGACATAGCTCTTTTGCACATAGTATTATAGGCTGGACCTATAACACAGCAACATTTCCATGAGTGGTGTGTGTGTATGTGTGACAGAGAGAAAGAGAGAAAGAAAAAGATACTTGAATTAGCAAAGGAGGTAGTGGAGGAACTTGAGAAACTTCAGCCTCAGCATTTTGAAATGAGTCATTAGCCACAGAAGGCTACAGTCAAAGGTGAATGAGAATGAGTGGGATATTCTTGGAAGGTTGAGTGTGAACAAGAATCAGTAACAAAAGGTAGACAAATGATCAGAATATATCACATAAAATCAAATATAAATGTAACATCTGAACATGTCAGGAAATTCTAGTTCTATTTGTATGCAGGTATGCCTTCGTTTGCTGAATAAGTTGTGGAGCCAAATTGCCTAAAAATTTCGGAGTGGTGTTCTTTGGTAGTGGAAAAGATAAAAGATTTGAAACCAGATAAATTTGGACTTTAATCTCAGTAATTGCATTCCTGATGGCTGGGTGAATATGGATAAGTTATTCACTAATTCAGCCACAGAATCTTTACCTGAAAAGTGAACAGGTAAAAGGCTCCAGGTTCCTGAGAGTATCAAATAAAAGATATACATGAAATACACATGTGTGGGCCCTAACACATGGGCATGTGGTTAATGCTGTTTATCTTTCTCCCTCTATTTTTTCTTCCTTTCTTCCCATATCAATTCTAGTTTATTACTGGTTGCCAAATAAAATTAGATATATTTATGAAAATTGCTTCTGTAAATTAACTTTTTCAAAAGATAGCAACAGAATGGCAAAAAACATTCTAGGTTTCCTAGAAATCCTCTTCACTGACTAGAGGATTTAAAATTTTCCTTTGCTATCACAGATAATTCTCAATATCAAATCATTCCCATCTCAAAATTAACAATTTTTATTGATATGTCTATGAGGAATGTTGCATTGCCAAATAATACGAGGCCATATTAAGATTTAGTAGAAAAGAGTATCATGATTGACTATAATGTTTTATATAAGTTTGATACTTTTCCCTCTCTGGGCTTGAGGTATGTTTAATGGTAAATGACATATCAGAGTCTACTTGATAGTATTTTTTTCTTTTTTAATCAAACCACAAAATAATGGTGTGTTTAATGATTGAACGTATCTTAGAGTCAGTGAAATGTGAATGTCTGCCATAGGCATAGAAGAGACAGTGTAGACAAACCACCTATTTTGATGTAATATTTGAAAGAAACCTTCCCCAGTTTTTCTTTTTAAATATTTTATTTATTTATGAAACAGAGAAAGACAGAGGTAGATGCAGGGACGGGGGCAGAAAGAGTCTCAAGCAGACACCTTGCTGAGCATGGAACCCAAAATGAGGAGTTTGATCTCACAAAGGTGAGATCATGACCTGAGCCAAAACCAAGAGTCAGATGCTTAAATGACTACACCACCCAGCTGCCTCAAAACTTCCCTGAGTTTTTAAAATATTTGCAGAAGCCACTGATTTACTATAGAGATGTGGTTTTCTTCTTAACTTTGGACCCTTTGTTCATTATATATAATTTTATAACTTAAAGTGATTTAAACACATATTCCAGAAAAAAGTAATAAAGTGAAGTGTAATCCTGTTAAAATAAGTTAATTTGCTTCAACGTGGATGGAACTGGGGGGTATTATGCTGAGCGAAGTAAGTCACTCAGAGAAGGACAATCGTATGGTTTCACTCATACGGGGAATGTAAGAAATAGAGGGATTATAAGGGAAAGGAGGGAAAATGAGTGGGAAAAATTAGAGAGGGTGACAAAACATGAGAGGCTCCTAACTCTAGGAAATGAACAAGGGGTAGTGGATGGGGAGGTGGGCGGGGGGATGGAGCGAGTGTGTGACGGGCACTGAGGGGGGCACTTGACAGGTTGAGCACTGGGTGTTACACTATATGTTGGCAAACCGAGCTTCAATTAAAAAATATATTAAAAAATAAAAAAATACACATACAAAAAATTTAAAGTATCATTAAAATCAGGGCCAGGGTCCTGTTTCTTTATCAGTATCTATTTACATTTAATGGTGTATATTATTACAATTATACACAGTTGACCCTTGAACACCATGGGAGATTAAGGGCTTCAACCCTCACATAGAACTCCACATACAACTTTTGACTACCCAAACCTTAACTACAAATAGCCTACAGTTGATTAGAAGCTTTAATTATAATATTAACTGTTGATTAATACATATTTTATATGTTATATGTATTATATACTGTATTCTTTCAAAAATAAGCTGGAGAAAAAAACATAAGGAAGAGAAGATACATTTACAGGACTGTGCTGTAAAAAATCCCTGTATAAGTGGACCCAAACAGTTCAAAACCATGTTATTCAGGGTCAATCGTATAAGTATTTACATTTCTCTATACACTATATAACTCTGACTGTATACACATTAATTTTAAGATATTAAATGGTAAGTTCCTTAAAAGAAGTTGTCTTATTATCAAAGATATCTTATAATTGGCAGAGACTTTTTTTTTTTCTCAGTGGTACCAGAAATAATTGTATATTCTACAGTGAATGAAATCTTAGGTTTAATATAATAGGATAGAAAGGTGGGCATAAAAGTAGATAAAATATAGATGGATTGATTTTGCATACATAGATGCCTGTACCGCACTCTCTTGTTTTTTTATCATCAGATAAACTACCCTTCTGGAAAACATATTGTAGGTAAATATATTACAAATTGATCATTACCTTTGAAAGCAGCTAAATTATGCTCAGTTTCTACATAACTCTACAAAATACTAACTAGTATTTTGAAGGTTTCCTTTTCATTTGGAAAGTATTACAGGGATCTTGATACTATTTGATGAGTGACAGTATTAAGTAAAGGAATGTAGATGGTGATAAAAGTCTCATTATTTTATTGCTTGTTATTATTTTCTTTGCACAGAACCCATTTGAGCTTAAAGATTAATTTTTCTAGTATCAAGAAACTTATATTTTTGAGCATATCAAGAAACATATTTTTGAAAAAAGTATTAAATAAATTACATTCTCTTAATAGTATTTATAAATTTCAAATTTTAATTGAAAATTAATGAAATATGTTTACATATTTATTAAAATATACATGTAAAAATAAAAGTAAGAACACATTGATCAAAAAGTTGTGGTATTTGTTAAAATTTACTAATTTGAGAATACTTTGTATTGTTAAATAATTAAGCATGTGTGTATAGTTATATAACTATGTGAATATTCTTTCTTCTTAACAGTGTAAAAGTCAGAAAGATATTTAAATGTCTTCAGCTGTTGTGGCTTCAGTACATACATTGCAGCTCATTCGTACAACAGTAGAGAGTATACTGATGTTAAAAATGAGATTATTTAAAAACAAATCTTATATATGAAATAGAAATCAGTCATTCTAGTTTAAATGGTATTAAACTCTTAGAAAGCTACTCATTTTGGGGAAATACAAGTGCTTTTATATTTCTAACATGTTAAAAAATGTCTACACTTTTGATTTCTCTATCAGATGGTGACCATAACCAGTTTTGTGCCAAGAAAAAAATGAAAATAAAAAGACACCAGTCAACAAAACTTAAAAATAAGAGCAGCTAGGAAATATGCACAAAAATATAAAGACAAACAATTTAGTCTTGTCATGCGTGTTCTTGCCTAGCATGTGTAAAGAAGGCGTAAGTGCATCATTTGGCTGATGATTAATTGAGTGCTTAACTTTAGGCAGGCAAAGGGATGTTGGAACCAGCACATGTACAAAAATAGCTCTCTCTATGTGGAGGCATTCCTTGCACAGTCTGCAGAGCTTATATGATCACCATCTCTCTCTTTCTCCCCCACCCCTTTCTCCTCTCTTTCTCCCTAAATAATGACTTGATTGAACTTTGAAGCCTTCTTTTGCTCATATTGAAAGTCATCCCCAGAAGAAGTTGGTTCAGATTGTATCGTTAGTATTTGAACTGACAGCAGTGACCTGATCTGAGCACAGGGCCTTCTTCCCGACCTTTGATGTGCTGTCAGAAGATAAGTTAAATCCCAGGCTTCTTGGCATCAGGTTTTAATTTGATATCATGGAAATGAATTGCATACTCACTACTCAGACAGATAGTGTCTATTACTGGTCTTGTGAAGTGCTTGGAAGCATTGCTTAAGTTGAACAATCAGGAAAAAAATTATAATTTGTCAGCTTCATTATGTGTCTAGTAATTTGCCTCACTCATAATAAGTGTTTAGGACATTTTTGATTGGATGTCAGGCATTTATTGTCTTTGACACCAGACTCTGTTGCCTGTGTACTCTGGGAAAGCACTGGTTAACTGCATATGGGGACTGTTTCTCCTGCTTAAAGGAGTATGTAGCAGTACTACAGTTTTAGAAACTATGAGAAATCAAAGTGCTGAGATCAAAACAAAGAGGATGTAAACTTCTTACACTACTTAGTTCTTAAATGTCTCCTCTGTGACAACATACATATATACAGATATACATACATATATACACACACGTACACATATAAGTGTGTGTATGCATATAATGTTAAAAGAATGTCATAATATTTTTAAAGTAACAAGAAACCTTGGAGAATGAAAGTGGGTTTACCCTGAACAGTGGTTCAAAGTTCTGTTTTTAGGAAAAATTAAGAGCATATGTTCCTGAATTTAGCTCTAATTTGCAATGAATTGCTTAAGTAAAACCACTTATATCACTATTGTTAATCTTAATGGCTTACAAGCGACCCACATTTTAATAATCCAGATCGTCAGTTGAGTACAAATCTTTTTTTTTTTAAATTAAGAATGTTTGACCACAAGAGGGAGTTCCTTGCCAACTGTTTGTTTATCCTCAACAGCTATTACAGGCCTGAATTTACAAAGAAAAATACCTTAAAATATGTTTAGTTTCTTCAGTACTTTTAGGTTAAGAAAATAATGACAATTTACTTAAATTTAGGCATTCATGAATTTTGAGAATGAAATATAATTTGTGCAATGAAATTCTCAGGCTAATACACTAAGCATTTTTCAGGAATGAAATAATATGCCATGTTTTTGAAAGAGCTTCCAAATTTGCACCTGCAAAATTGCAGTGTACCAGTTTATGAACAAAATCCACATTGACACCCAGAGGTGCTTTTGAGGGCAGAGATTATGTTACTGTACTCCAATTTACTGAATTTGTCTTAGTAAAGATAGCTTTGACAACATAAATTTATGCATGCATTTTTGCTGAATTTGGTAGCATCAGTGCATAGAGTGTAGGATATGGAATGCAACTTTCAAAATACAAAATTAAATTAACATCTTTAAAGAGAAAAATGTTTTAACTAAAGTCCTTAGGATATAAATAAAGACTATTTTCTTCATAATTAGGTGCATAATATACACAATAACTCAACCATATGTTAGAGAACTAAAAATATTTTCTACCTTATGACTGTTTGACTTAAAATTACGTGTGACTCACAGCATCTCGGTAAAATGTGCACTGCTACAACTTTGGAAAAGTATTAACGTTATTAGAAAATGCTGCCATTCCATACTGATGCATGCTTCTTTTCATGTAAAGTAAAACAGTAGGATTGTCTTAGACCTTGTAAATGATTCCCCTAGGAATGTGATTTCTGTTGTGATTATTCCCAAAGTGTTACACTACAGCATCCAGAAGTTATGTTGTTCAACAGTGTCCTTCCTCATCTTATGATTAGAGCAAAATTGCCTCCAGGTCAGAGCACATGGACATTTAGAGATAGACACTCCAGCAATACGTATTGAGATAATTAATAAGTGTATCAGTAGTAAATGCAGTAATTTTGGCAAAACTTATTTGGAGAAAATGACTGCATCTCATATGTCTTCCTAGTGTGCCTTTATGGCACTGGCTGTAAATATGGGATATGGGGAAAGAAAATACCAGTAATTCTTTTTGCTGTTCCCTCCCACCCCCTATGGTTCTTGCAATTGTATTATTTTAAGCCATTTTTGACACATTTGGCCACATGAAGTCATGCATTTTTAAGAGCTGTTCTTTTTACAGTAACTTGAACTGACAAGTCAGGAAAGCAGACTTCTTTGGTGACCCAAGTAGTCATGCAGCTCACTGAATGAGTTTTCCCCACCTGTTTCCAACACAAACAAAGTGAGGAATGAAAGGATAGTGCAAATTTACGTATTTCAGAAGTAGGAATTCAAGTAGATAAAATACAGGGTAAGTCGCAAGATACTGTGAAGACACATACATACAAAATATATACAAGTATATGTTTGAAATTAATATTCTTAGTGTGGAGATGGAGTCATGATAATTTCTTCCTTTCAGTCTGAGATCAAAATCAAGATGACATTAAGCTGGAGAAATGAAAACTCTTGCTTATTTTTTTCAGCAAGTGGTTGGAAGATATACTATGTTATTTTTTTTAAAGATTTTATTTATTTATTCATGAGAGACAGAGAGGGGGAGAGATGGAGAGAGAGAGAGAGAGAGAGAGAGAGAGAGAGAGAGAGAGGCACAGACACAGGCAGAGGGAGAAGCAGGCTCCATGCAGGGAACCCGATGTGGGACTTGATCCCGGGTCTCCAGCATCAGGCCCTGGGCTGAAGGCAGCGCTAAACCGCTGGGCCACCTGGGGTGCCCGATAAACTATGTTATACTCTGGAGTAGGAAGTAGGAATTTTTCTTCTCTCCCACTCTGTCTCTCTCTCATACACACACCCTGCCTATAGTCTTCTTTGGGGTTAGTAATACTGAGATCCTCAAGGGACGTATTGACAATATGCCTAGCACTAAAACTCAGTGAAAACATCTGGATGTTTTGGTCTCCATAATGTAAAAGATCCAGATGTTTGAAAATATGCTCACTGAATGTTGTGTATTTGTGTATGTGAGCGTGTGTGTTTGTGTGTAATCTTTTGTGACACTACTTGGTATCTTGATAAAATCTTTATCTTTACATATTGTCATTATAAAGCAAATGATCTCCTAAATTCACCTCATAATGATGGAACACATTAACTTTTTGAACATTTTATTTTTTGGTACGTATCTCACACTATCAATCTATGCATATTTGAAGGTGATTTTAGAGTCACGTCAGTCATCTGGAAGAAAGCTTAAAGATCAATAAGTACAACTCTTAAATTTAACAGTTTTCAATAGAAAGCCAGAGAGGTACATAGAGTGACTTGCTCACAGGGCTGTTTCTATCCAGCTCTTTCAAAGTGAGGCCAAACTCAAATTCTTAACTTAGCATCTCTGCCTAATAGGATGGAATTTTGACAGGGAAAAAGATTTCAGCCTAAAGAAGTCAGTAGGAATTTCATGTGTATGTGAACTTCTAACAGGGTCACATGTTATTCTTTCTAATAATGTCTTGGTTTGACATTACTGATAAATATTACCAGCAGTGCTTTTTATGCCTCCGTTATCTTGATTATGACATCAGTAAATTTTGATTTCACAACACACTTTACATACAAACACAATATATAAATTTCCTCAATCAAGATAAATCCCCAAATAAGAACAGCTTCCTAGCTCTGAGTTCCAAGCCAGATAAAGTAAATAAGTTTTTTAGAACCTAATATCTTAGATAAATTCCAATAAGCTGTTCAAAAAAGCATGGTTTAAAATATGCCAAAATATCCACATGCTTCCACTGGACTGAGGGCTTCAGTTAATACTGCAAAAAACTATCTTTAATAGCTATTGGATGCTCAGCAGGATGAGCAAGGCTGGGATTAGAGATAATGATACTTGTTGGAACGGCAGGGGAGCAGAGGAGAAAGTGATCGGCCTCCCTTGGCTTTGTAAAAGCATATTGGGAAGAAACTTATATTTAGAAGGACAAGATACTAGACAGTGATACACTTGATAATATAAATATTTCCCTTTTTAAAGTTATCTGAGACAGTGATTTCAAATTTAAATATAGTATTAAAATATATTAAGTCTCTTCATATGGGTACTTTCTTCTAATTTCTTGTCTTCATTCCCTTTCCATACTTGTCATCTTAGTAAATACTGGTGTACTGATATTTCCTAAGTGATTGTCCAACACTTGCAGCCTCTCCAAAATAGTCCAAACTAATTGGGGAAGTCAAATGGATCTTTCTAATAGGCTGCTATGATTGTGTTACTTTCTTATTCTGAAATTTAGAGACTTGGCTTGCACAGTGTAATATAGATTTCATACACTGGCGCTTTGGTTCCCTTCCTAGAAGACATCAGCCTCTCTTCCTTCCTTCTTTCTTTTTGATTTTTCTTCTTTTTTTTTTTCTAACACTACTCTTGCATGAAACATTCTTTGAACTGCTATGTCATTTCAGATTTCTGTATCAAACGAATTCTAATTCTACCAGGAGAAGAAAAATCCGCACCTTGCCTAAGAAAATATATCCACCATTTAAGGCCTACGTCAGTTAGCATATGTTCTGTAAGTTTTTCTCTACATCTGTTATGAATGGATGCTTTAATGCTCATCTCCTCATAGCACTTTATTTGTACCACCTACACCAAAATTATATAGTTACCTGTGTATAGGTGCTACCTCCCCTTTACATTTTGCTCCCTCCGATAGTGCAAACCATGTCATTTCCAACTTTATCCTACAAAACTGCCTATTTGCTACATAAAATATGACGCAAAATTCTTTCAAATTGACGAATTGATGAATTAGTCAATGTTTGAATAAAGTAGTTAATTGCATAGCTGTTCGTTTTGGCCAGAGGTCGTGGCTCCCATCAGGAGGGCCTGCCACAAGTGCTCCATCGGGGTCTTCCTCTTGGTCTTCAGATCCAGGTGTGGCCCTAAATCTCTTCGGTTGCTAATAAGAGACTGCAGTATTTCTTGTGGCCTCTCTGCATCCCACTCATGCCATAGCTAGTCCTTTAAGTAAACTGTCTTCAAATTTTCCTATTGAATGATGTGATTTGTTTCCTGAAAGGATTCTGAGTGGTATGTCTACAAATGTGCATGTATTTTTAGCACATACACATTGTATATCTACAAAGCGATAATTCTCAAGAACCATTGGGACTTAGATAAACTGTCAAATGACTATCTTTTATCATGAGTATTATGGAAACAATCTGAATTAATTCAGTCAGCAATAACTCCATTAAATGAGCATTAGTTTAGGTTGGCTTTTAGTCGTTATTATATAACAAAGAAAACAGATATATGTATAAATATTTGTCCTTTACAGAATATAGGATTACTAGAAGTATTCATAACCTATGTACAGCTAATGTCTATTTCCAATCAATGCCTATACAAAGTCAAGACACTAGTTCAAATTCATACTTATGAGTTATATTTGCATCTTTGATTTAAAACAACAACAACAACAACAACAACACCAGTGTACCTGAGTGACTCAGTTAAGCGTCTGTGTTTGACTCAGGTCATGATCCCAGGGTCCCAGGATGGAGCCCCCTACCAAGCTGTCTGCTCAGTAGGGAGTCTGCTTCTCCCTCTCCCTCTGGCTGCCGCTCCACCCACTTGTGTTTTCCCTCTCTGTCAAATACATAAATAAAATTAAAAAAAAAATAAAAAACAAAACTTTAGTATCACTTAAACTGCTTACCAATCTGAAGTTACCAAATCAATTTGTTATTCATCCATAAGTAACCAACACGGATTCTAAAATTGTTCTTTAGGGCAGCCCAGGTGGCTCAGTGGTTTAGCACCACCTTCAGCCCAGGGATCGAGTCCTGCGTCGGGCTCCCTGCATGGAGACTGCTTCTCTCTCTGCATGTGTCTCTGCCTCTCTCTCTCTCTCTCTCTCCCTCAGGAATAAATAAATAAAATCTTTTAAAAATAAAAAATAAAATTGTTCTTTGATAGGTATATACTACCTAGTGTCTTATTAAAAAAAAAGAGAGATAAAAGTGTTTGTTAAAATAAAGAGACCCAATATTAATATACAGTATGTAGTTTATCAAGAGCTGGTATGGTAAAACCATTAATAAAACATGTATGTGAAGTAAATACTTTTGGAAGTTTGTCAAGAATTAAAACAGACAAATTACATATATAGTGTTAGTCTTCAGGTGGGAGACCACACAAAATCAGCAAATATAAAATGCTACAATAAACCAGTTCTCTATCTTAAGCTGAAAACAACAACACATTCTTGCAAATTCAATTCAAATGACTTGTATTTTAAAATACAAGTATGTTTAGTATGTTTAAATGCTTTTCTCCAACTAAAATATGGCTGAACCAATTTGAATCCAATTTTGTAATTAAAAATTGCTCTCTCTCTGTGAACTTGTAGTAATGTTTCATCCAAAAGCAGGTTATTACAACCAAATTATGAACTCCTAAAAAGAAGGGGGGCATTATAAATGGAAACACCCACACAACCTTAAGTACAATATAGCAATGCAAACAGCATTGCTCTAATGACAGTAATCCTGCTTGCCTTAGCCGTATTCATGCAAATGACAATTTAGTACAGATGTGGTACACATTTGCATGGTTAATGGCATCATTTTTTTCTCCTTTTCTACTCCTCTATAGTATGATCAGCTGTTATGCTTAACATTACAAATTCTATGTGCTGTTCTTAACATTAGTGGAAACATAAGGCTGGTAGTTTCCTTGTCAGTGATTTAACTAAAACATGCATATGCACAAAAAAGTATGAGATGTGGGAAGAGGGATGAAGGTAGTAAGAGGTAGTGCCTAGCTGACGCTCTCTGCTTGTAAGAGATTTCCTTTCCTGGATAACTCTGAAATTCAGATTTTAATATCTGGGAAACCTCCATAGTTTCCCTCTGTTTCACCCACAAATTGTGACTGTTCCATGTGTCACCTGAACTCACATAATAATTTCCTAACCAGGTTTATCTCTATATCTTTCCCATTCCATTTGTAAATATACATTTCAATTTCTTGAAAAAACATTTTATATTTTGTAAGATTAGCAAAAATAAATATGAAAATATTAGTTCAGTCTAAGACGGTAATTAATAAACACATAAGGTATTTTTCTTGTTATTAAACATTTCTTCATGCTACAATTGCAGTCTGAAACAGAAGGCATGGTATTATGAAGTAGACATATTTCAATATGACACTGCAATAAGTATTTCTAATTAATTGATTTTGAGGAATTATAGGAAATTCCTTCATGTTCATTTTTGAAATATGAATATAACATTTTACATTTTTCTCATCACTTTACTAATTTTCAGATTTGTATTAGTTATTAAATCTAACAATGAAAACTATCCCTAATTTTCAGTTAAATATTTTATTTTCACCATTCTTAGTTTCTTATTTGGTTTACTTTCCCCAGAATCCCTACCCCAACACACATGCTATTTCTTACTATCCAAGGACATTCTTTTTAAATTAAAGAAATAATTCTGGTATAGTTGACATATACTGTGTTATATTAGTTTCAGGTATACAATATAGTGATTCAGCAATTGTATACATTGCTCAGTGCTCATCATATGATGAGTGTATTCTGAGATACCCGGGCTGCCCTGATGAGTGTATTCTTAATCTCTCTTATTTATTTCACCCAACTCCATCCACCTACCATCAGCAGGTAACCATCAGTACGTTCATTATAGTTAAGAATCTCTTTCTTAGTATGTCACTTCTTTTCTTTTATTCGTTTCCTAAATTCCATATATGAGTAAAATTATTGATATTTGTCTTTCTCTGACATTTCATTTAGCATAGTTCTTTCTAGATTCATCCATGTTGCTGCAAATGCAGGAGTTCATTTTTTTTTAAGGCTGTAATAGTCCATAATGTGTGTGTGTGTGTGTGTCTGGGTGGTGGTGGTGGTGTGTTTTCAGGTCTCATATCCTTAAGCATTTTGAGCTTTGTTTTTTTTTTAAATATATGGTGTGGTTTCATTTTTATTGTGTGTAGCTATCCAATTTTCTCAGCACTATTTGGTGAATCTACTGTATTTTTCTCCATGCATGTTCTTTTCTCCTTTTTGGAAGATTACTTAATTGTATAATCATAGGTTTATTTCTGGATTCTCTGTTCTGTTCCATTGATCTATATTCTATATTTGTGCCAGTACCATACTGCTTTCATAACTGTAACTTGGTAATGTATCTTGAGGGATTGTAATACCTCCAGTTTTGTTCTTTTTTTTTAAGATTATTTATTTATTCATGAGAGATGGGGGGCGGGGGAGGCAGAGACACAGGCAGAGGGAGAAGCAGGCTCCATGCAGGGATCCCCATGTGGGACTTGATCCGGGGTCTCCAGGATCACACCCTGGGCTGAAGGCAGTGCTAAACCGCTGAGCCACCTTGGCTGCCTAGTTTTGTTCTTTTTTTTTAAGATTGCTTTGGTTATTTAGGATCTTTCATGGCTCCATGCAAATTTTAGGATTATTTGTTCTAGTTCTGTGAAAAATGCTTTTGGCATTTTGATAGTGATTGCATTAATTCTGTAGATTGCTTTTGGTAGTATGACACTCTAACAATATTTATTCTTCCAATCCATGAGCTTGAAAAAAACTCTAAGGTTTTGATATGTAGCATCACATCATCTACATATTGAAAATCTGACTTCTTTCTTATTGATTTAGATACCTTTTGTTTCTTTTGTTGTCTGATTGCTATGGCTAGTATTTCCAGTACTGTGTTGAATAAAGGTGGTGAGAGTGTACATCCTTGTCTTCTTCCTGACTTTAGGGGAAAAGCTCTCAGTTTTTCCCATTGAGTGTGATTTTGCTGTGGTCTTTATTATATTGAGGTAAATTCTCACTAATTCACTTTGTTTAGTTTTTAAAATTATTATTATGAATGGATGTTGTGTTTTGTCAAATGCTTTTTCTGCATGTATTAAAATGATCATATGGTTTTTAACCTCTTATGGATATGATGTATCAGGTTGATTAATTTGTGAATACTGAACCACCTTTGCATCCTAGGGGTAAACCCCACTTGATCATGGTGAATGATTTTTTTTTTTAATGTATTGTTGAATTAAGTTCGCTGATGTTTTGGGTTGTTTTGTATCTGTGTTCATCAGAGATAGTGGCCTGCCCTCTTTTTTTGTTTTTATCTAGTTTTAGTATCAGGGTAATAAAAACCTTGTAGTATGAATTTTGAATTTTTCTCTTCCTTTTCTATTTTTTGGAATAGTTTAAGAAGAATAGATATTAACTCTTCTGTACTATTTGGCAAATTCACCTATGAAGCCTTCTGGTCCTGGATTTTTATTTATTGGGAGTTTATTACTGATTCAATTTCATTGCTGTAATCAGTTTATTCAGATTTTCTATTTATTATTAATTCTCTTTGGGGAGATTACATGTTTCTAGTTGTCCTTTCTTCTAAGTTGTCCAATTTATTGACATATTTTTCACAATGTTTTCTTATAATCTTTTGTATTTCTATGGTGTTGGTTTATTATTTCTCCTCTCATTTGTGATTTTGAGGTTTTTTTTTTATATATTTCTGGCTAGTGATTTATCAGTTCTGTTATTTTTCAAAGAATCACCTCCTGGTTTTATTGATCTGTTCTATTACGTTTTTAGTTTTTATTTCATTTATTTCTGCCATAATATTGATTATTTCCTTCCTTCTACTGGCTTGGGGTTTGGTTTTTCTTTTTGTTTTGTTTTGTTTTTTTAATCTTTTTATATGTAAGATTGAGTTTTGTTTTGTTTGTTTGTTTTTTGAGACTCTCCTTGCCTTTATTGCTACAAACTTCACTCTAGAACAGCCTTTTCTATATCCCAAAGATTTGGACCATTGTGTTTTCACTTTCATTTGTGTCCATGTATTTTTTAATTTCCTCTTTGCTTTTTTGATTGACTCAATCATTGTTAAGAAGCTTGTTGCTTAACCTCCATGTGTTGTGGTCTTTGAATTTTTTTTTTTTCTTGCAGTTAATTTCTAGGTTCATAGTACTGTGGTCAGAAAATATATATGGTATGGCTTTTATCTTTTTTAATTTGTTGAGATTTGTTTTATGGCCTAACATGTGAATTGTTCTGGAGAATGTACCATGTGCACTTGAAAAAAAAATTGTATTCTGTATTCTGCTCTTTTAGGTTGTAAGGTAAATATATCTGTTAGATCCATCTAGTTCAATGTATGTTTCAAAGCCATTACCTCCTTCCTGATTTTACTGTTTAAATGATTTATCCACTGATAGTGGGATGTTAAAGTCTTCTACTATTACTGTATTTACTATTGATAACTTTATTTATGTTTGTTATTAGCTGCTTTATGTATTTGGGTATCCCCATATTGGATGAATAAATCATTACAATTGTTATATCTTCTTATTAGATTCTTCTTTTTATGATTATTTAGTGTCATTTTTTTGTCTCTTGTTATTATTTTTTTGTTGTTGTTAAAGTTTGCTTTGTCTGATACAAGTGTTGCCATCCTAGGTTTATTTCACATCCGTTTGCATGATAAATATCTTTCTGTCCCTTCACTTTGAATCTGCATGTGTATTTAGGCCTGAATTTGTCTCTTTTAAGCAGCATATAAATGAGTCTTGCTTTTTTAGCCACTGTCATTCTATGTCCTTTGATTGGAACATTTAGTCCATTTACATGCTAAGTAATTATTAATAGGTATGTATTTATTTGCATTTTGTTTACTTTATTGTTGTATTTGTGGCTTTTCTGTTCCATTTTTATCTTGGTCTCTTATCTCATGCTTTGTTGGCTTTCTTCAGTGATATACTTGGATTCCTTGCTCCTTATTTTTTTGCAGGTCTATTAGCAGTTTTTGACATGTGGCTACCATGAGATTTGTATATAACATCTTAGCATTTATCAATCTATATTAACTTGATGATCACTTAAGTTTGAACTCGTTCTTTACTCCTCTCTCCACCATGGTTTAGGTATATGGTGTCATAATTTATATCCTTTGATTTTGTGAATACCTTGCCTGATTTTACAGATATATACAATTTTTACTGCTTTTGTGTTTCCTACTTTTTTAAACTCCTACTTATGGTATTTCCTTTCCACTCAGAGAGTCTCTTTTAGCATTGGTTGTAGGGCTAGTTTAGTGTTAATGAATTCCTTTAACTTTTGTTGTCTAGAAAACTCTTAACCTCTCCCTCTATTCTGAATGACAGCCTTGCTGGATAGAATATTCTTGGAGGCAGGTTTGTTTTGTTTTTGTTTTTGTTTCAGCAGTTTGAATATACCATGCCAGTCCTTTCTGGCTTAAAAGTTTCTGATAAAAAATCAGCTGATAATTTTGTGGGTTTTCCCTTATTTGTAACTGTTTTATTTTCTTTTGCTGATTTTAAAATTCTCTCTTTATCACTAGTTTTTGCTATTTTAATTACTATGTGTCTTGGTTTGGGCATCCTTGGGTTGATTTTGTTGAGGGCTCTTTGTTCCTCCTGGATCTGGATTTCTGTCTCCTTCAGCACACTTGTGGAGTTTTCAGCTATCTTCAAATGAATTTTCTGCCCCATTTTCCCCTCTCTTTTCCTTCCTTTATCCTATATAATATGAATGTTTATACACTTGATAGTGTCAATGAGTTACCTAAGTCTGTTTTCTTTTTTAAATTATTATTTTTTTCTCCTATCCAGTTTGATGGTTTTCCATTACCATGTTCTCCAAGTCACTGATGCATTCTTATACTTTCACTAGTGTACTATTTATTCTATTGTATTTTTGTTTTGTTTTGTTTTGAGTTTTTCAGATCTGATTATTTTTTATGTTTTTTTTTTTTAATCTCTTCATTAGGGGTCTCATTATGGTCCTCCAGTCTTTTTTTCAAGTCTAGTCAGCATCTTTATGACCATTACTCAAATTTATCTCTTAGGCACATTACTTATCTCTATTTTGCTTATGTCTCTGGCTATGATCTTGTCTTTTCTTTCATTTGGGACAGATTCCTCTGTCCACTCATTTTGTCTAACTCTCTGTGTTTGTTTCTATGTTTTAGGAAAATAAACTATATCTTCTGTTCTGAAAGCAGTGACCTTATGTAGAAGAGGTCTATAGTGTCCTGAAGTGCAATGTTCTTTGTTCACCAGATCCTTGTACTTGAAGGGTATCTCCTATGTGTGTGGTATATGCCCCCCTGTTGTGGGTAAGCCTCTTTTCCTTTCATCCCTTCTTCTGCAATGCCTCTCTTTGTCTGTTGTGAGCCTTGTTTGGTCCCTGTGTTGTTAGTGGGCAAGTCAGGAACCTCTTTGGGCTTAAGTTGACTTAAACCAGGCATTTGCCAGGGATTCAGTATCACTGTCTAGGAGAATATGGAGGTGGGGCATATGATACCAACAATGTCCCTGATGGAGTGAGGGGACCTACAGCTGTTAGACTGAGACAGGCCAGGTTGGAGGGGCTGGATCTGCAGAAGCATGTGGAGGCAGGATATTAGCTGTTAGCAAAGTTTAGGTAGGTCTTCATTGGGAGTATACCTGGAGCTGAGGCCTAGCTGAATGAGACCTGTACCTGTGGGTGGGACATACTGTTAGCAAGTTGTGTTGGTTCTCACAGGCATTCTTTTGTTTATGCTGGGGAAAAGGAGAAAAATGGCACCTGTCAGTTCTCTTATTCCTAGAGAAATCTCCCAAGGATCCCTGATGCTCCAGCATGTGCTCTAAGATTAGTAAACAAATATGCCTCCCATATAGGCCAGGAAATTTTCAAATTTTTCTTCTATATCTCTGGAGAGGTGTTTGTTGTGCTGTCTCTTCAGGGGCAGGACTCAGTTTCCCTCACCCATTCGAGCTCTCTTGGGCTTGGTGATTTTTAAAGTTACAGGTTTTAAGCCCAGCTAATTTTAAGAACTCATGAAATTTGGCCCTTTGGTGTTCAAAGCCAAATGTTATGGGGAGTTGTCTTCCCCATGCAAGCTCCCTGGTGTGAGAGAGTGTTTCTGTTCCTCTCCATGCAAATGGGTATTGAAAGAAATCTGGAGTAGCAGTACTTATGTTGGACAAACTAGACTTTAAAACAAAGATCATAAACAAAAGGGACAAGGGAATTATAAAAGCATAGAAGGAAAAATCCAAGAAGATACAACAATTATAAATTATGCCACACAACATGGGGGCACCCAATTATATAAAACAATTAATAATGAACACAGAGAACTGACTGATAATAACACCATAATGAGAAGAATCTAACACCCCATCTTTTTTTTAAGTTTGTTTGTTTGTTTGTTTGTTTATTTATTTATTTATGAGAGACCGAGAGAGAGTCAGAGACACAGGCAGAGGGAGAAGCAGGCTCCATGCAGGGAACCTGACATGGTTTTCAGTCCCAGGACTCCAGGATCATGCCCTGGGCTGAAGGTGGCACTAAACCACTGGGCCACCGGGGCTGCCCAATGGGCAGATCATCTAAACCGAAAAATAAACAAGGAAACAATGGCTTTGAATGACATACTGGACCAGCTGGACTTAAGAGATATATTCAGAACATTCCATCCTAAAACAGCAGAATATACATTCTTTTCAAATGCACATGGAACATTCTCCAGGATAGGTCATATAAGAGGTCACAAAGCAGGCCTCAACAAATACAAAATAGATTGATATCATACAAGATATCTCTTCTGATCCATTCTATGAAACTAGAAGTCAGCCACAAGAGAAAACTTGGAAGACCACTAATACATTGAGGCTAATCAACATGCTAGTAAACAATGAATGTGTCAACCAGGAAATCAAAAAGAACTTTAAAAATACATAGAAACAAATTAAAATGAAAACACATTGCTCAAAAACCTTTGAGATGCAGCAAAAGCAGTCCTAAGAGGGAAATCTATAGCAATACAAGCCTTAGGCCTATCTTGAGAAGCAAGAAAACTCTCAAATAAACAACCTAGTCTTACACCTATGGGAGGTATAAAAAGAAAAATAAAATAAAAAAACTAAAGCCAGAAGAAAGAAGGAAATAATAAAGATTAGAGCAGAAATAAATGATAGAGGAGCTAAAATAAACAAACAATGACAACAACAAAAAACTCAGGATGTATCAATGAAGCTGGGAGCAGGTTCATTGAAAAAATAAATAAAATTGATAAACCTCTAGCTAGATTTATCAAAAAGAAAAGAGAAAGGACTCAAAAATCACAAGTGAGAGAGGAAAAATAACACTACAGAAATACAAATAAGTATAAGAGAATATTACAAAAAAAATATGCCAACAAGTTGGATATCCTGAAAATAATGAATAAATTCTTAGAAACAGATTAGCCTGGGTGGCTCAGTGGTTCAGCACCACCTTCAGCCCAGGGCCTGATCCTGGAGACCTGGGATTGAATGCCACATCAGGCTTCCTGCATAGAGCCTGCTTCTCCTTCTGTCTGTCTGTCTGTCTGTCTCTCTCTCTCTCTCTTTCTGTGTGTGTGTGTCTCTCATGAATAAATTTTAAAAAAATTATTAGACACATACATGCTACAAAAACTGAAATAGGCAGAAGTAGGAAATTTAAACAGACTCAGAATCAGCAAAGAAATTAAATCAGTAATCAAAGAAGTCCCAACCAACAAAAGTCTAGGGCCTGGTAGCTTCAGAGACAAATTCGACCAAATACTCAAAATTACTATCTATTCTTTTCAAAGTAGTTCAAAATACAGAAAAGGGAGGAAAATTTCCAAATTCATTCTTTAAGGTGAGCATTACCCTAAAACCAAAACAAGATAGACACCTCCAAAAAGAGAAATACAGGCCAATATCCTAGATGAACATAGATGCAAAAATTCTCAATAAAATACTAGCACACCAAATCCAACGGTACATTAAAAGAATCATTCACCATGGTCAAGTGGGATTTATTCCTGGATTGCAAGAGTGGTTCAATATTCTCAAATCAAACAATGTGATAAACCACACTAATAAGAATAAGGATAGGAACCATATGATCTTGTCGATAGATGTAAAAAAAAAGCATTCAATTCAGTCATAATAAAAACCCTCAACAAAGTAAGCTTAGAGGCAACACACCTCAACATAATAAAGACCGTATATGAAAAACCCACAGCTAGTATCTTCAGTCAGGGAAAAATGAGAACCTTTCCCATAGGGTCAAGAACAAGACAGAGATGTCTCCTCCCATCACTGTTATTTAACACAGTACTGGAAGTTTTAGTCACAGTAATCAGACAACAGAAAGGAATAAAAGGCACCTAAATCAACAAGGAAGAAGTTAAACTTTCACTATTTGTAGATGATAGAGTACTCTATACCAAAAATCTGAAAGACTCCACTAAAAAAACTGCTAGAACTGATGAACAAATTCAGTAAATTCGCAGGATACAAAATCGGGGTACACAAATCCATTGCATATACTAATAATGCAGGATAAAGAGAAATTAAAGAATCAACTCTGTTTACAATTGTACAAAACACAAGATACCTAGAAATAAAACTAAGCAAAGAGGTGAATGACTTATGCTCTGAAAACTATAAAACACTGGTGGGAGAAATTGAAAGGGCAGAAAGAAATGGATAGACTTCCTGTGCTCATGAATTGGAAGAACAAATATTGTTAAAGTGTCTACTACCCAAAAAAATCTACACACTGAATGCAATTTTCTTTTTTCTTTTTTTTTTTTAAGATTTTATTTATTTGTTCATGAGAGAGAGAGACACAGAGGCAGAGACATAGGCAGAGGGAGCTCTCTGCAGGGAGCCCGAGGTGGGACTGGATCCTGGGACTCCAGGATCACGCCCTGAGCCAAAGGCAGACGCTCAACCACTGATCCAAGCCAGTCAGGTGTCTCTGAATGCAATTTCTATCAAAATACCAATGGTATTTTTCACTGAACTAGAATAAAAAATTCTAAAAAAAAAATTGAATGGAACCACAAAAGACCCTGCATAGCCAAAGCAATCTTGAAAAAGAATAAGCTGGAGGCATCATAATTCTGAACTTCAGGTTATATTACAAAGCTGTAGTGATCAAAACAGTATGAATCTGTCACAAAAGTGGATACATAGATCCATAGAACAGAATGGAAAATCCAAAAAGGAACCTACAATTATATGGTCAATTAATCTTCAACAAGCAGGATACAATATCCAATGGGAAAACCTGTCCAGGGAAAAATGGACAGCAATGTGCAAAAGTGAAACTGGATCATTTTCTTACGCTATATACAAAAGTAAATGCAAAATGGAGGAAAGCCCAAAATGTGAGACTTGAAAGCATAAAAATTGAGGTCAACCATAGCAACTGCTTTTTGATATTTCTCCTGAGGCAAGGGAAACAAAAGCAAAAATAAACTATTGGGACTTAATCAGGATAAAAAGTTTCTGTAATCAACAAAACTAAAAGATATGGAATGGGAGAAGGTATTTGCAAATGACACAGCTGATACAGGGTTAGTGTCTAAACTATATGAAGAACTTATAAAATTCAAGACCTAAGAATGAATAATCCATTTAAAAAATAAGCAGAAGACACAAATAAACATTTTTCCAAAGAAGTTGTATATAGAGACAAAAGAAACAGGAAAAGATGTTCAATATCATTGATAATCAGGAAAATACATATAAAACTATAGTGAGATATCACCTCATACCTATAAGCATTACTAAAATCAACACAAGAAACAATAGGTGTGTTGGTGAGGATGTGGAAAAGGGGGAATCTCTTGCACTGTTGGTGGGAATGCAAACTGGTGCAGCTGCTCTGGAAAACAGTATGGAGGATCCTCAAGAAGTTAAAAATAGAATTACCATAAAATCTGGCAATTGCACTACTAAGTATTTACCCAAAGAATACAAGAATAGTAATTAAAAGGGATACACGATACACCCCTTTAAAAGGGATCACCAAGGATGCACCCCAATGTTAATAGTATTATCAACAATAGCCCAATTATGGAAGAAGTCCAAATGTCTATTGACAAATGGATAAAGAAGTGATAAAAATCATAAAATCTTGCAATTTCCATAATGTGGATAGATTATTACATGAAGAAAAATAAGTCAGCCAGAGAAAGACAAATACCATATGATTTTACTCATATGTGATATTTGAAAAAACATAGGAGCAAAGGGGGAAAAAAAAGAGGCAAAGTAAGAAATGGACTCAACTATAGAGGAAAAAAAACCCTGATGCTTCTTGCTCTCTCTCCCTTTGGCCTTCCCCACTGTCCATGCTCTCTCTCAAATAAATGAATAAAATCTTAAGGGGATCCCTGGGTGGCGCAGCGGTTTGGCGCTTGCCTTTGGCCCAGGGCGCGATCCTGGAGACCCGGAATCGAATCCCACGTCAGGCTCCCGGTGCATGGAGCCTGCTTCTCCCTCTGCCTATGTCTCTGCTCTCTCCTCTCTCTCTCTCTCTCTCTCTCTCTCTCTCTGTATGACTATCATAAATAATAATTAAAAAAATTTAAAAAAATAAAATCTTAAAAAAAACCATAACTGAGTTTATAAGATACTGATTCCTGAGGTCATTGTTTAAGCAACTGAAGGTGGATTAACACTGCATTTTTCAGTTTTTTCTTTTGCTAATTTGAGTTGGTTTCTTATACTGTTATGAAGGATAGTAGTCTGATGAGCTAAGTGAGACTTGAATGGGATAAAGGCAGTATTGATTAACTGTGGGTTTTTTTTTTTTCCTCTTTGTTTCCTCTTTGTTTTTCTCCACTGGTATCAGGCTATATAAGGATGGTATGTGTTTTTCATGACCTTGTGGGGGTTGAAAAAAGAAGGTATTTTTAAAAAGATTTTATTCATTTATTTGGGAGAGAAAGAGTGAGCAAGAGAAAGAGAGCATATGCTGGGGAGGGCAGGAGAGGAGCAGAGGGAGAGGGAGAAGCAGTTTCCCCACTGAGCAGGGAGCACAATGTGGGCCTCAGTCCCAGGACTCTGGGATCATGACCTGAGCCAAAGACTGACTGAGATACTCAGGTGCCCCAGGATATAGTATTTTTGATGTCTTCTTGTATCCTTTTTGTCATCACATTTCTCCTGTAGAATAATTGCTCTCTAGACTGGTAAGATGTGAGATCTAAATTTATCATCCCTGATCATCAATAGATACCATTGGTGTCTGATGCTAATATGATTGTGTTTCTAGTCTAACTTTTGATCTGCTGTTTGTTAGTTTGGCTAGGATACTGTTGTGCTACAGGCTGATTCATTTCAGTAAGAATCTCATTGGATATGAAATTCCTTTGAGCATCTTCATCTGGCTCATTGCTTACCCAGGCGATACCACAGCTTCTGCTATAGCCTCATTTTGGGCTTTTCTATAGTAGCCCTCATGGCATGCTTCATGGCTCTCAGTTCAGTTCCTTTATATGGTGCCACTTTGTGATACACAGAAACATTTGGTCTCATACATATCATGTAGGACTTAAAAGGTGCTGTAAAGGTAAAACACTTCTGTGGGCTTCCTCTACTCTCAGTACTCCAACTCTGATCATCAGATGTCACCACTTTCAGGATGTTATCTGTACTTCTGACTGACAGGCTATACATTGGAAGTTCCCTGATCCCCAAACTTAGGTTCCATTGATTTGCTACAACAGCTCACAAAACCCAGAAAATGTTTTCTTTACTACATTGTTGCATGATTACAAAAGTATATAGCTCAAGAACAGCCAGAGAGATGTGTAGGGCAAGCTGTGGGAGAAAGGAACAAGAAGCTTGCGAGCCCGCTCTAGGAAGTGCCACTCTGCACCACTCACCTGTTCACTAACTCGGAAGCTCTCCTATATTTGTTCTTTTGGGTTATTAAGGAGGCTTCATTATATAGGCATGGCTGATTAAATTATTGGCAGTTGGTGATTGAATCAACCTCCAGCTTCTCTTCTCTCCGTGGATGCAGGGGGTGGGGAAGTAGTTGGTGAAAGTTCCAACCTTCTAATCAAATGTTTTGTTCCCCTGGCAACCAGCTCCCATTCTTAGGAGCTTTCTAAAAGTCACCTCATTAGCATAAACTCTAGTGTGGTTGAAAGGGGCTTCTCTAAAAACAATAGGTATCTTTATTGTTTTTATTACTTATGAAATTCCAAGGGTTTTAGGAGGGTTTTGTGCAAGGCACATGGAAAAGGACCAAAAACATATATATCTTTTTTTATTATAAATCAAACTATCACATGCGCTTAGGAAAGTAACACTCCTGGCTTCTTTCTCATTAAATAGTTTTTCACTAAGACTTTCTCTGATATGGACACTACCAACATTCTATTTTGGGGCACCCTCCAAGGGACTCTCCCTCCAGAAGTGAGACAAAGGCTCTTTTTTTACATTTCATGATCTTACCTGCTCTCCACTCTGGGACCAAACAAGGACACAGGAGATCAATATACACACTTCAATCGTTGCTTCTCATTTGAGTCTTTTTTTTCGGTTCCATAGTAATAGTGATGTTGTAGACACTAGAATTTTGCCTTCTTCAGGACTCTTTCTATCAAAAAAATGGTCTAATTTGCTTCTTGTTAATATAGGGGAGGAAAATATTTTCCTCAACTCTGAGGATTCCTGGCTGGTTCTGAAAATTAACCTGAGAAAAATAGATTAACAGGAAAAAAAGTGTACAAGTTATATTGAATTTTTATATCTACATGGGAGCCTTCATAAGAAAATAAACAACCAAAGTAGTCATCAGAGCAAGAAGCTTTTAAATACTTTAGACAAAATAACAATAAATTTGTGAAAAATTGAGAAAACAAAGGAGTTTGAGTTAGAAGTAGTAAATGGTGAAGAAGTAGGAAGAGAAGGGTTAATTTAATAAGATTTGTTTGTACAAATTTTTTAGCCCCCAAATTCTCTCTCTTTGGTGATAAAAATTGTTTCTTTCCTCCTGGTACAGCAAGTGTACCTTTCATGGAGGAGATTTATCTCTTGCTTTCAGAGAAGAAGGGCGATTTGGAGGAGGTCATTGTGACCTTCCTGGTTCTGCCATTTTCTCATACTCCTTCAGTTTAAAATTTAAACATACCTCGGTGCCATATTTAAGGATAGTATGTCTTAAATCCCATCTTATATTATAGAATTAAATTTGAAAAGTATTTTTTAATCTCTTCAGCAAACCTAGCTATCAAGCCTACTATTTAGATTGGACTTAAAAATCCTGCTTTGGTTGTCAGACAATATGTCTTAACTCTTGCTTTCTTGACATGATATATTTGAATAGAGGTGGTTAGTTGCAGAAAACACAAAATGCATTCCCAGACCTACAAAGAGAATGATTTTAGGCAGATGTTTATTAAAAAAAAAAAACTTTAAAATATTTATTTATTTAACAGAGTGAGAGAGTGCACACAAGTACAGGAAGCAGCCGTCAGGAGGAGGAGGAGAAGCAGGCTCCTTGCTTAGCAGGGAGACTGATAGGGGGCTTGATCCCAGGACCTTGGGATCATGACCTGAGCCAGGGGCAAATGCTTAACCGATGGAGTCACCCTGGTGCCCCTGTTGCCAGATATGTGATGGCTAAAATATCTCTGAGCTTCTGGCCAAAGTTCAGAACAACTCTTAATCTTTAGAATCCTACTGCAGAATTCAGCTCCACGGTTCAAAACTCCGGGCATTGGTAGCCCCAAATCAATTCTCCTAAGCCACACAATAAACTGCTTGTATTACTAAGAGAGTCTCTGTATCAAATGGTCTTTAAACATAGGGCCATATTGCTATTGATATCAACAAAATGGATCCTCATACTCTGCCTCTCTTCCCACTTCGCACAGTTCCAAATTCATATCATGTATGACAGCATATGATGGATAGATGCTAAATCAAATCTGGAATCCTGACTACAAGAGAATCTGAAAATAAAAATTTTAAGTTTTCAGCATACAGGACAGCACACAAGAAGGAAGTGGAGATGGATATTGAATGTGCTGATTTATCGTATCCATTATACATGCAAAGCATTAAAAGCAGTACAAGCCACAGGGTGATTTCAAGAAATGAAGTGGGTTTTTTGTTATTAATATTGTTATTATTTTCATTAAAGTTTTAAAAAACATATCCCCCTAACGCTCTGGTGCCTTTAGATAGCAAAGGGGAAGGTTATGTACATGAAAATGCATGTGAGAAAACCACATTATTATACACCTAGGTTATCCTTATATATTAATATAAATTTTTAAAACAAACAAAATTAAGGTAAGTTTACTATTCTCTGACCTTATTAGGTCTAAAATATTAAAATATTCAAGGTTCTATAGTGGACATTTGCCATTTGTTTAAACCCACCCAAAATGGAATTGTAAATAGTCAAAATGAATATCTTGGAATTTACCTTTTCTAAAGCTAATATCTCCTCTCTATTCTCATTTTCTTTGATTCATTCTATTCTCCTCCTTTCTCAGATTTTTCCACTCAGTCTTCTTACTTGATTACCTTTCCTCTTTGTCTTACCTTTTATCATTCCCCTGCCTTTTGTTTTTCTGTATTGCCTGGACATTTGGGAAGCATCCTTGTACTTTTATAGCATTTTTACATTAGCAATTAAATTGACTGAAATAATTATTCATGTGTCTATATTTTAATAACATGCTATAAATTAACTTAATGTCTTGCCTATTTTAAAGATTGAATGCTTACTTTAATTTTGTCCTTGTTAATAAGAGAATCAGATTTTTATCCAATAGAAATTATTCAGTGGTAGATGAAAATGATGTCATTTTGGGTTGCTTGTGCCACTTTCATGTATTTCTAATACCTAATGTGTTATCATCATATATATATCCCCAACAGTACCTAGGAAAGTTTTCTCAGAGTAGACACTTAATTCTTTTCCATTTGGCTCCTCCTTTTACACCTGGTATTTATGAGAACATTCCTGAAGAGTCAGCAAAGTGATCAAAACCAGTCAGGCTAATGAGCAAAAAAGAGCATAGTATTTAAGAATTTAACAAAGTTCCAAATAAATAACTTACAAGTCAGATCAATTTGGCTTCAGGTGATAGAATGGATGAAAATCATGGTTAATAGATGAGAAGTCCAAAAAAAATTGTGTTAGTTTTGCTCCTATACAGTAAAGTATTCTAGAGTCTATGAAGGAAATAAAAATAATTAGAAAGCTGAGCACTATCTTTATAAAATTTGTTTATAATCAATATACAACACAGAAACAGGTAGCAATTTATCTGACCATAGAACACCATAGAAATGTCTCATCTAGGTAAACTTATTTTAAATGTCTCCTATATGTAGTTTTTACAAATAATTTGCTCTTCAGTTAAAATATCTATTTTTAAAAGTTTAATCAATTTAACTTTTTTGCATATTACATTATTTTGTAAATATATTTTTTTCTAAACTACTGAGATTGAACACATTTTAGCTTTTTATTAACAATGTGGGTCATTGTGTGGAATATTTACCATTAAACATTTAACTTTAAACATTAACGCAAACCCGTGTAAGTTTTTGTGTGTCCAAGCTTTCTTCTTTAGTACTGAGTGGTCACTTTACTTATCCTTTTCTTTTTTGTTTCTGTTACTAATGCACAATGAACTGGAAAGTTCACTACCCTGCTTAAACTTTGAATGATATAGTAGTTAATCAATCCCTAAGAGTGGTCATAACAAATTTAATATATAGCTTCAGGTCAGAGGATCCCTGTATTTGGTTTTCTCATATATCTAATGTACTGATTTCCAATTCGGAGATTTCCAAACTTACATGGTATTAAAGTATTGAAAAAAAAAAGATTCTTTAATTGCAGTACTTACTCAAAGAATACAGAAACACTAATTCAAGGGGAGACATACATGCCTCTGTTTATTGCAGCACATTTATAATAGGCAAGATATGGAAGCAGCTCAAGTATCCAGTAATTGATGAATGGATAAAGAAGATGTGGTATGTATACCCTGTGGCATATTATTCAGCCATAATAAAGAATGAAACCTTGACATTTGCAAGGACTTAGAGCTAGAGAGTATAATGCTACATGAAATAAATCAGAGAAAGACAAATACCATATGATTTCATTCCCTGGTGGAATTTAAGAAACAAAACAAACAAGCAAAGGGAAAGAGAGAGGGAGAGAGAGGCAAACCAAGAAACAGAGTCTTAACTATTGAGAATAAACTGATAATTATCAGTCAGGAGAGGTTTGGGAGGTGGGTGAAATAGATGATGGAGATTAAGGGGTGCACTTGTCATGATGAGCACGAGATACTATATTGTATACCTGAAAATAATACAGTGCTGTTAACTAACTGGAGTTAAAATCTTTTTAAAAATGAGGCAAAAAAAAATAAACAATAGAGATTATACAGCAATTTTTGGTAGAACTTTACCTTATTACAGATGAGCATGTATAAATCAATGCATTACAGACTGAAGAGTTTAGATGTATTAAATAAGACCCAATAGAATTATATATTATCTTTTCTTTACTAGTTTTTATATTCCTAAAAATGAAAATTTTCTGATTATTCGTGCTATGAACTTGTTTAAAAATCCTGTTCTGGCTTCTAAAGTATGTATGCATGTAAATGTTGGCACATTTCAGAACACAATTTCTAGAGAGTCAGAGAAAGTCAGAAGATTCACTATTTATTTTATAGCTTTCCTAAAGGGGCAAAAGTTGGTAGTATCTTTTCCAAAGGGTGCTTTATTCACACTAGCTAATTAAGTAAATGGGCTTTCTGGTTTTAATTAAGTGTAGTGTTTGTATATGTATATGCATGTTTGTATACTCAGAGGCAATAAGGATGAGATTTTAATATAGAAAGGAAGAAATAGCCACTAAGAAAGTTCAAGCCTGTTCAATTAAAAATCCTAACCTGATAGTTTTATGCAATGCAAAGTTAATGGGCTGGTTCAAATTCCATAAAGTGGTACTTTTTTTTTATCATCTGAAATGGCTCATGGATCTCAAATGAACATGCCTAATATTTCTGGAGCATTACCTCTTCAGAGGTATAATCACACTGTGTATCAATAAAAGATAAAATACATAGTAAGTGAAATTTTGCTTTCTGGCTGCTTTGGGATTATACGGTTAATGGCAGTGGGGAAGATACTCAGGCAATCAGAACGGAGAGATTCCTTAACTCTGAGAGCACAAGCAAGATTCCTAAGTGTGCAAAATGAGTATAAAGACTAGGGGCAAAGGTGGCAGATTTATATATGGTGGTAGGTTTTGTTTTTCAGGAATTTAAGGAGCAAGTCTACTCAGGCTGTTATTTTATAAACAATAGAAGAAAAAGGACTAAGTACAATAACTGGGATATACATAGACCAACTTTATCACCTAATGTGGTATATAGTTCGGTAGAAGATTGATAAACCTAGAAAAATGGGGACTCCTAGTTCTGCCAGCAAATCAGCTGAATGGCTTTGGAAGGCTATTTGATATCTCTCCGAGCCTCAGTTTCCCCATTTGTAGCATAAAGCAATTCAGATACATTAGTTGAATGTCTTCCATATGCCTCCTTGTGAAGTAGGTTTGGGATACTAAGATCTGCTTTGGATTGGGAGACTACCATTATAAAGAAGAAGGCAGGTGTCCAATAAGTGCTGTAAGGCACTGCAAGTGCTGTGGTTTTGCTTCTAATGAGGGCAAAGAGAGAGACAAATATGAGTGTACAATCTCATTTGCAGGTAGGGGCAGAGAAGTAAATTAAGTGGGTACATGTGAGGGATATGAAGACAAGATTTTAAGCTGGAAGAGGACTTCAGGAAGAGAAAGTACTTTGACAGAGTATAACGAAGACAGGAATATACAGAATAGCAAACAGTCAATTATAAAATCTTAAATGTCAAGGTATCTGAGGGAAGTCCTATATTCACATTGAGATAGTCAGTCATCATGCCAATCTTAGGAGTAGGGGGAGGACAGTATGATTTCAGTGCAAACAATTGTAACAATTGTGATTCCATGCAACCTCCATTAATATGAATCCGGTAATTGTCCTGAGCCATGTAGAATTACTTTTTGCAGTCACTTCTCATGTAATTTGATGGGTTCAGAATCCTTGAGAAACCACCTAATGTAAATGCCCTTTCAATTATCTGAGGCTGTTAATCTACATCAGGCTGAGTGGTATAGCATCCCCAAAGTACCTATGAACTTTGAAATTTCATGTTTAGACTTCATCTTCCAGTGGGTCATGGCTGGAAAGATTTTTCAACATAATGATGTAAAAAAAAATCAATAGGGATAGCAAACATGATAAGTGTCTCAACAATTAGAATATAATATTACTTTCCGTTTAAAAGAGAGTATATTTACCCTTCAAGTTAAACTTTGGTTTTATAATCCCTTTTAATGAGACAAGAGAAAATAGCTTAGGTTTATCATGAAATCCTCAAAAAGCAGGCTGGAATATTGATCACAAAATTGCAGTCCAGGTAGCATTGAGATCCCTCATGTTGCTGAAGCCCTCTGAATATCTGAACACTTAGAAAAACTCTGGAGTATGTGTGCGACACTGCATGTGACAGAGACTAGAAATGAATCCTACAAATAGCTTACATCACATCAAGAAGGAACTAGATTACTTTGGGTAACTACTACCTTTATGCTGTAGGTGGTGATTAGAAACTTCTAACATAAAAGAAGTGGCCATTGTATCATGACGTATCATCAAACTTTAGAACTGGAAGGAACTTGAGCATGCTCTTAGTAAATTCCTTGGACTATGAATTAGTCTAGTTCTCCAGAGAAATGGAACCAGCAAGATATACAGGAATACCTTGGAATATTATGAGTTCAGTTCCAGACAACTGCAATGAAGCAAATATCATACATAATAAAGCAATTCACATACATTTTTAGTTTGCCAGTGTGTATTATACTGTACTGTCTTAAGTGTGAGACAGCATTATGTCCAAAAAACAATATATGTACCTTAATTAAAAAATACTCTAAAAAACGCTAAGCATTATCTGAGCTTTCAGTGAGTCATAATCACTATCACAGATCATTATAAAAATATAATAGTAATAAAATAGTTTGAAGTATTGTGAGAATTATCAACACGAGCCACAGAGATATGAAGTGAGCAAATGCTATGAGAAAAATGGTGCCAATAGACTTGTTTGACACTGGGCTGCCACACACCTTCAATTTGTTAAAAAAGCAGTATCTGGGATCCCTGGGTGGCGCAGCGGTTTGGCGCCTGCCTTTGGCCCAGGGCGCGATCCTGGAGACCCGGGATCGAATCCCACTTCGGGCTCCCGGTGCATGGAGCCTGCTTCTCCCTCTGCCTGGGTCTCTGCCTCTGTCTCTCTCTCTGTCTCTCTCTCTCTGTGACTATCATAAATAAATAAAAAAATTTAAAAAAAAAAGTTAAAAAAAAAGCAGTATCTGCAAAGTGCTGTAAAACGAAGCGCAATAAATTGAGGTGTGCTGGTATTTCTCCCATTGAAAGAGAGATTTATCATATAATTGGTTTATGTGATTATGGAGCCTGAGAAGTCCCACAGTGTGCCCTTTCCAAGCCAGGAACCGGGAAGGTTCCCAACTGGGAACTGTACTGTAATTCAGTCTGAGTTTGAAGGTCCGGGAATTAAGTGAGGTAGAGTAGATGGTGTAAATCCAGTCTGAATCCCAAGGCTTGAAAATCACTGATGTCCGAGGGCAGGAGAAGATGGATGACCCAGTTCAAACAGATAGAGAATTCACCATTCCGCTACCTTTTTATTCTACTTGAGCCCTCAAGGTATTAGATACCTTACGCATATTAAGTCCGGGCCTTTGCTTTGCTCAGTTCTCTAACTCAATTATTAATCTCTTCAGAAACCCTCTCACAGACACACCCAGAAATGATATTTTACCAGCTATCTAGGTGTCCCAGGCAAGGTGACACACACAAAAACCATCACAGATTGGAATCAGAGACCTAAAAACACATGTGCAAGTTCTTGGTCTAATGCTCTTTCTTATGCACCTTGATGCTTTGTTATGTAACATTAGAGTATATACAGAGTCAAAGGTTTTGGGAAACATGTAAGAATATATCCTATTAAGTAAACCTTAATATAAGAAAGTCCATATTTATATACTTGATTCAATGTCAGTGACTTTTATCTTTGCAAACAGATTCACTGTAAGCTTTAAGTAAACCACTAGTTTTTAAAGATGTTTTATTGGTTTGGTTTGTACTATATTCATAATGCTATATGTTTATAGCATAAATATTCCAACTCATATACTGCCTTTGAATTATTTATTTTTGTTCTTATAGATTTTGTCGTGATAGATTTTTAATGGATAGATAATGCAGAAAGAAAACTTGATTAGTGCCTTGGTAACAGATGATACTCTGACCCAAATGCCCATGTCATAAAAAAAATATTCCAGTATTTATAGCACTTAATTTTGAGTAGGGCTATAGAAAAACTTCTTGAAAACTATCACCCAAATTCTAACATAAGGAGGAGCCAAGTCTAGGGGAGAATTGGGAAAAAAAGTCTGTGTAAGTGTCTGACACTGTTGGTTAGTCAGCAAGTAAGGCATTAAAAAAGAAAAGATTAAAAATTTTTGATTATCTTATTCACACGCCTTGTGAAATATGACTATTCTTTGAAAAACAGGCAAATCTGAGATTTTCTTATACAGTGCTTATTCCAAAATCTGTTAATCATTTCTTGACATTCATGATGTTCAAAAAGATTTTAAACATTGCTGAAAATATACCATTATGGATAACACACTCACTGTTTCTTCTCTCCCATATATGCCGCTAAGTGCCTGCCACTTAGTAGATACTTAATACAAATTTGTTGAATGGATACATAAATACATGGTAATTTTCAATGTAGGAATAATTTTAATATATCAAAGAGAATTATTTAATTTCTTGGTCTTTAAACATTTTATTAGAGGAATAAATTCTTACCGAGAACTATAGCAATCACAACTTTATTATCTCCTGTTTATTATGGATGTTATACAGCAAGGAGAAATCAGGGTATTATTTGCTTGGTAGCTATAACTTCCATGGATTTTCTCATGTCAATATAATCACTTAGCCAAATAAGTTGGTTGGCAATATCAAGGAGGGTCTTACCAATGATTAAGTAATGCATTTTAATTGTGTCCTCAACTCTTGTGATTCAAACAAACAAACAACAACAACAAAAAAAAAACACTGAAAGCTGATGTTAAGACAGTAAAATTTAGATAAACTGACAACTGCACTTTCACACAGATCATCCTCTCCTGTTCTTTAGGCCACTGCCTCAACTGAAAAGGCATCTATGTTGTTGAGCGTCTAGCTAAACTCCTCCATAGTATTGGTGACTTGGCATCCATTGTATGTGGCTAACCAGCCTGCAGGGGCCTCACACTGACACTAGCCCCTCCCTCAAGTGCATCCCTAGGTAACAATCAGCAGAATCACAGGGAAATATAAATTCCTGCTATGACTTCTGTGACACCCTGAACATAAACAGCTTCTTCGGCATGAATTGTCCCCCATCTTCTTCCTTTGTGTGCCTCTTAAATAAGATCCATGTGAAGTTTACAAAAAAAGCCCAGCATTTTTGGGATTGAATTGACCAATATGGCCCTAGGCAAGGAACAACCAAAAGTACTCCGCCTGCAGATCCTCATAAAAGCTGGTATCCCAGATCCTGCAGCTCACTCTCTGCCTGCACCCTGACTTGATCTTGACTTTTTCAGGCATGCCCTGGAATGCCTCTAGCACCTGTGAGGAAAAAAAAGAAAACAAAATTATTTATCACACTTTACCTTACTATCCTTGTTGAACTATGGCTCCCCATCCAACACCTCCATCCCCTGGAGACTCTACTCAATCAATATTATTCTAGCAAAATCACAACATACTAGGTCTTAGGTTGTCAAAACATAAATGACACCATCGATATGATCAATATACTTTAATAAACACCCAAGTAACTATTTGGCTACTGGCAATTAATATAATTTTGAAAATGTAGGGAATTTAGCATAACGTGATAGGGTGAATTTTACTTTGATGCCATTATTTTAATAACCTACACATGTGGGTAGGCTGCATTTAGAATGCTCTGTGGATGGAGGAGTCTAGGCCAAATGGCTCCATTAGCTTTGGAAGCTCTTTGTTAACTATTCTAGAATTATGGTGAAGCCTGAGGCCACATTGAAGGGTCACTGAATGACTTGATTCTTCATAGTAAATTGCAGAAATTAAGGAATAATTTTCAACACTATGTTTATTGACTTCATGAAAGCTATTAGTATCTTTAAAAGGACTGTCTGCATGAAGATAGTTAAATATAGTAGTAGACTTACTTTTTGCCCCCCTCTCCCATCCCTCTGTCACGGCTGAGGTCACTTTATCTATTCAATAAATAGTTATTGACTGGCCACTCTGTGACCAGCCTCACAGTTGATGAAGACATGACAAAATAGTGAATAAGACTTGATTCTTTATGTACCTCAGTACTAGTAGCTTAAGAGAATCAGATTTAATACTGGGCTCATTTTGACATTGTATACAGATTCAAGGAGCTGTGTCGCCTTCTTGCTGTCCTATCTCTGAGCTATTGCCTTGCTTCCCGACAAGCAATTCCTAAATTTAAGGATTATTTTGAACATGTTTTATTTCAGGTGTTCCTCGTGGCTGGAATTTGGCTCCTGATCCCCAGAATTCATAGTGAGACTTTTCTGTAGAATTACATTCCTTATATTAACATAACCATCAAAAACCATCTAAACATTAGTTATCGCCAAATTCCTCTGATAGTTTCTCTTCTATTTTGAGACTTTCAGATATATACTGCTATGGAAACTCATTAATGCAAAGTGCATACCGACTTCAACTCCAATTACTTCTTGACAGTCTTAGGACCTTTGCTATAAATTGCAGAATAGTGATACAAACAGTTTTGCAAGGGTGTAGAATGTTTATGTTAAACACAATCTGCCTTACCTCTTAGGCCATAAGATTTTTGAAACATAGAACCAAGCTGTATTCTTGTCACTCAGCATTTAAGACATGTTATGTTGCTTTATCAAATATTTCAATGTTTTAATCCAGAGCTATATAGGAATAGATGAAGAATATCTTTTTTCTTTTTTTTTTCATTCAAGAATGACTCAGCTGGTTTAGCCAAGAGAATGGAGTGACTGTTAATTATAATTTTTCCTCCAGTTTGGCATCATTTGCTGCCCCCTATTGAAATAACTTCAAAATAGTCCAGAGCTTCAGCAGTGAATTAGGCACATGCTCTCCCAAATCCCCATAACTGCGTTCTTACTGACTTCTTTCGTAATGGCTCCAGTAGCTTCAGTATTTTTAAGTTGAAATATAATTCACCAATTAAAATACTCACCCTTTTAAAGCATACAATTCAGTGGAGTATAGTATATTCACAAACTGGTATAGTTGTCACAGCTATCAAATTCCAGAATATTTTTATCACCTGAAAAATAAATCCCATACCTATTAGCATTTACTCCTCCATCCCTCCAGGCCTTTGAAGCAATAAGCTCTTTTCTGTATTTGTGGGTTTGCCTATTGTAAACATTTCATACAAAAAGAATTGTGTGATATGTGGTCTTTTATACCTGGCTCCTTTCACTTAGCATAATGTGTTAAAGGTTCATCCGTGTTGTATCATGGATTATTACTTGTTCTTTTGGCTAAGTAATATTCTATTATATGGAAAGGCTACATTTTTTTGTGCCATCATCAGTTGATGGATCTTTGAATTGTGTTCACTTTTCTGGGAATAGTAGTCTTAAAAACATTTAACTAGTTTGTATATGGACATGTGCTTTCAATTCTCTTAGATACATATGTAGGAGTAGAATTTCTGGATCATATTGTAATTTTATGTTTAAATTTTTGAGGACCTGCCAAACTGCTTTCCAAACTAGTTGCACTATTTTATTTTCTGACCAGCAAAATAGGAAAGTTCCTATTTTTCCACATGATTGCCAACACTTGTTACTGTTTGTCCCTTTATAAACAACCTAGTATTTGTAGAATAGTATCTCATTATGGTTTTGATTAATTTTTCCCTAATGATATTGAATATATCTATTATCCACTTGCACATCTTCTTTGAAAAAAAATAATATTATGTTCAAATATCTTGTCCATTTTATAATAGAGTTATTGGACTTCTTACTGTTTAGTTCTAATAGTTAAATACTTTGGATACTAGATCCCTATAAGATACAGGATTTGAAAATATTTTCTCTCATTCTGTGAATTTTCTTTCTACTTTCTGGAGAGTGTACTCTGAAGCCCAAAAGTGTAAAAATCTGATGAAGCCAAATTAGTCTATTTTTTCCCCTTAGGTTGCTTTTGGTTTTGGTGTCCTATTTAAGGATCCATTGCTTGATCTAAGTTTACAGACATTAATACTGATGTTTTATTCTGAGAGTTTTATAATAATAATCTCATACCTTTGATTCATTTTGAATTTTTGCATATACTGTGATAAAAGATTACATCTTCTTTCATTTACATGTGGATATCTAATTGGCTACAAACTGTAACTTGAAAAAAACCAGTTCTTTTTCATTGAATTATCGGGGCTTACTTTTCGAAAAAAAAATTTAATTGAAGTTTGGTTGACATATGTTATTTTCAGATGTATAACATAGTGATTGGCTAATCTATACATTACCATATGCTACCACAGATGTAGCTATTATCAGTCACCATTCAACATTATTACAATACCAGGGACTGTGTTCCCTGTGCTGTCATTTTCATTCCCATGACTTATTCATTCCATATCTGGAACCCTATGCTTCTCACTCCCCTAGACCCATTTTGGCCATGTTCTCTCTTTTCCCTATGGCAGCCACAAGTTTGGTCTTTATAGATCTGTTTCTGCTCATTGTTTGTTTACTCATTTGGATTTTCTTTTAGATTTTACCTATAAATGAAATTATAGTATTGGGCTTTCTCTGATTTATTTCACTGAATATAATATTGTCTATGTTCGTCCATGTTGTTGTAAATGGCAAGATCTCGTTATTTTTTATAACTGAGTAATATTCCATTGTATGCATGTATGTAGGTATATATACCACATTTTTATGCATTCATCATTAGATACTTGGGTTGCTTCCATATCTTGGCTATTATAAATAATGTAGCAGTAAACATAGGAATGTGTATATGTTTTAGGAGCCAGCAATGAAATTACTGGATTATACGGTATTTATATTTTTAGTTTTCTGAGGAATCTCCATATTGTTTTTCACAGTAACTATACCAATTTACACTCCCCAGGACAGTGCACAAAGGGTTTCTTTTTATGTATCTCTTCACCAAATCTTGTTATTTCTTGTCTTTTTGATACTAGTTACTCCAAAAGGTGTAAAGTGATACTTTATTGTGGTTTTGATCTGCATTTCCTTAATAATGAGTAATATTGAGCATCTTTTCATTTGTGTATTGGCTATCTATATGTGTTCTTTGGAAAGATGTCTATTTAGGTACTCTGTCCATTTTTAAATTAGATCATTTGTTTCTTTGTGTGTGTGTGTGTTGGTGTATGTGTTTGCATTGTATAAGTTCTCCATATATTTTGAATATTAACCCCTTTGGCTATTTTGGATACTTCCCCTTGTGGGAAATATAATTTGTGAATATCTTCTCCCATTCAGTAGATAGCCTTTTCATTTTATTGGTTTCCTTCACTGTATAAAAGTTTTTTTTTTTTAGTTTGGTGTGGTTCCAGTAGTTTATTTGTGCTTTTTTCCCCTTGCTCAGAAGACACATCTAGGAAATTTGTTGATAAGACTAATGTCAAAGAGATTATGACCTATGTTTTCTGCTTGATTTTTATGGTTTCAAGTCTCACATTTAGGTATTTAATACATTTTGAGTTTATTTTTATATATGTTGCAAGAAAGTGGCTTAGTTTCATTTAGTTTTCCTACAATCATTTATTAAAGAGATTGTCTTTTCCTTGTTGTATATTCTTGCCTCTTCTGTCAGAGATTAATTAACCATATAAGTGACAGTTTCTCTCTGGGCTCTCTATTCTGTTCTCTTAATCTATGTATCTATTTTTATGCCAGTGCCATACTGTTTTAATGACTACAATTTTGTGAAGTATCTCAGAATCTGGGATTGTTATATCTCCAGCTTTGTTCTTTCTTAAGACTGCTTTGGCTATACAGAGTCTTTTGTAGTTCCATACAAATTTTTAGTTATTTATTATAGTCCTTTGAAAAATGCTGTTGGTATTTTGATAGGGATTATATCAAATCTGTAGATTGTTTTAGGTAGTATGGGCATTTTAACAACATTAATTCTTCTAATCCACAAGTATGAAATATCTTTCCATTTGTGTCATCATCACTTGCTTTCATCAGTGTCATTATTTTCAAAGTACAGGTATTCCATCTTCTTGGTTAAGCTTATTCCTAGATATTTTATTCTTTTTGGTTCAGTTCTAAATGAAATTATTTTTTAATGATTTTATTTATTGATTCATGAGAGACACACAGAAGCAGAGACACGGGGAGGGGGAAAAGCAGGCTCCCTGTGGGGAAGCTGATGTGGGACTCCATCCTAGGCCGCTAGGATCATGCCCTGAGCTGAAGGCAAGATTCTCAACCACATCCAGGCATCCCAATGAAATTATTTTCTTAATTTCTCTTTCTCTCACCTTATCATTATTGGATAATATACAACAGATTTATGCATATTAATTGTGTATTGTGCAACTTTATTGATTGAGTTATTACTTCTAAAAGTGTTTTTGGGTCGGGATCCCTGGGTGGCGCAGCGGTTTGGCGCCTGCCTTTGGCCCAGGGCGCGATCCTGGAGACCCGGGATCGAATCCCACGTCGGGCTCCCGGTGCATGGAGCCTGCTTCTCCCTCTGCCTGTGTCTCTGCCTCTCTCTCATTCTATGTGACTATCATAAATAATAAAAATTAAAAAAAAATAAAAAAAAATAAAAGTGTTTTTGGGTTTTCCATATACTGTATCATGTCATTTACAAATAGTGAAAGTTTTATTTCTTCCTTGCCAATTTGGGTGCTTTTTATTTATTTTTGTTGTCTGATTGCTGCAACTAGGACTTCCAGTAGTTTGTTGAATAAAAGTGGCAAGAACGGACATCCTTCTCTTGTTCCTGATTTTAGTGGGAAAGCTCTGTTTTTCAACAGTGAGTATGATGTTAGTTGTGGGTTTAATAAATATAGCCTTTATTATGTAGAGATATATTTCCTTTGCCCGCTTTGTTGATATTGTTTATTATGAATGGATATCATACTTTGTCTACTGCTTTTTCTGCTTCTATTGAGGTAATTAAATGATTTTTATCCTAAATGTTATTTTATCCTAAATGTTATCCTAAATGTCTTTTACATTTGTTGATTTGCAAATATTGAACCATCCTTGCATTCCTTTGCACTTGATCTTGGTGGATGAACCTTCTAATGTACTGTTAAATGAAGTTTGCTAATATTTTGTTGAGGATTTTTGCATCTAAATTCATCTGATATTTTAATCTATAGTTCTTTGTGTGTGTGTGTGTGTGTGTGTGTGTGTGTGTGTGTGTTTGGTTTAAGTACCAGGGTGATACTAACTTCATAGAATGAATTCTTAAGTTTTCCTGCTCCTTACATTTTTTGGAAGAGTTGAGGAGAATGGCTATTAATTCTTCCTTAAATATTTGGTTGAATTTACTTGTGAACTCATTGAGTCCTGGGCTGTGTTTGTTCAGAGTTTTTTGATCATTGATTCAATTTTGTTACAAGTAATTCATCTGATTAGATTTTCTTTTTGTTTCAGATTTAGTTTGGGAAGATTGCGTATTTCATCTAGGTTGTCTAACATGTTAGCATATAATTTTTTTGTAGTAGTCTCTGTAATGCTTTTATTTCTTTATGTCTCTTCTTTATTTTCTGACTTTATTTGGGTCTTCTCTTTTTCTTGATGGGTGTGCTACAGATTTTCCAATTTTATTTATCTTTCCAAAGAATCAACTTTTGTTTTCATCGATCATTTCTTTTTTGGTTTTTATCTCATTTATTTTCACTCTGATATTTATTATTTCTTTCTTTTTGCTTACTTTGGTCTCTGCTCTTTTTTAGTTCTGTTAGGCATAAGGTTAGATAGTTTAGGATTTTTCTTATTCCTTGAGGTAGGCCTGTATTGCTACAAATTTTCCTCTTCAAACTGCTTTTGCTGTGTTCTGAAGACTTGGGACTGTTGTGTTTTCATTTTCATTTGTCTCCATGTATTTCATTATTTTCTATTTGATTTCTTGGTTGACTCATTTGGTTTTTAGTATCATGTTTAACTTCCACATGTTTGTTTTTTTCCTGATTTTCCTTATAATTGACTTATAATTCCATACCACTGTGGTCAGAAAAGATGCTTGATATGATTTAAGCATTGTTAAATTTATTGAGACTTGTTTTGTAGCTTAACATGTCATGTATCTTAGGGAATGTTCCATGCGCATTTGAAAAAAATGTCTATTCTGCTGTTTTCAAATAGGATCTTCTGTATAAACTCTTAAGTTTACCTGGTCAAATGTGTCATTCAAAGACCCTATTTCCTTATTGATTTTCTGCCTGGATGATGTATACATACATGTAAGTTGGATGTAAGTAATAATACAGTACTATTGTTGTATCTCCTTCACTTTCTCCCCTTATTTCTGTTAGTGTTTACTTTATATATTTAGGTGCTCCTAAGTTGGGTACATAGATACATACAATTTTTATATCCTTTTGTCAGATTGACCCCTTTATCATTATATAATGCCCTTTTTGTTTATTGTTTTTGTCCTTGTTTAGTGTCCATATATTGTCTGATGTAAATATTGCTATGCTTCAATACCATGCCTACTTCTTTCTTGTTATTCTTACTGTTGTCTCTATTTTTTGTTTTGCAGAATCTGTTCAGTTAGGCTTCAGTTCTCTAGGAGGCATTGATCTATAAGTAATCTAGATATGGTATATACCTGGAGTTGTGTGTTTAGGGTCTTCCTACAACTCCATCTTGGACTGTGGCCCCACCCTTGTCAAAATTAGTTTACCATAAATACATGGGTTAATTAACCTACTTACAGTTTAATTCCAGCCATCTATATATCTATTCCTATGTCAGTACCAGACAGCCTTAATTGTGGTAGATTTATAGGAAGTTTTGAAATTGAGAGTGATGAATCTTCAAACTTTTCTTCCTTTTCAAGATTCTCTTATTTAGTCCCTAGCATTTCCACATGAATTTTTGTATGTTTCTAAAAAAAAAAAAGTGTCTAGGATTTTGATAAGATTCTGTTGAATCTGTACATGAATTGCAGGTATATTGCCATGTTGGTAAGTCTTCTACTATATGTATATGGGATATCTTTTCATTTATTTAGGTCTTCTTTCAAATATATTTTGAATATATATATTCCTTTCAAAAATTCCTTTCAAAATACTCCTCTCAAAAATATTTTGCCGTTTCAGTACATAAGTAAGTCTTGAATTTCTTTGGTTAAATTTATACCTTAGTGTTTTATTCTCTTTGATACTAATACAAGTAGAATTGCTTTTTCATTACTAGGTGTATATAAATACATTTTTTTGCATTATTTTGTATCCTACAAATTTGCTGGACTTTTCTGTTAGCTATAGTAGTTTTTTTGTGGATTCTTTGGGATTTTCTCTATAAAATTATGGCACTTGTAAGTAAAGATGGAATATTTTCTTTCTAATCATGACGTCTTTTATTTGTTTTCCTTTTCAAATTTCCCAGGCTAGAACCTTCAGTACAATGTAGACTAAAAGCAGTGAAAACAAACATCTTTGTCTTGCATGATCTTAGAGTGGAAGCATTCATTCTTTAATCTGATATTAGCTATCAGAGGTTTTTATTCATCCATTCATTTGTAGTAGTAGTAGTAGTAGTAGTAGTAGTAGTAGTAGTAGTAATAAAAGAAGAAGAAATCTCTTACTATGTTGAGGGAGTCTTTTTGTATTCCTATTTTGGTAAGTATTTTTATCCTAAAGATATATTGTGTTTTGTAAAATGCTTTTTCTCTATGCATGTGATCATATGAAATGTGTCCTTTATTAATACGGTATATTACATTGATGGATTTTATATATAAAATAGACTTGCATTTCTAGTATAAACCCTCATTGGGCTGAGATGTAATTTTTTTTATATGTTGGTGAAAAGAGTTGGCTATAATGGTATTGAAGATTATTTATCTTTATTTGTTGGAGGAAAGGTGTTGGTCTATAGCTTTCTTGTGCTCTCTTGGTTTGGCTTTGGTATTTGAGTAATATTGGTCTCATAGAATGAATTGTGAAATATTACCTCATCTTTTGCTTTTTGCACACAGATGTGTATAGCTCCTTTATTTATAATGGCTCAGAATTAAAGATAACCAAGTTTTTTCAATAGTTGAATGGATAAACATTCTGTGGTACACTCATATGGTGGAATATTATAAAAGGAAATGAGGTATCAAGTCATGAAAAGGCATGGGGGGACACTTAAGTGCATATTAAATTTAAGAAGCCAGACTGAAAAAGACTATATGCTCTCCATTCTAATTATATGACATTGTGAGAGGGGAAAAACTATGAAGACAGTAAAAAGATCACCAGTTGTCAAGTTTCAGGGATGGAAGAATAAATATGAGAGAATATTAGAGTAGCAAAACTATTCTGTGTTATACTATAATGGTGGATCCATGACATTGTGTTTGTCAAAACTCATAGATCTGTATGACACAAACTGTGAACCTCAACATGTACTGTAGATCATAGTTAGTAATAATAAATTGATATTGGTTCATCACCTGTAGCAAATCCAGTACACTAATGCAAGATGTTAGAAATAGCAGAATAGTAAGAGATATTCTCTTTCTGCTCACTTGTTTGGTAAATCAAACTGTTTTAAAAAGAAAGTTGATTGATTTATATATATTACAGTCTAGTTCATATTAAAATCAACTGAATCATAGTAGCAGAAAAAATTGTGCAGATAAAAAATGGAGATTTTCATTCTCTCTTCCATCTTTTTGTTATTATGTATGAATAAGATAATATATTCATTATATTATGAATCAACACAGATTTGTAATCATTACTTTATCTAGTTGTTTTAACCATATGGGAGAAAAAATGCATTACAAATAAATATAACATTTATACTGTCTTATATATTTACCTACAAAGTTGCTTTTATCAACATTCTTTATTTTCTGTGTTCATTCAAGTTAGTAGGCAGTTATTGCATGAAGTGAATTCACTTCCATCTGAAGGAGTTATTGTGCCCAAATTCAAGAAACCATCTTAGCAGTATAATAAAACCAGTTCTCAGTATTTTTGCCACAAATTACAGAGGAATTCTCCCGTGTCAATAAACTCTTTTATTTTACTTTCCTATATCCAGAACTTTCAAGGTACTCATATACATTTAATTCTTAGGATCTGGTTTATATTAGCTAGATATTTCAGTTATTTGGGGACATATGCTATTTCTTCTTACTGTGTAAGAAATACTATGTATTTCTTTACTTAGATTATGCTGTTATAGAAACCTTACTATTATAAATCTATTGATGGGAATGAGGAAGGCACAAGCAGATCATGAGAATAAGCACCATCATCTTAGGAAAGAGTATGATTTGAGAAATTTAAAATGTCTTCCTGTGAGCAAAGACTTTTCTGCTTTATTAGGAAAAGAAAATTTCTTTTGTTAGCCTGAAAAATTTAGGAGGATCTGAACACTCAACATTCTTAGGCTTAATTACCCAGGTATGTAATACCAAGTTTGAGGATTAACTTATTTTTCTATCAAGCTCTCATGTGGATATATGACTATCTTAGGGTGAGTGTTTAGTCTTCCATGCAATTCACTTAAACTCAAAAGTAAATTCTGTGCTTGATTTTCAACATGTGGCTCCCCATTGCTGTGAAAGGTTCTGTTTAAAACTGCTATTGATGCCCTTCACTTTTGGGACCACAGATCAAAGCAACTATTTATCATCTCCTTTTTCTTTTGTCCAAAGCTGCCAGAATCATCAAAAGGAGTCAAGTCACTTCTGGTACACACTGGGGTAGTTTGGGCTTCCTGGAAAGCTGAGCATGAAGAAAATTTAAGAACTATTACTTTCCTGGGAGTTTTGACCTAAGGCAATGCAACTAAAGCAGGAAGGTCCAGAGTGGAGTGAGAAGATGATGAGTTTTTGGTGAAGACACTACTTCATAAGCTATAAAGAGACAAAACAGTTTGCTAGCCTTTCAGGAAATCTTGGACAGGTGGTACATAAACCATATTTCAGAACAAATCACAAGAGAGAGAAATAAAAATAAAATGAATATATCTTCCATATATTACTTGCCTCTTGTTCCCCAAAGATCAATATTTATTCCATGGAAATTCAACAACTTTGTACTTTCAAGTTGTACCAACTAGCTCTTTTAGCACAATTGCTCATTACCAATATTTGTCTTCAAACAGTTCAAAAAAAAAGTTGTTCATATCTCAAATGTGGAGATTTGTGAATGGTAATATGCAGGTTTAGTGTATAACAGATAGTTATCAATATAAGTGTTTATACTATATACGTAGCATATCATTTATAACATTATATACTTCCACAAACATATACACACACTGGATATATTATACTATAACTTTTTATATATGTACTTAATGTATGTATATGAAGGCATATGTATTAACCTGGCTAAAAAATATACCATATACACTTAGATACCATTAAAATAAAAATTTAAACTTCACTTAGATATTCAAGGACCTCCAAGACACAATACTATTTCACCTAGTTTTAAGTGAACTATGTCACATAAGTAAAATATTTGTTGTGGATATTTCTACAGACACACTTTCATGTATTAAGGATGCTATCCATTCTGGTTTGTTAATTTTTAGTATGTATATGGTGGAATTTTATCATATGCTTTTACCATATCAATTTAATTTTGTCACATGCTTTTTACCATATTGATGAACAATATGAATTTAGTTCCTGACATTTTGTTCAGCAATTTTATGTCTAATTACATGACATTTATTATTATTCTTAAAAGTAAGTACAAATTTAAAACACAAAAATATCTTTTTGATTTGTGCTATCCTTTTCAGGTTTTGATATCAAAGTTATTCTAACATTATAAAAAAGTTGAACAATTCCTTTTTTACATATTCAGAAATATATAAGTTGGTAAACTTGGAAAAAATATTCTTTACATATTTAGCAAAATGCAATGAAAATCCAGAACTATGGAATTAAAGATTTTTTCCACCTGAATAAAATGTTCTATCTGTAAGCTGTAGCTACTATCAGCAAAGACTAAAGCCCTTCAGTTTTGATTGGAGAAATTGAAGGATTATGAATTTATTTTTACTTAGATACTTGTCTACAAGGCATTATTTGTGATTTTTAATGTTAGAAAATTTTTTGATGGGCTTTCTTTGCTAATAGCTTTTTCTCTACCCAATTAAGGCATTTTAACAGTACAGTATTAGGATTGGAGAGGTGGATATCTATGTAAATAACTATACTGTTTCTCTTATTGATTGAGAAATATCACTATGACTAGTTTTATTTATCCACTAGAGTGTATGGTTTTTAATATTTCAGTAGCAGTGAATTTCATGCAGTGTTACATGTTCTAAAGTCTGTGACAGTCTTGTGAATTACAGTAAGTTAGATTATCAACATACAGTAGTATACTCTGAGTATAATTAATATGGTAAAACTAGTTTATTTTTTGTTTCTTTATTAGTAAATTTTAAATTAATGTTGCTGATCCAGGGGATAGAATGTAAATTAAAAATTCTAAACCTATTCTAAAAACTCTTAAAAACTTTCTGCAACACCAAAAGATTCAGAGCTATTTGGCAGGTGCTGAAGATGGGTAAGAATATTAACTTAAAAATAACAAATTAACTTACAAATGCAAATAAAGTAACTTACAAAACAAATAAATTGCTTATCTTCCTACAAGTTAAACCAATGAGTATATTCAGTTTTAAGTTTTTTTAAAGATTTTATTTATTTAAAAAAAGATTTTATTTATTTATTCATGAGAGACACAGAGAGAGGCAGAGCCATAGGCAGAGGGAGAAGCAGGCTCTTCATAGGGAGCCTGATGTGGGACTTGATCCCCAAACTGAGATCACACTCTGAGCCAAAGGCAGGCACTCAACCACTGATCTACCAGGCATCCCAGTTTTAAGTGGTCCTAATATAAATGACTTACTGAAATAAACTAGTCCCTCAGTTACCTGAAATTTTCAGCAAAATCTCATACATTTCAATGAGCCAAGGAAGAGTACATTCACACCAAGGATTCCCACATTTGTACTACTGGCTTATAATTGATGTGAGAAACTGAAGCAAGTGGGCTCGTTATCACTGCTGCTTCACTAGAATTTAAAATTCTAGTGACTAGTTCTGGTCTCAACCCCTCCCTTGTTGTGGGGATGGAATCTGAGTTTCTTTGTGAGAGCCAGAAATCACTTGGACATATAGACCTACAGGAGACAAGGAAAGAAATGAATAGAATGAGGATTGGAGGGCAGAGGTGTGTGTACAGGTGTAGTAGCATGCTTGTGTATGTGTACAGGCAGGTGTGAATGTATGTCCCTGTTCAGAGGGATTAAGACCGGTAATAGTTGAGCAGTTCAGAATTTCCACAAAGTTTTCTTTGCAGCATTTGGTCATATCAGGATGTATTTCAGGACATGGAGTCTTCTACCCATACTTAATACATACATATTTAATTTCTTAATGCACTAGATCCTAGCTAAGGAATAACTAGCTAATTAAATTGTTTCTGTTTGAACTGGTTACAATAGCTTGAGGTTATCTCTAGTGTGTGCACCTTTAGAGCTCTCTTGGCAAATTTGGGTTCTATGTCTTTAGCTAATACAACTTCCATTAGGATACACTTATTTGAAAACCTTAATTTTGTGCTCGCTTCAGCAGCACATATACTGAAAACCTTAATTTCAGCATAGGGTACTTTTAAAAAATCATATTTCAAAGATTCCTTCCGTAAGTATCCAATCTTCCAATATTAAGATGGTAGTATAGATTTAAATTATAATCTTAATTTTAGGGGAAGTATTTGGTTATAAACAGGACTTTATTTTAAATGACCATATTCTGAGGGCCACCTGGATGGCTCAGTCGGTTAAGTGTCAGGTCATGATCTCAGGGTCCTGGAATCCAACCCTGCATTAGGCTTCTAGCTCTGTGGGAGTCTGCTTGTCCCTCTCCCCCTCCCACTGCTGTTCCTGTTCATGTTCTGTCTCTCTCTCAAATAATAGAATATTTAAAAAATGACCATATTCTGAATATTGTTTTCTCATTTAAAATAGCAGCTAGTATTTAGGGAGAAATTTGTTCCTTATGATTTAGGTCATTTCAAATTGTGGCCCTTTTAAAACAATAGTTCCAAAACAATTTAAAAATAATCAGCTTTGGGATCCCTGGGTGGCGCAGTGGTTTGGCGCCTGCCTTTGGCCCAGGGCGCGATCCTGGAGACCTGGGATCGAATCCCACGTCGGGCTCCCGGTGCATGGAGTCTGCTTCTCCCTCTGCCTGTGTCTCTGCCTCTCTCTCTCTCACTGTGTGCCTATCATAAATAAATATAAATTAAAAAAATAATAATCAGCTTTAAGCAAATTAAGCTATGCCAACTGCTTACCAGGTCTCTGAATTTGGGCAAGTATTTCACTTTTCTGAGTCTCATTTCCTTATGTAAAATAGAAATAATACTTTATGGTTGTATTATAGAAGATGTTACTAGAAAAATGGTAAATAGAACTATTTTTTTTTGTGTGTGCAAATAGAGAGACATATAGTCTTCTGGTACTCAATAAGCAACTTGATACAATTTGCAATATTTGAATAGATAAGCTTAACCTTAAGAACTTGGGACGTATCTTGATTTTGATGCATCTTAAGATAGAATCTATATAGGCTCTCATTGGTTTTAGGATCGTTTCTCAGCATTTTCATGAAAGAGAATATGGCCAAACATTGCCAGTATTTAGACAACCAGATATTTCATAATTTCGCTCACCCATTTCCCACCCAAATTCTATGTGTAGCTTTGTTAGGAGCATTTTTTATTACTTCTTAAAATTAAGACCTACTGATTAAAGAGACACTTAGTAAATCACATTCATTCTGAAATAATGTTTCACAAATAAAGGCACTGTCACTTAAGTAATGATTCATGCTAATGATATATCTGCCATAACTGTGACTTCATTTCCTTCCGTTTTCTTTATCATTCTCCAAAATTTCATCTTCATTGAATTTGGATTTGTTTATAAGTCAGGCATTTGTAGTATTTCGTTCTTAGAATAGTGCTCACTGAGATGTGATACGTTTCAAGTCAGTTAGCTAAAGTTTAATGCATATTTATTATTTTTCAATTTTAGCTCACCAAACAATAGGTGCAAAGAAGCAATGCTCCTGCTGTTTAGGCTCAGACAATAGGAGTAGATATCCCTATTTCTTCAATTAATTCACTCTGCCTTTACCCATACATATCTTCTGATGCATTGGTGATTGGTGTGATAATCTTGACTTTATTCCTCATTTCAGTTTGAGTGTGGATCTTTTGTTGTTGTTTTTCTTTTTAATTTTATTTTAATTTTTTAATATTGCTAATACTTATTTTAGATGATTGATTTCTGTGATTTATTAATATGATAATTAAAATAAATTATTCCTACTTAAATTCTTCTTGAAAATTATATATATTATATATAAACTATAAGTATATAAATAGTAGTAGTTCTTAATAGTATTTTGATAGAGTTGTTTTTCACAAATTAAGAATAATGAAGGACAGAAACACAAGGGAATTGAATCTTGATTAGCTTATCCATCATATCCTGTGTATAAATCTTTCATGGTTTTCCAAATGCTGTAGGATAAACACAAATTCTATTACATGGCCCCTAAATCCTGAACCAGTCATCATAGTCATTATTAACTTTTCCAGCCTTAATTGCATGCAATCCTAGTGGCTTTCTGTATTCTCTTATTTCCCTGTTCCTTCCCACTATAAGGTATGTGCAAATATGTTTTCTATGCCTGAAACTCTCCATACCACACCCCAGCTCATAGTTCTTACCTAACTTTCAGATTTTGGTCAAATTTTAGAATTTCCCAGTGATATACTATCTCATCTCCTTCAGAGGTCAAATTGCTTAATAATAATATCGACTTTTATTTTACAGCACTGTATTCCAAAATTTATTTCTACACGATTAACACAGTTATAATTTTACATCAGGTGATTTTTTTATTAGTATTTATATTTACTATTTGATTATAAGCTTATTTTGTTAAACAGATGTATGAGTAGATGTATGAAACTAGTTTATACCTTTCAGAGATCAAGTACAGTGCTGGTGTGAACAAACAATATCTCTTTTACCCAAACAGATTAATGAGACCACTCCTGTTCTATTATAGGTGTTGTATATGTGACAAGTAAACTTGGTCTACCCAGTTCTAAAACTCTATATTGGTAGGTAAATGTCTGTAACTGTCAACCTATTCAATTTAAAAAAAATATTAAAATTAAATTGTGAAATAACTTAGATGTTATTTGGACCAAAGACTGTAAGCTAAACTCTCTTTACCTGAATAATAATTATTTTCATGTAAGCATCGGGTTTCTCTTAGCTTTCATGAGTTTCAGAATCCTATTTCTGATGATGACTGAACATAATCTGTTGATGTTCTCAAATTTCTTAATTCTATAATTCCCAAACCAAAAATGTATTTCTTTTAGTCCTCTTAATATTTATTGCTTTTCTTCATTTCCCTGCTTTATATCTTGACTGATAATGCTGCAGAGTTGTCCTTCTCCATTTTATCTCAACTACTCTAAAAACCTTGTAACAAATTAGTGCTGAGTGCCACCCCCCCAACATATAGCTACTGAAAGATATAACATGTTCTCATCAATAAGTGGGTTACTAAAGCAATGATTTATAATAAGGGATGCCTCATAAGGATGGGACGGAATGTATCAGAATACCTACACATGGGAGTTTCATATAACTAAAGTTCCATTTTTATATTCAGAAACATCTGTTACATTCAAGGAGCAATGATCTCAACATACAATAACTTAAATAGGAATTTTTATTTTGTTTTTAACATAAGAATTTTGGAAGAGGGCTGCTATAGGCAATGCAAGGCTATTAGGTGTCAGCAATTTTCTTGGAAATTATGGACACACAGTAGTTATACCACTTTGGAAATTATCTCATTATTTGAGACAGGTAAAATGGAGTGTGGGGGGGAAAGCAGTAAGAGTATATATCTTTTTTAAAGTAATGCCTCCCAGAAGTCTTAGGCAGACTGATATTTATGCTTATTGGTCTGAAATGTCACATGCCCAACCCTGGTCTCAGAATAGAAAAGTTAAATGGGTATTATTTTATCTACTATTATGAAGATAGGAAAAGGTGATTGGAAATAGGAGTTGAGTTGGCCAATTCCTGGTGTCCTTCATGTCAATTTACAATCCTATAGATGTTCCTCATCTATATTGAGAATCACTGTGTAATGGTTTTTGCTTCACTCCTTATACTCAACAATTCATTTTTCTCATTCCAAAAAAGTTCCCTTTCCTTAAAATAATGATCATTTACAGTCTACCTAAAATATATTGTACCCTTGTTTTTAGTGTAGCAATAATTTAGAATGCTGTGATGTTGTTGGCACAATGATATGATATGCTAGACTCAAAGGTGTACCATTTAAAAACTTTATTTTAATTCCAGTATAGTTAACATACAGAGTTATAGTAGTTTCAGGTATACAATAAAATGATTCAACGTTACCCAGTGCTCATCATGATAAGTATACTCTTTATTTCCCATCATCTGTTTCACCAATTCCCCCCACCCACTTCTTCTCTGTAACCATTAGTTTACTCTCTATAGTTAAGAGACTATTTCTTGGTTTCTCTCTCTCTCTCTCTCTCTTCCCTTTGCTGATTTATTTTTCCCCCTTAATTTCTATATATAAGTGAAATCTTACGGTATTTGTCTTTCTCTGATATATTTCACTCATCATTATACTCTCTGGCTCTATTCGTGTCATTGCAAATGGTAGGATTTCATTCGTAACTGAATAATATTCCATTGTGTATATGTATGTACACACACACACCACTTCTTTATCCATTCAGCTATCAATGGAAAGTTGGGCTGCTTCCATAATTTGGGTATTGTAAATAATGCTGCTATCAACAAAGGGTGCATGTGATTCCTATGAGTTAGGAATTAGGAATTCCTATGAATTGTATTTTTTGGGTAAATACCTAGTAGGGTGATTTCTGTATCATAGAGTGAGTCTATTTTAGATTTTTGAGGAAACTCCATTCTGTTTTCCACAGTGGCTGTACCAGTTTGCATTCCTACCAACAGTGCCAGAGGGTTCCTTTCTCTCTACATTCTTATCAACACTTCATATTTCTAGTGCTTTTTAATTTTAAGCCATTTGGGCGAGTGTGAAATGATATGTCATTGTAGTTTTGATTTGGATTTCCCTGATAATGAGTGATGTTGAGTATATTTTCATGTGTCTGTTTGCCATCTGGATGTCTTTGGAGAAATGTCCATTCATGTCTTCATCTTACTATTTAATTGGATAATTTGATTTTTGGGAGTTGAGTTATATCAATTCTTTATATATTATATTTGGGATACTAATCCTTTATTGGATATGGGATTTGCAAATATCTTCTCCTATTCAGTAGGTTGCCTTTTAGTTCTGTTGATTATTTCCTTCACTTTGCAGAAGCTTTTTATTTTGATGTAGTCCCAATAGTTTGTTTTTCCTTTTATTTCCCTGACTCAGGAGACTTATCTAGAAAAGAATGGTCCTATGGCCAGTGTCAGAGAAATCACTGCCTATCTTCTCTTCCAGGATTTTTGTGGCTTTAGGTCTTATATTTAGGTACTTAGTCCATTTCAGTTTATTTTTATGTATGGGGAAAGAAAGTGGTTCAGTTTCATTCTTTTTCATGTTGCTGTCCAGTTTTCCAGGCAGGATTTATTGAAGAGACATTTTCCCATTGCGTATTCTTGACTCTTTTGCTGAAGATTAATGGATCAAATAAATGTAGGCTTACTTTGGTTGCTCTGTTCTGTTCCTCCACTCATTACCATATTGTCTTAATCATTATAGCTTTGTAATATAACTTCAAGTCTGGAATTGTGATACCTCCAGTTCTATTTTTTTTTCTTCTTCTTTTTATTAGGATTGCTTTCACTATTCAGGGTCTTTTGTGGTTCCATATAAATTTTAGGATTTTTTTTTAGTTCTATGAAAAATGCTGTTGTTATTTTGAAAGGGATTGCATTAAATGCGTAGACTGCTTTGGGTAATAGTATTTGTTCTTCCAATAAATGAACATAAAATTTCTAATTCTTTCTGTTCAATTTCTCTCATCGGTGTTTTATAGTTTTCAGGGAACAGGTCTTTACTCTTTGTGTTTAAGTTTATTCCTAGGTATTTTATTATTTTTGGTACAATTTTAAACAGGATTGCTTTCTTAATTTATCTTTGTGTTGCATCATTATTTAGTGTATCGAAATGCAACAGATTTGTGTATATTGATTTTGTATCCTGTGCCTTTACTGAATTAATTTATCAGTTCTTTGGTGGAGTCTTTAGGGTTTTCTATATATAGTATCATGGCATCTGCAAATAGTGAAAGCTTTACTTTTTCTTACCAATTTGGATGCCTTTCATTTTCTTTTGTTGTGTGATTATTTTGGCTAGGACTTCCAGTACTATGTTGAATAAAAGTGGTAAGAATGGACATTCTTGTCATGTTCTTGACCTTAGGGGAAAAGCTCTCAGTTTTTCCACATTCAGTATAGTGTTTGCTATGGGTTTTTCATCGATGGCCTTTATTATGTTGAGGTACAGTTCCTCTAAACCTACTTTGTTGAGGTTTTTTTCATCATCAATGGATGTTGTACTTTGTCAAATGCTTTTTCTGCATCTATTGAAAAGATCATGTGGTTTATGGATGTTATATATCATATTGATTCATTTTTGTCAAACCACCCTTATGCCCCAGAAATAAATGCCACTTGACTGTGCTGAATGATTTTTTAAAGTGTATTGTTATATTCAATTAGCTAGTATTTCATTGAGGATTTTGTGTGGTGTATGTTTTCAGAAGAGATACTGGCCTGTAGTTCTCTTTTGGTGTGTGGTGTTTTTAATCTGGTTTTGGTGTTAGGGTAATGCTGGCCTCATAGAATGAACTTGAAAGTTTTCTTTCCTCTTTTATTTTTTGGAATGTTTTGACAAAAATAGATGTTAACTTTTTTTTAAATGTTTGGTACAATGTACCTATGTAGCTGTCTGGTCCTGAACTTTTCTTTGTTGGGAGTTTTCTGATTACTGATTCAATTTCATTGCTGGTAATATGTCTTTTCGAATTTTCTATTTCTTCCTGCTTCAATTTTGGAAGGTTATATGTTTCGAGGAATGTACCCACTTCTTCTAAGTTGTCCAATTTGTTGGCATATAATTATTCATATTATTCTCTTACAGTTGTTTGTGTTTTTTTGGTGTTGTTTTTTATTTCTCCTCTTTCATTAGTGATTTTTTTTCTGAGCACTCTTTCTCTCTTTCTCTCCTTCTCCCCCACCTTCTTTTTTTATAAGTCTGCCTAGAGGTTTATAAATTTTGTAGACCTTTCCAAAGAGCCAGCTCCTGGTTTCACAGATATTTTCTATTTTTATTTTTTTTAGCTTTTATATCATTTATTTCTGCTCTAAACTTTATTTCTTCTTTCTACTCCTTTGGGATTTTGTTTGTTTTTAGTCTAGCTCCTTTGGGTATAAAGTTGAGTCACTTATTTGAGTTTTTTTTTTTTTTTGTAGAGATACATCATTTTGAGAATGATTTACTTCATTAAATAAATTTAAAAGGATTAAAAACTATGATCCCACATTTTCACTTTTTAGGGTATGGTTTCTTGTATTACATGGTAAAGCATCAACATAGATGGAGTGAAAGGAATTACGCTAACCTCAGCTCTGCCCATGTTATTGAGTTGTGTATGTAAATATCTTCTGTCCTCTGTGCTGCAGGGAAACACATGTTGAAAACTGCTCACTTGTAAGATAAGGTCCAAAGCCACTCATGTGAACCAAAGAAGTTTCTGTAATCTGAACCTTACCAGTCTTTTCAATAACCCTGCTCCTGCAGGACTCAGGCTTTTTACTTACACAATGCACCCTGGTCTTTGTGGCCTTGTTTTCCTTTTCAATACTTTTTTTTTTTTCCCTTCAGTGTCCTAGTATTTGCATAACCTTGTCTAGTCATTTTTAAGAATTTTGAGTCATTCTTAATTGTCACTATTAAAAATGACTCTGAGTCATTCTTAAAAACTCAAAGTTAAACTAATTGCTCTCACCAACTTCTTGACCTCTCTAATCTTAGGTAAATTCTTCTCTCCCTCTGGTTCCCAGGGTGCCTTATTCATACTGCTATAAAAGGTTGTAATTGCATTATTTTATGCCTCCCCTCTTTTGACTGTGAAATCTTATAAAAGTTACAAACTGTACTCTATTAATCCATAAATTCTTAACTACTAACATTTTCTGGCACATAATAGGCACTTAATCATTTATTCATACAAGCAACCCTTATTAAGTTAAAATTGGCAATCTTCATTTTGACAAACCTTTTTATTGTGAAGCTAAATAAAGGTTTAACTCTTTAAAATTTTTAAATTAAATTTTAGTTGTTGCCAAAATTTAGATCAGGTAATGGTATGCTCTCATTTAAGAGAATAACACAAACAGTATATAGTACTCTAAACTGTTCTCCTATTCAAGGTACTATAAAAATAACTTTTGCTGAATCATTTGTTGACTCAAGCAGTACTGCTGCCTGGGAGCTGCAAAGTACCCAAGCTATTAGTTGAAAAAATCTTGGCCATGATTTTGTTACTAATGAGCAATTAGTAAATGTCATCATAGTTAAAACCATCAACTTTCTTGATTATGTTCTTGAAGTTAGACTTGGTTGTAGTATTTCTTTTTTTATGATTTTATTTATTTATTCATGAGAGACAGAGAGAGAGGCAGAGACACAGGCAAATGGAGAAGCAGGCTCCATGCAGGGAGCCCGATGTGGGACTCCATCCCAGGACTCCAGGATCACGCCCTGGGCTGAAAGCGGCGCTAAACCACTGAGCCACCCAGGGATCCCCAGTATTTCTTTTTTAACATTTATTTGCTCATGAATCCAGTCAGGATATATTTATTTAATCATTTCAATGCACCAGATAATTGCTGCTCAGTTTGTGGCCCTTACAACAGCAGACCAGAAAGCATCTACTTGGAGCTTCTGAGTAATGCACAATTTGGGAGCTCACCCTAAAATTACTGAAAAAGAATATGCATTATACAAGAAACTCAGATTCTTGCAACTATAGAATGAATAAGGTTTGAGGGTCTAATGTATAATATGGTGACTGTAGTTGATTACCCTGGGTTATGTAATTGAAATTTGTTAAGAGAATAGCACTTTGTTCTCACAGGAAAGAAAGAGAAAGGGTGGGAGGGAGGTGTTAATTAACTAGATTGGGTGAAGCCTTCCACAATGTATATCAAATCATCACAGTGTATATTTTAAGTGTCTTATGATGTTATTCATCAATTATACCTTGATAAAGCTGAAAGAAAAAGAACTCAAGGAAATTCTTACGCACATTGAGGTTTAACAAACACTGCTTTATTTCACATGCTGGAAATTCAGAGATTATAAAACAAAAAAACAAAAACTCAACACAGCAATAAAAAGAACCAGTTTCTGACCTTCATGAAGCAGCCTAGTTGAGATAATAGCAATCACTACATTGTTAAACACAGAAATAACTACAAGTTGTGATAATAAAATAAAAGACAGTAACAGGGAAGACAATGCAGAGTGGGTAGTCTAGACAGTCTTTTCTTCTCTATCATACTAAACCCGAGACCAGACAAAGGAAGAAGCAGAAGCCAGGAATTGGGGATAAGAGCTTTTCAGGCAAAGGGATCACATGCAAACATCCCAAGACCAGAAGTTGGCACCCTGATCTGAAAAACAGTATAAGAGGAGCATGAGTGAGAAGGAGTATGTCAACTTTGGATGATTACAGAAAATCTTTATTACTAAGTTTCCAATGTATGTAGTTATTTTAGTGTCAAGAGTTAGCAGATAGCCCAGAAAATTCTGGATATTCATTCTACTTCATGCTCTTTTTTACTTTAACCTTCACACTGAAAGAGTTATGAAGAAAGTGTGTAAAATACTTTTTTCCCCCCCGGCGGGTATTTTCCCTTTTAAATTGCATCTAATGTTTCTTAGTATGCTAGGAAGGAATGGAGACATTTTTTTCTTAAAATTTAGCTAAAATATATGTAACATAAGCTCTGTGTTCTTACATTTTAAATGTACTATATGGTATTAACTACAAGCACAATGATAAAGAGCAGATCTAGAACTTTTTCATCTTGAATGATTAAAACTTCATAGCACTGGGATCCCTGGGTGACGCAGCGGTTTAGCGCCTGCCTTTGGCCCAGGGCGCGGTCCTGGAGACCCAGGATCGAATCCCACGTCGGGCTCCCGGTGCATGGACCCTGCTTCTCCCTCTGCCGGTGTCTCTGCCTCTCTCTCTCTCTCTCTCTCTCTCTCTCTCTCTCTGTGTGTGTGTGTGTGTGTGTGACTATCATAAATAAATAAAAAATAAATAAATAAAACTTCATAGCACTTGAATAAATCCCACTGTTATCAACCCCACCAGGATACTGCATTCTACTTTCTGCTTGATAAGTTTGAGAACTTTAAATACCTCATATAAATGGAATTATACAGTATTTGTCCTTCTGTGACTGGTTTACTTAATTTAGCATAATGTTCTCAAAGTTCATTCATGTTGTAGCATATTATTGGATTTTCCTTTGTATATAGCTGAGCAATATTCTATTGCATGTATTTACCATATTTCCTATATCCATTCATTAATCAGTTGATGTTTAGTTTGTTACTAACTTTTGGCTATTGTGAATAAATCTTGAATGAATATAGGAGTGTAAGTATTTCTTCAAGAATCTGATTCCAATTATTTTCGATTAATATACAGAAGGGGGGGTTACTAAATGATATGGTAGTTTTATTTTAATTTTTTGGAAGAAGCTCCACAATGGTTTCCATACCAGCTGCAACATTTTACATTTCTACCAACAGCACACAAAGAATTCCACTCTCTCCCCATTCTTGCTAACATTTGTTGTTTTCTTTTTTGTTTGTTTCTCTTTATTATAATGGCAACCTTCACAAGTGTGAGGTGGAATCTCATTATGGTTTTAATTTGCATTTCCCTGATGGTTAGTAATGTACAACATCTTTATATATACCTGATTGCCATTTGTATGTCTTTTTTAGAGAAATGCATTCCAATCAATTATTTATTTTTAAAATCATGTTATTTGTCTTTATGCTATTGAATTACATGAGTTCCATATATATTTTTGATACAAACTGCATATCAAATATATGGTTCCATAGGTTGCCTTATACTCTGTTGGTTACTTATTTACTGTGTAGAAACTTTTAAGTTTGATACAGTCCTACTTGCCTATTTTTGCTTCTATAGTTTTGTAATATGCTTTAAAATTTAAGAAGTGGAAGTCTTCAGCTTTATTTTTTCCCAAGATTATTTTGGCTATTCAGGGTACTTTTGGCTCCATACAAATTTTATTATTTTTTCCATTTCTGTAAAAATGCAGTTGGGTTTTTGACAGGTATTGCATTGAATATGTACGTAAATGGGTAGGATGGACATTTTAACAAAAATGCTTCCTCCAATCCATGAATATGGGATGTCTTTCCACTCATTTATGTCTTCTTTTATTTCTTTTAGTAGTGTTGTATAGTATTCATTGTGCGAGTCTTTCATGTTCTTGGGTTTATTACTTAGTGTTCTATTTCCTACCATGCTATTATAAATGGGATTATTTTCTTAATTTCTCTCTCACATAGTTTATTGTTAGTGTTAGAAACACAACTGATTTTTGTGTGTTGATTATATGTCCTGCAACCTTACTGATTTTTTTTTTAATTCTAAGAGTTTATGTGTATATGTGCGTGAGAGCTTTAGGGTTTTCTATATATAGGATCGTGCCATCAGCAAGTCAACATAAATTTAATTTTTGCTTTCTGATTTTGATGCTACTTTTTCCTTTTTATTGTCCAATTGCTTTAGGTAGGAATTCCAGTATGATGCTTGATATAAGTTGCAGTACTGGGCATACTTTCCTTGTTTCTGATCTTTTTACCATTGATTATGTTCACTGTGGGCTATTTTTATACAGCTTTTATTATGTTGAAGTAATTCTTTTCCACTCCCAGTTCTTTTCAGAATTTTTATCATGCAAGACTGTTGATGCTTGTTGAGGTCTTTTTCTTCATTTATTGAGATGATTTAATTTTTATCCTTTATTAGTGTGGTGTGTCATATAGACTGATTTCCATATTGAACTATGCTTGGAATCCAGGGGAATAAATCCTGCTTGATGATGATGTTTGATCCTTTTAAATTGCTTTTGAATTTGATTTGCTAGTATTTTATAGAAGGTTTTTGCATCTATGTTCAACAGAGACATTAGACGATAGTTTTTTCTTTTTTTTTTCCTGGTTATGGTATCAATATAATGCTGGCTTCATAAAATGAGTTTGAGTTTGTTCCTTTCTCTAGTGTTTTTTGGAAAATCTTGAGAGGATTTGTATTACTTCTTGTTTAAATGTTTGGTACAATTTACTAGTGAAGACACCTAATTCAGGACTGACTTTCTTGGGAAGTTTTTCGTTACTGTCAATCTTTTCACTCTTTAGTGGTCTGTTTAGACTTTCTATTTCTTTATGATTCAGTCTTTACAGATGTGATATTTCTAGGAATGTATCCATCTTTTCTATATTAGTCACTTTTTGGCATGCAATTGTTCATAATTTTCTCTTATTGTTTTTTTTTGTGGTAACATTAATATTTCCTCTTTTATTTTTGAGTCTACTGTCCTTCCCCCCCACCCCGAGTCTAGCTAAAGATTTGTTAGTTTACTTGATCTGTAAAATAAATAAAAAACAACTGTTAGTTTTATTGATTTTTTTTCAATTAATTTCTTTATTGTGCTTATTTCTGCTCTAATCCTTATCACTTCTTTCTGGTAACTTTGGGTTTAGTTTTTCTTTTTCTGGGATTCTTAATGCATAGAATTAGGTTGTTTATTTTATATGCCTTCTTTTTTAATGTAGGTTTTTAATTCTATGAACTTCCTTTTTAGTGCTGCTTTTGTTACATCTCATAATTTTGGTATGTTATGTTCTATTTTTTTTGTCTCTAGATATTTACTAATTAAATTATTGATTTATTCTTTGACTTATTGGTTGTTCATGTTTCACATATTGTTCAGTGTCCACATATTTGTAAATCTTCCAGCTTTCCTTCTATTGGTTTCTAGTTTTGTTCCATTATGTTCAGAAGACACTATTTGATATGATTTCAATCTTCTTAACTATGGTAAAATTTGTCTTATAATCTATTCTGGAGAATATTCTCTCCTATGAGAAGAATATGTATTCTACTGATTTTGGGTAGAGTGCTTTGTATATGTCTGTTAGATCCATTTGCTCTGGAGTATTGTTCACATAGACTCTTATTGATCTTCTGTGGGGATGTTTTATTCATTATTGAAAGCAGAGTATTGAAATACTATTATTGCAGTATTTATTTTTCTCTGTAGTTCTTCAGTGTTTGCTTTATATACTTAGGTACTCCGATGTTGCGTGCATTTAAATTTATAATTGTTATGTTATCCTGGTGAAATGACCCTTTTACTATTACATAATGTCCTTCTTTGTCTCTTATGATGGTTTCTGGTTTAAAGTCAGCTTTCTTTGATACAGATAAAAAAGTATCCTGTACTCTTTGGCTACCGTTTGCATGAAGTAGGTTTCTTCATCCTTTCACTCTCCGCCTATATATGTCCTAAATCTAGTGAAAGTCTCTTGCAGATATCACATAGTTCTTTTTTTTTAATTTAAATTCAATTAGTCAACGTATATGGCTGATAGAGAAGGACTCTATAAGTTATGTTTATTGTTTTCTTTCTGTCTTGTAGCTCTTTTGTCCTTGTTTTGCTCTTTTGTTGTCTTCCTTTTTTGTATTGATTTTTTAAAAAAGATTTTATTTAATCATTCATGAGAGATACACACACACACACACACACACACACACAGAGAGAGAGAGAGAGAGAGAGAGAGAGAGAGAGAGAGAGAGGGAGGCAGAGACACAGAGGGAGAAGCAGGCTCCATGCAGGGAGCCTGATGTGGGAATTGATCCTGGAACTCCAGGATCATGCCCTGGGCCAAAGGCCAGTGCTAAACCACTGCGCCACCCAGGGATCCCTGTATTGATATTTTGGATGTGACTTTTTAAATAGGTATTTTCTTTATGGTTACCAGCGGGGCTTATAGTAGTCTTTTTAAGGTAATAAAAAACTGAAGTTTATCTCAGTAACTCTACACTTTTACTTCTTGTCCCCTACACACTGTTTTTGATAGTAACAATTACATCTTTATATTCTTTTTTAAAAAATATTTTATTTATTTATTCATGAGAGACACAGAGAGAGAGAGAGGTAGAGACATGGGCAGAGGAAGAAGCAGGCTCCATGCAGGGAGCCCAATGTGATACTTGATCCTGGGACTCCAGGATCACGCCCTGGGCCAAAGGCAGGAGCTAAACCACTGAGCCACCCAGGGATCCCCCGACATCTTTATATTCTATATAATAAACGTGTGTGTGTGGTAATTGATATTTTTACATTTTTTATCTTTTAACTTCTCTACTGTAATTAAAAATGATTTATACACCATCATCATAGAATTACAGTATTCTGTATTTGTCTATAAATTTACCTTATTGGACAGCTTTATATTTTCATATACTTTTTGTACTGTTGTTTAATATTTTTTTGTTTTGACTTCAAGGACTCTCTTTGACATTATATGTAAGGCAATCTAAACTTGCCTGGATATGAACTCCCTCAGATTTTGTTTGCTCAGGAAAGCCCCACTCCCCCCACCCCCTGGAAAGTCTTAATCTGTTCTTTATTTTTGCAGCACAGTTTTGCCAGATATAGTATTCTGGGTAAGCAGTATATTTCTTTCAGCACTTTGAGCATGTCATCCCATTCCCTTCTGGCATGCAATATTTCTGCAATCCACTTATAGTCTTATGAGGCTGCTCTTGGATTTGAAAAGTCATTTTTTTCTTGTTGCTTTGAAAATTCTTTTCGTCTTTGACTTTTGATAATTTGATTATAATATATTTTAGTGTGGGATATTTTGGATTTTTTTACGATTCCACAGGGCTTCTTGAATCTGGATGTCTATCTCCTTTGCTAGATTTGGAAAGTTATCAGCCACTCTTTTCTCTTTCTTGGACCATAATGGGTATATTTGTCCGATAAGTCACTTAGGCTTTCTTCACTCTTTTTGTTTTCTTTTTGCTCTTCTGAGTGAATAATTTCAATTTTGTTTTAGTCCACACATTCTTTCTTTGCTTGATCAAGTTTGCCATTAAAACTCTCAAGTTAGGGATCCCTGGGTGGCGCAGCGGTTTGGCGCCTGCCTTTGGCCCAGGGCGCGGTCTTGGAGACCCGGGATCGAATCCCACGTCGGGCTCCCCGTGCATGGAGCCTGCTTCTCCCTCTGCCTATGTCTCTGCCTCTCTCTCTCTCTGTATGACTATCATAAATAAATAATTAAAAAAAATTAAAAAAAAAACCTCTCAAGTTAATTTTTCAGTTTAGTGATTGTATTTTTCAGTTCCAGGATTTGTTTGGTTCTTTTAAAAAAATATTTTCTTTTTGCTGAAATTCTAATTTTGGTTGTGTACTATTTTCCTGAACTCACTGAGCCTCTTTATGATAGTTATCTCATATTTATACCCCCTTTTATGATCGGTTTCTGAAGAATTATTTTGTTTCTTTTTTTTGGGCATTTCCCCATTTCTTCATGTTCCTTGCAATTTTTTTATTGGCATCCACTCATTTGAAAAGAAACATTACCTCTTCCTGTTTATTGAATAATTTTATACGGGGAAAGACCTTCACCTATCACCCCAGCTAGGCATTCTTGGGGTTTCTAAAATTTTTTTATGTAACATTCTCTCCGTACTTTTGTGTAGATTTCTAATTGGAGGAGTTTCCTAGATTCCTTTTCCTTCCTTCCTTCCTTCCTTCCTTCCTTCCTTCCTTCCTTCCTTCCTTCCTTCCTTCCTTCCTTCCTTCCTTCCTTTTCTCTTTTTTCTCTTTTTCTTTTCTTTTCTTTTTTTCTTTTCTCTTTTCTTTTCTTTTTTTCTTCTTTTCTTTTCTTTTCTTTTCTTTTCTTTTCTTTTCTTTTTCTCTTTTTCTTCTCATAATCTCTTTCTTCTGGTATCGCCTTGCTGTATTGGAGGGTCATCTAAAGTAGAAGCATGTTACCCAGCTCTTTACTTTTCTCAGCATTGCTTTGGTATCTAGGGTACGCCAGGTCTTATCAATGGTCGGAGACAGGCCAGAAAAAAAATCAATCCCCCTGGAAGCCCCTAAAATAGCAGAGCATCTTAGACACCTCTACTCTTCTCTTCCTCTCATGAGGGAGAATAACCAAGTTAATTAAGCCTCTGTTTGTTATACTCCAGCTTCTCTGGAACTGCAATGAGATGCCCAAATTAGTTTTGTTCTCAGTGATCAAATCAGCATTTAGAAATACTCAGTGTTCAAATCAACATTTAGAAATGCTGATTTCTGTCCATACTCCAATATTCAAAAACCATTGACATAAGCAGTTACCCAAGAAGTTGGAACATTGGGCATACATACTCACTATTCTTCTCTTTTTCCCTGAAGGAAAGGCTACTGTACTATTTGGGCTTTATCTTCTGTACCATGTGTACTATAGAACAGCTCAATGCCACCCAGTTGTTTTTTTTTTTTTGGGGGGGGGGGAGTAGCCCCCAGTTATCTAGATTAGGCTGGCTCCTTTCAGTGCTCTAAGACAGGTGAGACAGAAATCAGTCTCATAAGCAGCCTCCACACTGGAAAAATTTTTTAAAAATGTATGTATGGCCCAGTCCTCTTTTTTTCTTTTCATAGGGAAAAGCCAGTGGCTAGGAGTTTCCTCCTGATTGTGTGGTACTATGCTGGGGGAGGAATTTAGGCGAGAAGATACAATGAATTTTTCTATTTGTTTCAGTGGAAGTTGTTTCATGTTTGCTTGGATGTAGCACTCTCAACTAGTTTCTAGATTTATCAAACAAAAAAAATGTTCCATGTATTGTTGTTGAATCAGTGTTTCCATGGGAGAAAGGACAGTCTGAGGCTTCCTATTCTGTCATCTTGCTACCATCATTCTGAAATGAGTTTGTACTAACATTCTAAAATATTTGTATTTTCATCTTTTATTATATGTATCTAAATATTATATCAATTTTCTCTCACTTCCAGAAAAGGAGAAATGACTTTACAATGTATACATTGGGTGATGGGGTGATTCAGTGATGGGCACTGAGGGGGGCACATGATGGGATGAGCACTGGGTGTTATACAATATATTGGCAAATTGAACTCTAATAAAAAAAAGAAATGTATACATTTTGTGTTTCAGAATATGTTTAGCTATTTTTGATACTTACAGTGAAAAGAACTATCAGAATTGTATCCTTCTGATGAAGTGAAACATGTCAACAGTATTTTTAGAGTAAATGTAATACTAAGTGTGTAGGGATGTCTTTTTTTTTTTTGATGTCTTTACATATATACAAATAGAGATCAGAATCATACTTCCGAATACAATTTTATTCCATATTCTTTATTTGCTCATATCCCTAAGAAATTTCAAGACAGCACAGTAACCTATAAAGTCTTAAGTTGACATATAAAAAATTGCTACATCCATTCTTTAAGTGTCCCCTTTGAATATGAATATTATAAATATAGCAATTTGATACTTGCATACTCTTTTTAAAAATATGAAGAAACACTTTATTAATAGTCATAAATATTAGATTGTTCTTTGTTCTCTTATAACTTGTATCTCCATTTCACTCTTGCACAAAATATTATTTCATATATGTATATATATTTATATTCTACTTGAAATCTTTATTACTTAAACATACTTATCTGAAAATGTATAAACACCCATATATTATTCTTTTAAAATTTTCTCCTCACAAGGCTGCAAGAGTTAATTTTCTTTTTCCAGACTGAGTTATCATGATAATTATTGCTACTATGTTGTTAATTAAAGCATTCATATCAATAGTGTTTTTGATAAATATAAATAAAAAAATTAATATAAATGCACGTATTAAGAAATGGATTCATTTCATATATTATCCATACTTGTTTTATACTTGAATGAGTAGGATTCACCAAGAATTTTATTATTTTTCTAAATATAAATGGAGAACATTTGTTTACATAATAATTGTGTGTTCTTGGTAGGATTTTTTTTTCATAGCACAGTGACTAAATTGTAAAAATTTCTACAGAAATAAATATAAAATTTCCTATAGAGATTATTTACCATTATTTACCAAAAATTAGATAATCTGTATATGAAAAACTCTAGTAGGTCCTCCTTCACTTTAGTTGAAAGTAAACAATTGGAAGCCAACAGAGCAGCAAAAATATGTAATACTGGATTACTAAAATAATTCAATTTTTCCACCTAACACTTTCCCCTTGAAAGTGTCCCAAGATTTTTTCCATCATGGAAAAAACTTCTCTTCTCTTATTGCTGCCGTTCTCCGCAATAAGATGAGGCAGAGAATTTTTCTCTGTTGTAAAGATATGCAAGGTTTACTTAGAAAAGGAGAATGGTATAGGAGAACTTCATTGACTGGTGATGCCAAGATTAGGATACATATCTACATGGAGTATTAATCCCCTCCCATATGGAAGTGAGCAAAGAGAAAACTAATAGATCCTAAAATCTTCCCATAAACTGTCCCTTGATATGGACCCATGGGAGTTGATACTATAGAACATTTCTATGCTGTTATTAGTCTGGAAAATCTGTATATGGGGACTATACTTTGGTCATTACAAAATAACTCCTATGATATATGCATAAAATATTTCCATTCAAACACAAAATTTGATGTGGAGCTCCACAAAAAGAACTGATTACAAAATACTTGCTAGTAACTGAATTTGTTCATTCTTCAGTAACCCTTTCAACTTTATGCCAGAGTACCTCTAACAAAAATGTCAATATGAATTTCAGGTAATTGACCTTGAATCATTCTTTTCAGTAGCACTTAGAGAGTAGAGTCATTGAATTTTCAAGGGTACTTCTGTTTTGTGAAAATTAAACCAGGACCACATATAGAATGTCTTTTTTGTTCTGTAGAGGCTAAAATCCAGCTTATATAAAATTTATTCAATAAATATATATTGAGGATCTACTATTCTTGGCTTTGGGATATTGTGAATAAATCAAAGTCACTCTCTAAAAGACCACCACTATATTTTAGCTGTGAAGACAAATAATACAATGACAAAGATAAACACAATATAATGATAGGTAGTGATAAGTACCATGAAGAAGGAAAAAGAGCAGAGTAAAGGAATAGAAGAGTGAATGAGGAGGGCCTGTCTTACATAGGGTGGTCAGAGATTGCCTCTCTGTGGAGGTGATGTTTTAGTCAGTAGTGCTGAAGCGAAGAAACCACATGCTATAGCACATTTAAATAGGAAGCTTATTTTGGGCTTTGAACTCCACACCATTCATACCTATTAACATTTGTACTTTGGAAAATGCTGCTTTGGGCTAATCATCCATCCCTTTGAAATACTATTCCCCTAAGAGGAGACACAATGCAATTATTTAGATTTTCTGTAAATAAATTGCTATTATACTGCAGACTTATATGTGAGATCACATTTAGATGTCCTTAATTGGGATTTTAGCTGTTTTCTAACTCATTTATGACCTCCATTTGCTAGTGGCCAAAGTATTGTGGGGGGTGAGACAAGGAGATTAACTCACCTTCATGCCAGTGTGCCTTAGTTACTTATGTTAACTAAGCCAATAACGTTTACATAAATGATGTTTTTGGTCTTTTTAATTTTCAAGTAATGAAGTAACAGCTTCACTTAATCAGTGACCTGCCTGAGTACATAAGATGTGAAGTCATTAAAATATTGTTTTAAAAAAAAGAGGATGGAGGACACAAATCTATTTTATTTGAGTTTTCTAGAGAATTCTCCCGGCTGACCTTTCTTGAGGGAGTATTAAGGTGCAGGTCCCACATAAACATTAGTAACCAGGAACTGATCTGACCTCATACAGGTTAATCCATCACAGAAGCCTGTCCATAGAGTCAAAAGACAAGAAGATATCCATTGAATATTAAAAATAGTTTCTTTTGTCTTTACTATTTCTCCCTGCAAATTGATAGAGGATGCAATACTAGCCAGTCACAAAATAGTCATGCATACAATTCATCTTCTCACAGATGATTGTGACTTCACAAGCACAGATTTAAATTCTATCAGAAGGGAAAAAGGCAGATATTGGAGAGCAAGCCCTTTATAAATTAGGAACTTATAAATTAACTGTACTTTTGATTTAAGAATAAGGGTTCCGGCAACTTAAAATTCCTTTTTCCTCCCTCTGCCTGTTATCGAGAACATAGTTTCACTTTCTATACCTCAGACACCGCTTTCATTTTCCTGAGTCACTAAGTTATTCCATCATTCAGTGAAGATATTTTATAGAGGGTTTCTCAATCTCCAGGTGCTGGAATAGGTGCTGAGGATGCACTGTTGCATAAAAGGGAGACTGAGACCCTGACTTTTAAGCAGTATTAAAAAAAGAGGCAAACTCTAAATACTAATGTGATAGAAAGTGGCAGTTGCGGTGAAGATCCTGCTATAGTAGGGAGTATTCAAGAAAGGCCTCATGAAAAAAGACTGTAGGCAGACTCAGAGGTAGTTGTGTGAAGATGTAGGGCAGAGCCTCTCAAGCACAAGGAACAGGAGATGCGAAGGTTATTAGATGGGAAAGAGCGTATATGTAAATAAGGGAGAAAACTCTCTGTGGATGGTGAATAGAGGATAAAGAAAAGAGAACAGAAAGATGAAATCTAAGAAGCAGGTTGAGTCTGAATCGTGTACAGTCTTACAGTCCTCTGGTAAGGACTTAAAGTGTATTATGATGGAAGCAGGAAACAGTGGTTTCCAGCAGGTGCATGATATATGATTTATGATTTAGAACATTACCATAGCTAGCTGCTAGAATGGGTTATTGTAAACCACATACACAGTAGAGAGGAAGCAGAGAGAAGGATGCTGCAGTAGTCCAAGCAAGAGATAATTGCTTGGACTAGAATTATAATGGAGGTGGTAAGAACAGGTGGGATCCAGGATAAATACTATTTGAAAAATAGATAGTATTCACTGTTGTACAAAATAAAAGTTGTGGAGAAACTAAAAAAAAAAAAAAAAAAAAAAAAGATGACTACCAACATTCTGCCTTCCGCAACTACTTAGATGAATAGTAGCAATGAACTAGTTGTATACTGGTGCCATTTTCTGAGAAAAGAAGGTTTGGATAGTGGAAAGAGGGTCTGATAAATTGTCCCTTTGGCTCTTTTAAGTCAGGAGGAGTAAAAAAAATAAATAAATAAGTCAGGAGGAGTGTTTGGACCATGGTCTGTGACAACAGGACCTGAAGTAGTGAAAATGGGAGAAAATGAAGGACGCTTCCTGATATTAGAATCCTATTGATTATAGGAAAACACTGAAAATCTTGTAACAGCAGTTGTGTTGGCTCTCCTGTTTTTGCCACTCACTCCCAAAAGCCTCTTTATGAAGAGGAAATACCTCAGTATATTTTTAATTTTTGGTGTTTTGAGGATTCTTCCCTCTTTTTTTTTTTTTTTTTTTTTGTATAATGACTTCTAGACTAGCTGACACAGTTTTGTTTTCCAGCACTGGCGTTTAAAATTTATTATTTTCATTAATAGCTAATGGGGAGATAGATTTATAAAGGACAGAATGTTTAATAAAAGTGGTGCAAGCATGCATCTTTGTCTTGTTAATGAATTTAGAAGGAAAACATTCAATCTTTTACCATTAAGCATGATATTAGCTCTAGGTTTCAAGGTTTCAAGGTTCATCAGCCTAAGGGTTTTACTCTCTATTCCTAATTTATTCAGAAAGGGTTTCTCATAGGGATGGATTTTAGATTTTTTTTTTACATATGTTGATAAGATCATGAATTTTTTGTTTTGCTTTTTAATAGAGTATATTATGTTGATTGGTTTTGAGAGTTAAGTCAGTTTTGCATTCCTGAGCTAAACCTCTTTATTGTTAAGATAATATTCTTTGCTCTGAAATCGGCTTTGTCTAATGTTTATGTTGCTACTTCAGCATCTTTGGAGTAGTGTTAGAATGGAATGTAATTTTATTCCTTTTTACTTTTAATCTATTTAGTCTTTATACTTAAAATGGGTTTCTTTTATGCAACATATCTTCATTTTTTAATCAAATGTGACAATCTCTGCCTTTTAATCGGGATCTTTAGGTAATTTACACTTAATGTGATGATTGATATAGTTGGGATTAAACCTGCTAACTTGATATTTAATTGTCCAATCTGTTCTCTGTTACATTTTCTCTTTTATTATCTCTGTTTTTGTCAAGTTCATTGAACTTGGTTTTATACTATTCTTACTTATAAAGGGCTTCATTTTTTTTGTTTGTTTGTTTCTCTTCTTTTCTCTGAACACTCCAATTACATGCATAGTCAACACAGTTAAATTGTCCTCCAGTTCAGTGATGCTCTGATTGTTTTGTTTTGCTCAGTCTTGTTTTCTCTTGGTGCTTAATTTTGGTTGATTTGTATTGTTATTTTTTCAAGCTTTCTAATCTTTTTTTCTCTGGTATGTGATTTGCTAGTAATCTCAGTGTATTTCTCAACTCAAAGTGCATTATGCATTTCTAACTCTTTAATTTTTCATGTCTTATATAATTCTTTTGTTTTTCATGTCTCTACTTAACATGCTCAATTTATTTATACCTTTGCAAATATATAAAACATGTTTCAGTGGCTTTTCTACTATTCTATTATCTATATTATTTCTAGGTCTGCTTCTATTGGTTAATTTTTCTCCTCATTATGGACAAATATTTTCCTGCTTCTTTGCATGCCTGGCAACTTTTAATTAGATGTCAGATACTATACATGGTATTTTTTTGGATGTTGAATACTCTTTTACATTCATAACTATCAATGAACTTCTTTTTTTCTTGGTTGCTGTTAAGTTTCTTGGAAATAGTTTGATCCTTTTAAAATTTGTTCTTGGGGAGTAACTGGGTGGCTTACTCAGTTAAGCATCTGACTCTTGGTTTCAGCTTAGATCCTGATCCTCAGGGTCCTGAGATCAAGCTCCGGTTTAGCTCCACAGTCAGCATGGAGTCTCCTTGAGATCCCCTCTCTTTCCTCTCCCTCCCCCTCTGCCCTTTCCCTTGTTCATGCTCTTTTTTTTTTCTAAAACTAGATAAATGATAGAGTTTTAAAAAAATAAAATTTGTTTTTAAAAAAGGTTTTTATTTATCTTTTCATGAGAGGCACAGACATAGGCAGAGGGAGAAATAGGCTCCCTGTGGGAAGCCTGATGCAGGACTCAGTCCCAGGACCCTGGGATCACAACCTGACCAGAAGGCAGATGCTCAACCAGTGAGCCACCCGGGTGCCACATAAAACTTGCTTTTAAAGCTTTGTTAATATCAAAACATACTTTAAGGCTAATTTTGTTCCATTCTTGAGGAAATAACCTTCTATTTACTCAACCTGATTGCTGTCAGTTGTGTATTTCCTTTCCACCAGAGATCATTGTCTTGATTGCTTGTCAATACTTTTTTTTACCATGGTTGGCTCAAAAAGTAACTGCTCTTAGCCCTCTGTTTGTCCTGGAGATTGTTCACTCTAATTACTGTAATGTTCTTTACCCATTCTCCAGTAGTTTGCTTAGACATATATGCCAATTAGTATTCAAGTAAAGACTTACGTGGCCTCTGTAGAATTCTAAATGTTTTTCTATTTCTCTCTATTTCCTTCCTTCCTCCCTTCCTCTCTGGTAGTTGTTTCCTCTCTAGCACTTTGCTCTATGAACTCTACCTACCTTGTCTCGCTGGGTTCCACATTCATGCTATGTTCTCAACACACAGTTGGCTGCACACCACATAGGTTACTCCTCCCTGTGCTATGGACTAGCAACTCTCCTTCTAGACAATAAGCTGAACAATCACAGAAGTCCATTATTTGCCCCTTTTTCAAGATAATTATCCTGGTTAAAAGATATCTAATTACCTAAAACTGTTATTTCAAATATTTTGCTTAGTATTTAAATTATTTCAAAGAGGAGGGAAAATATTTTTTAACAAATTTCAAAAAATATTTATTCATTCTAGTGAATTAGTTTATAATTTCATGATTTTTTTTATTTTCATGATTTTTAAATTTATTTTTAGGAATTATGTTAAATATCAAGAAAAGTAGCAATATAAATTAACTGTATAAAAGCTCCTTCTAGATATTTTTTAAATTTTCAGTGGAGGTTGAGAGACAAGAAACATTCTTTATTGCTATTTTGAGAACTTTATTGCAGTTAATTACTTCCACAATAATAATAATGTGCACAATAATAATGCACAATACACATGCATGTCTAGGCTACCAAGTCTATGAGCAATGTGTTAGAGCATAACATTTCAAGTAAGGAATTTGGGGATTGGCTGCTTTTTTTGCATGGCCAAGTAAATGCCTAAAGGATTAAATGCTGTTTCAGTAGGCCTATTGATTGTATGGTGCATTTTGGTTGTTTGTCTTTTATCATTAGTTCTTATACAATTTAACAAAATGGTTTACAATTGCCTCAGAGAAAGTAAAAGTAAACATGTTACTGAATACATTTCTGCTGCCATTTTTAAGGTTTTTTTTTTTTCCTTAAAACATTATGGTTGTCATTTCACAGAGGAATTCTCTGTAGACTTATCTCAATATCTTCCATAAAAATTTAGTACCAGTCACTAAAAAGAATATAATTTTTATCCCAAGATCAATTCAACTTTTTAGGTGTGAATGAAAGATTATTTGGAAAGGGTTATAATCATTATTTGTTCAACAAATGCCAGCATATGTAATTTATGTCCAACTTTCCACAAGAGCAAGGGATGATGGGAAGTTAAAAATATCTGCTAATCCATTTAATGGCAATATGTTAAAAAGTTTCAGAAGCATGAAATAGGTATTAGCAAATATTGACATATGACAAATTTTACAGTAGCCATTTACTCCTGTATTTTACAAATGTCATAGGACATTTTAATTATACAAATGTCTATCAACTCTAACATTACTGGTATCGCTCAAGGCAAACATTCTAGTTTGTCTTAAATCTGATCTATTCACCATGATTTAAAGAAAAAAACCACTATCATAATATTTCTGAAAGTTAGGGATCATGTAGAGAATTAAAAAAATACAAATTTCGGTATTTCTTTACGTTGATGGCACATGAATTAAAACTGTATTATAATGAAATTGCTGCTGAACATTCCCATTAATATGAAATGAATTCATTATGACCAGCACAGTTACAGTGAATACTAAATGAATTAATAATAATGAACCATTTAAAGTGTTGCCTAATTGTTTTATTTCATTTTTATGTATATTTTGGTCCTATTTTAACTGTTAGGTTAATAGAGAATGACATTAAATAATTCATTTTCTTGTCTAATATTGGATAATAATGTTCACACTATTTTCTGATCTCTATATTCAACCCTTTTTGTCTTACCTCAACCTTGCTACCTATTATCTCCTGTTTGACACTACTACATCAACTAAATTAGCAAATATAAGCTTTAATTTGATAAGAAACCCATTAAGAAGAAACGTGCCCAAGAAATCCTCCTGAAATGCCTAGGTATCATGTGATTCAAGTGCATGAAAATTTTGTCTGTTAAGTTCTCTGTTTAAAGGCTTTTGCTGTTTGTTTGCTTTTTTGTAGCATTAATCATTTTTGCTGTTAGTTTTCCTATCAGCCTATACGCACAAAGCATAATGCAGCAATAATTGAGAGAATAACTCGTACAAAGTACAAAGTTCTTTAGCTTAAAAAGAAGGAAAAGCCTAATCTATTTGATTATCACAAAGTTTTAAATTTTGTTTAACCATTTGCTTTTAAAGTTTTTAGAAACCTGTTAATTCTCTAAATATTACTCTGTTACAGAAAGGTATCCATGACTGTAGTTCAGAAGCTCTTCCCCTAAGTCTGTTGAGTATCCAATCTCCTCTCCTCTCAAGCAATATTCAGATCTTTAATATTTTGACAGAAAAATACCTTTCAGATTGGAAGCTTCCTCTAAAAGGACAATGGCCATAGGTTGTAGCCAGTCTTCGGAAATATTTTAATCAATCTTCACGTGATTACTTTTAAAATAAGTCAATAATAGCAACTAAAAAATTAATCTAGGTTTCTGGCTTCTTTTGATAAATAAGAATCTTTGTTCTTTTGAAAAACAGGAATCTTTGTTAATCTGTCCTCTAGAATTCTGTATGTAAATGATGGAGTGGAATGGAAGCCATCCTCTTTAGGTAGTGTTGGTTTTTTAGTTCACCACTTGTCCTCCATCCATACTCCCTAAATCATTTCTGGGACCTACATGGTCTTCATATATATTTAGGGCCAAAATGATAGATTTTGAAACTGATGAAAGTTATTTTTTATTTTTCCTCAAAATTCCTTTTGATTCTCAACAGTACTTGTGATATCCTTGATAAGAAACATATTTATAGTAAAGTATGTCCAGTGTGCTTTTAAGAACTGAATAATGAGCAGTATCTCATATACAAAATGTATAGAGTGTAGAGGCTTATGTCTTGGGTATCATAGCACTTTAACAAAGCCCTGAAGAAATTGGACCTAACAAGGTAATTTTGGATGGGGATTTTTAGGAGACAACCTCATCTAAAGCCTAGAAAGGGACTTTAGGAGGCCTGGATCTCAAAGATGATTTATGAGAGCAATGGACGTTGCTTTGGCATGCTAAACTTTGGTGGAGTTTGGCAGAGAGTAGAAAGATACTGACATTGAGGATATCTTTAAGAAGTTAAATATATTCACTGAACCTATGATTCACCTACATTCAACATCATTTGTCCCAACAGCCCTCAGATATTTTTTTTATCAGCCTTTTAAAATTGTTTTTCTTAAAAAGAAAGCTATCTCTTTGGAGTACTTATGGTGGTAAATCACAGATTCATGCTGACTCTCAGAAATGATGGATTTCAATCCTAAAATTGAAAATGTGAACCTACTCTACGCCAATTAAAAATTACATGTTGTTATTTATTGTATTTTTATAGGTGATATAGTTACTAAAGTACTAGGAAGTAAGCCTCAATTTTACCATTGTATAATAATACAGTAAAAGTTGATAAGATTTACTCCGTTGCCTTGGGTGCTTGCTATTATTTGGAATTTGAATGTAAGTCTTTGGAAAGTCATGACTAAATCCTTTCATTCCATACTATTAAAGGATATTGAGTGGGACAAGGGAGCCTTTCATATAACTACCTAAGAACCATGGAGGATGATAATTTCACTTTTATGATTATGTATCGATAATGATTATGATAATATTCTCTGGCTGTCATGCTTCCTAAGACTTTATGGAAGGGTTATCTAATGAAGTTGGCTAATACAGCTGTTGTTGATACACTTGTTTTGGGGAAAGTCTATCTAAAAGAAGTAAAAATGGCCGTAGGTGCCCCAGCCGCAACCCCTCCCCCCTCCATATATGCTTTACTTAGAGTAATTATCTGGAGAATTTCAGATTGCCAACATTTTTTAAATGAAGCTCTTTTTTAGGAGGTGTCTAATATTTTTTATTATTATTTCTTTGTTAACAGACTTTCCCAACCCATCTTTCTAACCTAAACTGAGAAAGAGATCTTTGAAAAACCTTTCACCAAAGGGATGGCTGCCCAATCCCTGAGTATTCTATCTCAGAACTTTTCACCATGGAGGTTCTGAGAATGTTTAATGCCATCTGTGCCTCGATTTTCCTTTCTTCTGATTTTTCTTTTCTTTTTCCTTTTTTTCTTTTCCTTTTTTTCTCCCCCCCCCTTTTTTTTTGAGCTGAGGTGCCAGCCGAGCCAGCCTGTGCCTCTGTTTTCTGCCAAAAGGAAAAAAAAGAAAGAGAGAAATACCATGAACACTAAAATAAGATTTTTTTTCAGTGTTTCTGGTATAAGCACTGTACATTTCTACTGAGTTTTCTATAAGAATCTGTTTTTATCATCCTTAACAATAGAAAACCCACAAGAAAACTTGTGGTCTATTAGCAGAAAACAGAGGCCCTGGCAAGCTGCAGAGCAGCACAATCCTACAGTTGGGAAGCTGGGCAGGAACCCAAGTTTGTCCATGCCTAAGAACAACACTGTCTGCTAAAATTACAGTTTTCCCTTTTCACAAACCTCAAAGTTGTGAAACTTTACTAACTTTAAGAAAAGAACAGTTGGCCATACAAAAGATACACTTCCAAATCCATCGAACAACTTACTTATACTTGCAAATGAACCACTTGGAGTGAGTCTTAAAATGTATTTGTTCCAATTATTCTGCTAAGGTAGCAAGCAGAAAGTAATCATTTTCTATGTATACTGTGAATAAGAGACTCCAAATGTTGGTTCCAAAGAAAGCATTTGACCAATAGTTGGTAAGTGGGAGTGTAAGAGAGTGCTATAGAAATGATAGCCACATTTTCAAAAGCAAAGTGTCTTTTTGAAGTTCCTATATGCTCAAGATGATATAATAAAATCAAATTTGAGAAGTTTTTTTTTTTTTTTTTTTAACTCTGATGCTCCCTGTTTCCATGGTTTTTGTAAAGGCAAGTATTGGTAACTAAACATCATCATGTAACTCACTGGATCAGATCAATCAGTGGAAGAAAGATACAGGTCAATATAGGTTGATAATCAATAAATTGACTTACATTACTGGAGGTTTTTAGCCAACCTAATCTAGGTATACAATATTTATGTCAAACAGTGGCCAATTTGGTTACACACGGGTTATTTGACTAGAAAAAAATAATATAAAGGATTGTTTACTGGTATGAAGTGGTTAACTAGTAAGACAGAAAAGAACTCTATGGAGTCCAGAAGTAGCAGATTTAAAAGGGCAACTATTGCCACCAGTTTGAGGAGAAGACAAGAAAGGAGCTAAGGTCTAGGCAAATTCCTTTATCTCACTGCTGAGTTTCTGAAGTCTTCAGAGAGCTTGACTCATAAGAAGATGCAGCTTGCCGGTGGTAACACACCTTTTCATAAGATGTTCTGGCTCTGGTCTGCAGAACCAGTACAGTGTTGCCTGAAAGCATAGGAAGCCAGAGCCAGAAACAGCTGCATGTAGAAGGTAGTCAGGGTTTGGTTGGAGATCCTCTATTCAGGCAGCAGGGTTTCTATACTGAATCATAGCCCTTGAGGGGCCAGATCTGAAAGAGAAGTGTCTTCTTGCTGCTATTGCCTTGCTAAGTCACTATAAGGTAGACTGGATAGTTAGCTTCCTGGCCTTAGAGAAGAATGGTATAAGGTCATGAAACACAACATTAAAATTCAAATTCTGTATGCTCTTGAGATTCCAAAAACACAAAGATCTTGGGGTGCCTGATGGCTCAGTTGGTTAAGTGTCTAACTCTTGATTTCAGCTAGGGTCATGATTTCTGGGTCCTGAGATCAAGCCCCATGTGAAGCCCTGTTCTGGTATGAACCCTGCTTGAGATTCTCTCCCTCCCCCAGTCTCTCTTCCTCTCCCCCCCCCCCACTCATGTGTGCTCTCTTTCTTTCTCTTTCAAAAGAAAAAAAACTAGAAAGATTTCTATTGCAAAAAAACTCAGAAATTTCTTTCAGAATTCATTTTGTTGACAATTTGTGCCTTTTAATTAGAAATCTATTTCTAATATCCAGAATGGTTTTGGTCATGTTTCTTACTTATTTCCACAGAATTTAAAAATAACTTATCACTTGCTATTTTAAATTACTACCAAGGATGCTTTCAGGGTTTGTCTCTATTTAAATTGCCCCAATTTTCTTTTACCCATCACCAATCTCTTATTATATATAATTAATTTTCAAACTATTCACACAGACATACTCATGAAGAGAATTACCCTAGTTGTGGCCTAAATAAATGAAGACCTTTAAAATAATGCCTCTAAGAGATGTGTTGTTACAAAATGCCACAGGCGATATAATAAATAATTTTCTACAACAAAAGATTTTCAGTCTTCTGAGATGACCCAGTTATTCCTAGCAAGAGTAAAACAACCAAAATTTAATATAATTGAATAGCTGTTGAGTGAATATTATCAGCAAAATGCTCTGAGACACTATGAGACAGAAATAACATTATTCTTAAGAACTTTCAATTAATGGAGAAAAACTTGGATATGATGGCTATTAAATAGTATCTGGCACATTTCATATATAACACAAATTTACAGTTCTAGAATTTGTATTTGTTAAGAGTACTCTTCTGAATTAGGCCCCAGTGAAAATTACTCTATTATTTTTTTCTCCCATATTTGGAGTTTGAAGATAAAGGGTGTAACCTACTGTGGCATCAAAACTATTCATAAAATCATAAAAAGTCCATTGCTCTCAGGCCAGATTGTTTAGTTGATCTTCTGAGTTGGTATTATTACCAAAATATGTATTCTGAACTATTCAAATATCCAAATATTTTTACAAGCCTCCTCTATACTTTACTTTTGTAAATATATACCAGACAGATTTGCCAGCCTCCTGAGGTAAAAACAAATCAATTTCTTCTTCCCAAATATATTTCTAACAAAACCAAGATAAACCAAGCTTCTTAAAAGAATTCAGAATTAATAAACTATACTCTTCCTACTATTTTTCTTAGTAACCAAACTAAGCTTAATTGCTTATATTTACTTTTCTCTTATGACTTGCTAATATTTTAGCACATAAGCCTTATGTATTCTTAAAAATTTAAGAACTAAATTTTCAATTGTAATTTAAAAAGAATAAAGGAAATCCAAATAATTAAATAAACTAGTTTTTGTGTCCTAGAAAGTTCATAGTACCTAAAATATTTGCAATTTTCGAATAGCATATAAGGGCACTATCTTCAATATTAGAAGGAAAATTTATATTAGTTCACCTTCCATGATTGCTCTGTCTATATATCAGGAAAAATGTAGAAAAATAATCAACATGATAGCACTTTATTATTTTTATATGTATTGTTTGGTACATATCACTGTCTTTCTGAATCTACATATAGTAGATTCAACATTTATTGAGTGCTGACTGTATACTGGGTACTCTAAGAAGAGGTATATGGATGAAACAAAGATCTTTATATTGAGGAGTTCATTCCTGGGGAGACAACCATGCAAATTAACCCACTAAACTGAGCTATGGGCCTCATGTTTGAACTATGTGTCTCATACTATGTGTAGCAAATAATATGTGCTCATAGTACTGCTAGGAGCAATATCAATGCTATAATGTCTAGTGCTGAGAAGGTTATTGAGGAGAGTAGGGAACAATATGGGGAACTCAGGACAAGCTGAAAGTTGTATGTGAACGTGATTTTAAAAGATGCGAGAAGGATGCTAGGTAATAGCCTAGGGGAGAAGGGTTGGGGAAAACAGAGTGCAGAATAGTTTGAAACCTGATGGCAGGGTATATAAACATAGTGCTAAAAGTGTAGCTTGAGGACACATTGGAATTGACCTTAGTCTGTGGGGGACTCTGGCAAGCTTCTTTTAAATGGCAGGATGGTTTTGAGACTCATCTGTGTTGCTGTACACATCACTTTTTGTTCCTTTTTCAGTAGTATTTCATTGTATAGAAATAACATTATCAGTTCATGGATATTTTGGTTGCTTCCAGTTTTGTAAGAAAGTGGATATGAATATTTTCTTACAGGTCTTTATGTAGATGTGTGTTTTCATTTCTTTTAGGAAACATCTAAAAGTAGAGTGTATAGATTATATGGTTAACTTTGGCAGTTTCTTTTAAACTGTTTTTCAGGATGACTTTCCCACTTTGCATTCTCCCAGCAAAGTATGAGAGTTCTAATTCTTTATCAACCTTTGGTATCATGCATCTTTTCATTTTAGTAATTGAAATATAGTGGTGTTTCATTGTAGTTTTAGTTGCATATTCTTGATGATGTGTAATGCTGAACATCTTTACATGTGCTTATTGGCCATCTGTGTATATTCTTTGTGAAGTATATTTTCAAATAGATTGCCCTTTAAAAAATCAGTTATTTGATTTTCTTGAATCAGAAAAGTTCATATATTCTAAATAGAAGTCCTTTCGCATGTGTTTCATAAATATGTTCTATCTGGTGTGTCTATTCATTTTCTGAATGGTGAAATGAGATTCTTTGGGGGCACCTATTCATCTCAGGTAGGATTAGTATTTTTGCAACAGGAACGGAAAATAAAGATGGAGTCAGTATTTAGCTTTTTATATCTGAAAGAAAATTATGTGACTCCACAGAAAACAATAATTTTGAAAACCTGGGTTTATCAAAAGAAAGATGTTTCTAGATTCTTTTTAACTTCCATTAACTCACCAAAAACTCTCTCCTGGACTGTGATGATATAAACTTTTAAAGTCATCGATAAAATTCTGTCTTCTTTCCATGATTTATAAAGCCTAGTGTACCTGAGAAAAATGGATGATTTGCCATTGGGTAAATTCAATCCAGAAAGAAAGAGGAATCAGAGCCCCACACCTATAGTCTTGGCAAATCATAGGAAGAGTATAAGGGACAGCATCCTGATGTCCTACCCAGACTAAAGTTTTGAGGACACCAAGATAAAGCAATAGTCAATGGGGCTTTTGTCCTTTTGCTGAACTGGGACTCGGCAGGGACCATCTCCCTGATATCTCTATCTCAATGTAAGGCAGTTACAATAGAAACGGCAATGGTAGGAAGTGTAGGACTGCTTAGTGAGGATGAAAAAAACTCCAGATTAGCATTCCAATCATTTTTCTGTTGCTTTAGGTTAATAAAAGGTCTTAGCAATTCTTATGTGCCTTCAGAGTTAGGAAGGAGACTAGATGTCAGGATGCAGCAGAAATTGTAAAACGGTTGTCAAAAGCTACAAGGTAGACCACCCAGACCTGAGAATAATTTGATTTATGAATAGGGAATGTTAAGATGGGGTTCAGTCCACATAAAGAGATGGCCAAGCTCTTCAGGAGCTGCTGGAGCAGAGAATACTCTTCTACATGTAGCAGTAGCAGAAGATTGAGGTCTCCCCAGAGAGCCAGCAGGTTGATGTTACTAATACATGGACTAGTTCAATCATTCACTTTGCAGTCTAGACATCAAAGAATGGAAGATATCCATAAGAATTCATAGTGTCCTTGCCTGCAACCACCATGGCATCTGTATGTTCAGATACCATCTTACAAATAAAGAGATATGGAGAAAATATGGCAAATAGAGCACCTGTCTGAAAGACTCTGAGTCATCAAAATGTGACTTAGAATAGTGGGCACAGGAGAAAGACTAGATTAATAATATACAGGTAGCTGTATAATTTCTGAGTTTGCTCAGACTATATATGTAGTCTATAACTGGCTCTTTACCTTTCGAATTTTGATAATTACAAGTCAGACAGTAATGTGAAGAACATTTCTCTCTCCTTGTAATGTAATGACTTCTGCTTTGCATGTCCTAAATTCATGACAGAAATGTACAATTCTTAATTCAGTCTTTGCTATCAGGGAGAGGGAGACGAGATATAGAACTCACTAAATGCAACTCAGAGTGCTTTGAAGTACCTCTCACTCTTTGGATCAGCCAGGTCCACCCCTCTCATCAGTGGTCATTTTAGCCCCTTTCACAGTCAAACTTCCTCCACTGCTCCCTAGTGCACACATCTGAATCCAGATCATGATAGCTACATCACTATTCACCCAGAATGATGCTTTGCCTTCTGTTTAAATATCTCTTAACATTTTTAGTAGGGAAATATTTGCTGAAAGTTCAGAGAGGACCATTATACTCCCATCACACAATCTGAGTCTGGCTCGGTCTAGCTAGTCTGCTACAGTTTTCTTTTGGTTCACAATCCTTTTCAACAATAGAAAATTGGACTGTTGTCCAAGCCCAAGGAAAACTAACCCTCAGAAATCTGGAATAAGGTTGGTTGATTAAAGACATAGTCCAGAAATAAAATAGTACAGAACAGAAACTACTCTTCCCTTCCAGCATGAGGAAACCCCCACTAAGCACCTGTAATACTTAATATAGAACACTATACTGACCAGGTGTATTTTCAAAAAAGTCTCTGGGCTAGAGACAAGCATTTCCAAACACCTAGATTGAGTCTCCTGGCAAGCATTCATGCAAGTAAATACATTAAGCTTACTTTCATTTCTGTGAAAGACTATGGGGAGACCCACTAATGGTAGGGTATTACCTTCTGAAAACCACACTATTTACACTTATCATCCAGAAAGACAGAGAACCAGACTGTTCCATTAAGCTGTCAATCAGAACTTATGAAGAAGCACAGATTGTATGTTACAAGTTTAAATGTTAGAAGGCATGACAATTACAGGATTTTGAGAATGCTAAGCATTTTTTGCCTGAGAAAGGAAGAACATTCAAGAAACTATCTTTTTATTCTCAAGTCTTGAGTCTATCAGCTCTAACAGGCTCTTCATTTCTGTACTTTTAGTCATATCTCCAGAAAAAGAGATATAGCTAGATGTCTTATATTTCTATAGCACTTTACAGTTTGTAAAATATTACCTCACTGCAGAACCACAATTTCTAAAAACACTTCTTAGAAGACTATTTATTAGTTTTCAGAATAACAAATCAAGTTCGTAATTTTTGCACTATAGCAAAAGCATTTTGAATGTTTTTAGTGCATATTTGTATATCTTTAAAGAGAGTATTTTCAGTGTTATTATTAACTACTAACTTTTGGACAGAAGTTAATATAGCAGTAGGTTTTATTTGGTATAATAAGGCACTTCTATCCTTCATTATTTATAATTTTATTGGAAAAATATGTGCTAATGCAAACAATTTTCATATATGAATAAAACATAAGGCAGCATAGTAATTAATATAAAAGGATCCAACAGCACATAAAGGTGGTTAATATATCTACCTCTTCATATATCAACGCCAGTTATATTTCCTTGGAAGACAGTAAAGATCGAAAATCAAGCATGCTAATTAATTAGTTTCATTCTCAGTTAACTTGAAGGTTGCATATAAAAAGAAAATCAGGTTGACTGTGAGCAAGGAGAATGAACAGTTAGGATAAAAAGATCAAGAGGAGAAAATATACAGGAAGAGGAAAAATGTCAGCTTGCTTAGATGCAAAAGAAGTCCCTCTTAATGACTCAAAGTGGAACAAGTTCTTCCTCTTTGTCACTCAACTGAATGTTTGAGAGAATTGGTTATATATGAATGAAGTTTAGAAGCTGCATATAAACCTTAAAAAGAGAGTATCTGGTATGATAGAAAAGGGAGAATTAGGGCAGCCTGGGTGGCTCAGCGGTTTGGCCTTGCCTTCAGCCCAGGGTGTGACCCTGGAGACCCAGGATCGAGTCCCACGTCGGGCTCCCTGCATGGAGCCTGCTTCTCCCTCTGCCTGTGTCTCTGCCTCTCTTTCTCAATCTCTTCCCTCTCTCTCGTAAATAAATAAAATCTTAAAAAGGGAGAATTAAAGGAGCCTTCGAAGCTAATGTTCTTGGTGGTATTGCTAGCCATCTGAACAGGTATTTTAGTGAGATTATTTTGGGTGTATGGAATAGGAGTTACTAGTTTCACCAAGACAGGAGAATGCAAATATTATCACAAAGGGACCAGAAATTCCATAGGGTGGACAGGAAATATAGCAGGGCCAGGAATCCTATAACTGAGAGTGGTTCCAAATTCCTTGATGTGTGATCAGCACAGGATTTTGTGGATCATCACATTCATTTTCTAACTCATGGCTTCATTTTCCTCTTCACTGTAGCTTATTTAGAGGCAAAGGTGGGCTATTTTGTTTATTTGTGGGACATCGTTCTTCCACTCTATTTCATAAACTGCCTAATTAGCATTGCCAGATCAACTCATGCAACCTGTTGGCACAAGGAGCTCACATGACCAGTTTGGCCTGACTCTCTAACAAGGGATGTGAGTGGGGCAGTTTCCCTTAAGAAGAGCTATTGGCATTGCTTATATTATGAACAAATCCACACACACACAAAAAATACATACCTGAAAAGATTGTTGGCTCTCTTATTTGCATGTAAAGTTTGAATTTCAACTCATATTTTTATGGTATTCTTCTAAGCTTTATAGCTCCACATAACACTCTTTTCACTTCAAGGACTAAGAACTATTGTATGCTTGTTTGTATCAAAAACTAGGAAATAAGATAAAATTCTTATGGTTCCATGAATGAATGTTTTTTCCCTAGATTGTCCAGTGGGTTGACTAATAATAGTGCCCAGCATCCATTTTACTTCAAACCTCTGACTTTATGTGATTGCTACTTCAGAACACTCCAAATTATATATCTCATGTTCCTTTTCTTCAGTATTCTGTTAATATTTCTCCCATATAACATACTTGAGCTAATTAACAAAATTTGGTTTTTAGATAGGCTGCTTGTGTTTTAATTCTTTGTTCTCCTCATTGATTAGTTTCAGTCACGTGAATGCTGTCAAAATGATAATGACCAAAAATACTGATATAGTCCAAATATAGCTAATTCTATCATCTGTATTATATCCAAATCTTATAGACAGGTAGAGTTGAGGAACTTTACTCCCAAGGAGTACTTTTTAAAAATTTGATGAGAAGATTGTTTTGTTGCATCTTAGTTTTACGTATGGACTTTTTAAATAACATGCATAATGTTTCTTATTACTTTTAGTGAGTTAAAGTATTAGAGCTATGCAGCCTATAGCTTGTACCTAATACCATGATTTTCACTACATTGTTTGATGAACTTCTAATTTGGGGGGGTTGACTTAATCATCATTTAGCTGTGCCATACCAGTTTACAAAATTGCTCATGATCTCTTGCAAAGCTTAGGTATGAGAATTGAGATATCAGACATATATTCCCTTGGAGTATATGCTAAGAATTTTTAATAATGACATACAGATAATTTCTCAGAGCATACATTCATATATTGGAATTTAAACAAATAAATACAAATAGCAAAAGAATTATATTTTTGTATCTGAAGGCTGTTACTCTGAAGTATGAGTTTAGCAGCTTACATTTTTCTTTATAAGATATTCTGAGTTCTGTCTTATATTTACAATTCTTCATGATAAATTCTTCTGAATTATGCTAGTCGTGGAAGTTTATTGAATGACTATTGATCAGGAATAAAAATGAAGAAAATTTTCAAAGATTATGTCCTTCATGAGATACTTGCATTTAAAAAATACTCTAAATCACAAGACGAATAAAACTCTTAGTAACGTAAACTAAATAAACTTGGATCACAGTTGTAATGTGTAGACCATATTAAAATTAATGAAAAGTTTCTAATGTTTGGACAATATTGTGGGAGAACATTCATTCATCCATATAGCCAAGCAGTAACTTGACCATTGAAAGATTTTTTTTTAAAGATTTATTATTTATTCACGAGAGACTGAGACACATGCAGAGGGAGAAGCAGGCTTCTCTCAGGGAGTCCGATCTGGGACTCGATCCCAGATCCTGGGATCAGGCCCTGAGCTGAAGGCAGATGCTCAATCACTGAGCCACCCAGGTGTCCCCATTGAAAAATATCTATTTTTTTAATTGAAGTATAGTTAACACAAATGTGACATTAGTTTCAGGTGCACAACATAATGATTCAACTTCGCTTTACATTTTGTTGTACTTCCCACAAGTGTAGTTACCATCTGTCACTATACACCAGTATTACTATACCATTGACTATAATCCTTATCCTTACCTTTCATCCCCATGACGTCCCATCCACCCACCCCTGCTTCATCCACTTAGTCCACCCTTCCACACCTTCACCATTTTGGTAACCACCACTTTGTTCTTTGTCAATGGGTCCGTTTCTGCTTTTTTTTTTTTTCTCATTTTGGTTTTTAGACTCAACATATAAGTGAAAGAATATGGTATTTATCTTTCTCTGCCTTACTTTATTTAGCATAGTACCTTCTGGGTCTGTTATAAATGCCAAGATCTCATTCTTTTTTTAATGACTAAATAATTCCCTATTGATAGACACTTGGGTTGCTTCCATATCTTGGCCATTGCAAATAATGCTGCAATAAGCATAGAGGTGCATATGTCTCTTCAAATGTATATTTTTTTTCTTTGAATCGGTATATAGTAGTATAATTACTAGAACTTGTGGTATTTCTAATTTTTTTGAGGAATTTTCCACAGTGGCTATACTAAAATAGTGCATGAGGGCTCCTGTTTATTCGAAGATTCATATCCTCGTCAAATCTTGTAATTTCTTACCTTCTTGGTACTAGCCATGCTGACAGGCCTGAGGTGATACCTCATTGTGGTTTTGATTTGCATTTCCCTGATCATTAGTGATGTTGAGCATCCTTTTATGCATCTCTTGGCCATCTGTAGGTTCTCTTTGGAAAAATGTCTGTTCAGGTACCTTGCCCATTTTTAATTAGATTATTTGTTTTTTGGCATTGACTTGTATGAGTTCTTTATGTACTCTGGATATTAACCCCTTATCGGACACATTATTTGCAAATATCTTCTCCCATTCAGTAGGTAGCCTTTTCATTTTGTTGGTTTCCTTGGCTGTGCAAAAGCTTTTAAGTTTGGTGTAGTCTTTTTCTTAAATTTATTTAAAGATTTTATTTATTTATTCATGAGAGGCAGAGGGAGAAGGCTCCTCAAGGGGAGCCCAGTACAGGACTTGATCCTGAGACCATGCCCTGAGCCACCCAGGCATCCCAGTGTACTCTTAATAGTTAATATTTTTGCTTTTGTTTTCTTGCCTGAGGAGACATATCTAGAGAAATTTTAGGCAATAGTGTCTTTGACATTGGCTTTGTGTTTTCTTCTAGTAGTTTTATGGGTTCATGTCTCACATTTACATCTTTTATCCATTTTGGGTTTATTATTGTGTATAGTGTACAAAACTGGTTGGTTTTTTTTTTTTTTTTGCATTTTTCCCAGCACCATTTTTTGAAGATATTACCTTTCCCCCATTGTACATTCAGGACTCTTTGTTATAGATTAAGTAGCCATTTAAGTGTGGACTTATTTATGGGCTCATCATTCTGTTCTGTTTTTCCTATGTATCTCTATTTGTGCCAGTACCATACTGTTTTGATGATTTCAGTTTTGCAGTATATCTGGAAAACTAGGACTGTGATACCTCCCGTTTGTTCTTCCTTCCTAAGATTGCTTTGATATTATTTTTTTAAATTTTTACTTTTTTAAAAGATTTATTTATCATGAAAGAAACAGAGAGAGAGGCAGAGATATAGGTTCAGGGAGAAACAAGTTCCCTATGGGGAGCCCGATGTGGGACTCGATTCCAGGACCCTGGGATCACAACCTGAGCCAAAGGCAGATGCTCAACCATGAGCCACCTAGGTGTCCCTTAATTTGTCTAATACATCATTAGTTCCTACAGGTACAGCAGATTTCTGTGTGTGAATTTTGTATCCTACAACTTTACTCAATTCATTTATTACTTCTAATAGTCTTTTGGTGGAGTCTTATAGGGTTTTCTACGTATAGTTTCACTTTGTCTAAAAATGGTGACAGTTTTACCACTTCCTTACCAATTTGGATGCTTTTGATTTCTTTTTCTTGTCTGGTTGCTATGGCTAGGACTTCCAGTGCTATGTTGAATAAAAGTGGTGAGAGTGGACATTCTTGTCTTGTTTCTGACCTTAGGGGAAAAACTCTTAGTTTTTCAACATGAGTATGTTAGCTGTGGAAATGTCATATATCCTCTTTTTGTTAAGTTGAGGTACGTTCTAATTTCACTTTGATCAGGGTTTTTATCATGAATGGATGTTGTACTTCAGCAAATGCTTTATTCTGCATCTATTGAGATAATTTTTATCCATTTTTAATGTAATGTATCTGCTGCTGATTCCCTTTACTTTGTTTTTCACTTTCATTATTCTATTCTTCAACTGCATTGCTTCTTTTAATAGTCTCTATTTGTTGGAGTTCTTATTGAGTTCATGCACTCTTCTTTCCAGTCTGGTAAGCATCTCTATAACCATAACTTTAAACTCTTTATCATATAGATTGGTTATCACCATTTCTGCTTGTTTTTTTTTTTTCTTGAGGCTTCATATTATTCTTTTGGAGCATATCCCTCTGTCTCATTTTGCTTCCCTTTATGTGTTTCCATAAATTAGGCAGAACAGCTACTTCTATGCTTGAAGGAATGGTCTTGAGTGTGGTCAGCCCCTGTCTAGCCGACTTCCTAGGGCATGCTGGTAGAGTCACTGGAGCCAAACTGGTGGAGGTTTAGTGTTCCAGAGTACCTTGACAAGGTGTCACCTTGGTAGTAAGCACCACTGAGTGGTGTTCCAGTGTGTGCTGGCACACCTACAGTAGGTTTGGGCTAGGCATTCACTCAGTCAGCCTATTGCCTCAGGGAGTCCTGAGACACCTGTACCATGCTCCTGTCTACACTATCAGCTTAGAGCTTTTAATAAGGATTTTGGATGTTAAAAGATTTGTTCAGATTTTGCGAGTTTCAAGGGGAATTCCTTTTTCTTAGCGGTGAATGAACACCTGTATACTTGGTGTTAGCTGAGAAGAGATAAGCATTTCAGTAATAGATAGTAATGACTTATCAGTTCAGGTAATGAGGAGAAAAGTGCAATGTCTGTTTCACGTCTCTTCCTGTGCATATAAAAAGAAAAAAGTCAAGTAGTATTCTTAAAGTAATCCTGCAATTTTGAATTCTCTTATGTTAATAATTGGTATATTTGTAATTGGTATATTTGCCAAGGTTAGATTACAGGAAGACTGTGATATTCAGGATTGCTAAAGATGTTGGGTATCTTGTGCAGGGACAGGGAAATAGGTGACTTAAAGTGAAGGAAGACCCCCACATACACTCACACGGAGTGTACAAAGAAAGAGAATAGCCCTTATGTATTTCCCTATTTCCTTTTTCAAGACAATTGCTCTTTGGTTACTCATTTCTTTTCCCCATGGTCAGGTTGGCTGCATCTCCAAACACTTGTAAGTACTGTATGTTCTGACATATCCTGAAGTCATGCATTAGCACCTTTTCATTCAGCAAAGGGTGAGAACAGATATCTTTTGGCAGCTGACAGCAGGAAGCAGGCAGAAAAAAGGGGAAGGAAACGGGGGACAGGGACACTGTGGTGGTCTAGTGGCTAGCAGGACTAATGTACCAGCTGTGAATAACCCCCTATTTTTTGCCTCCCATCCCAGATGTCTCTCTGTCATTGTCATGTCCTCAAGCTATCGTAGTAAGTGATTTGTGCATTGCAACTGAGTCACCAATGTGGCAATTGAACCTCTTCACAGCTCAAAATTGTTGATGTGTGCACAGAGGGCCCTATGGTTATACTGTATGCTTGTAGGAACTGGGATGGAGTGGGGAGGGGCTGAGGGGGAAGCACCAGAGAAAGAGCAAAAAAGCAAGAGCCAGAGAGGATAGTGAAATGTCAAGGTTACCTCGTTTTGCCTGGAGAATTAAAAGGAAGGGCACATTAATGTCTTCCTCCATTTGGTCTTTTGGCTCTCTTAGGCTGAAACAGCCCCTTGCTGCTCTGGTAGATATACATATCACTTTGAAAGATTAAAAAATGAAGAATGCAGTGATCTGTATTGTATATATGCTTTATTCTGTGGAAAGAATGTTAATAAATATACCGTGAGCCTGCAAAGTTTGCCAATATAAATAATGTGGCATTTCAAAGTCTGTCAGTAAATGTAATTGAATTTTTCAATGTAAAAATACAGTTCAGTTATAAATTGGAGTCATGCTTGACATTAGTTGGGCATTAGAAGATATTAATTAGATACTGCTCACTTCTCTTTCTTTTTTATATTAAATGAAATTATCAGGAAAGAAGAATTTGCAAGCATGCAATTTAGAGATTTTTATTCTCAAAAACAAGCTGCCTGGTAATTTTTAGTAGAGAAATAAATGCTTTTTCAAAAATCTTGTCAGTGAGCTGTCTAAAACATGCCCTTCCCAATATGAACACAGTATGGAAAAGCTAATCCATTTTAATACTTTGTAATGATAATAAGCTACAGTGAACAAGTAGCCTAGGGAAAAGATAGTAGTAGTCACCTTTAAACAGAAAGAGAATAGCAAGTAATTGTACATTTTTACACTAGGCTGATGACAACATTTCCTGTGACTTTGAACTTACTTTGGCTGTCACTATCCTGGCAAACATTCTGCATATCAATCAGACAGTTGTATTTCTTGCATGACATTTGCAGCATAATGTAGACATTTACTTATGTGATCGTTGTATGTAAGCAGACCGCTTATATGTAAATAATTGTGTTCTTTCATGCTACAGATGCTGCATGTAGAACTGTTAGGACCCTTTAGATCTCAGTACTACTGCAATTTTCATTTACTGTTTTTATTCTTGCTTAAATCTGTCTTCATCGTTCTTTGGCACATTCACCCCTGAGTGTCTGGTTTATGTGATTGTACAGAAGTGTGTGTGTTTTCCAGCAGTTAATTACTTGCACTGAGATTCCAGAAATTGATTTGATTTAACAACATTTGAATTTTACTTTCTTAAAAATTCACCGTGTTTTTATTTGACAAAATATTGCAATTAATTTCCAGAGAAAGAAGCATATCCAGATATTGAGTTTAATTTGCATAATTTTAACGTCTCCTGTGCACGTTTGAGTTTGTTTCTGGTTTGTAATATGAAAACAGATTTTTAGAGTTTTCAATTTAAACTTTATAAGTAACCTAGTACCTGTACTCATTACCTTCCTTCCAAATAGCTTATTTTTTAAAAGATTTTACTAATTCATGGGAGGCAGAGGGGGAAGCAGGCTCCCTACAAGACTTGATCCCAGGACCCCAGGATCGCGACCTGAGCCAAAGGCAGATGCTCAACCTCTGAGCCACCCAGGTGCCCCTCAGATGGCTTATTCTTTAAGATATTTCCACATTGCATAATACGTGTTACTCATAACTACCTTTATGATACTATTTTCTACTTCAAGATAAGCATTTTGATTAGGGCTTATCTTTGGGGCCAGAGGGTTATAGTTTTGATTCTAAAGTAAGCTTTCTTTTAGGTTCTATTGAAATATGTATGTTCAGTTTTAAAACAGGAACACTTTGCCTACCTTCTGATACTTGTTTAAATGATAATTAGCCATTAGAAACGACAAATACCCACCATTTGCTTCAACGTGGATGGAACTGGAGGGTATTATGCTGAGTGAAGTAAGTCAATCGGAGAAGGACAAACAGTGTATGTTCTCACTCATTTGGGGAATATGAATAATAGTGAAGGGGAATATAAGGGAAGGGAGAAGAAATGTGTGGGAGATATCAGAAAGGGACACAGAACATAAAGACTTCTAACTCTGGGAAATGAACTAGGGGTGGTGGAAGGGGAGGAGGGCGGGGGGTGGGGGTGAATGGGTGACGGGCACTGAGGGGGACACTTGACGGGATGAGCACTGGGTGTTATTCTGTATGTTGGTAAATTGAACACCAATAAAAATTAATTTATTAAAAAAAAGAAAGAAAATAAAAAAAAATAAATGATAATTAGCTTCCAGGATTATCCAAAAAACAAAACAAAACAACAAAACCACCAGGATGAGGTCTGGCTTTAGGAGCCGGGAAAAAAAGGAAAATAATGAAAGGAGAAATGGAACAAAACAGGTCCATTTTTCCTTTTGTAGCTGCTAAATCCAATGTTCTAATTCTAGGGCTAAGAAAACTAAGGTTGAAAAAAAGAAAGGTTCTAAGCAGTGATGGCTGGCAGATTTCCACCATTTCATGCTTTGCCATTTCCCAGACTTTGAATCTATATTTAGTCATGTGACTAGTTTTGATTACAGAATAATATGAATTGAATTGATGGATATCATTTCTGGGCTGTGATGGGAAATCATATAATGGGCCTACTCTAAGGTCTCTCATCATTTCTCCTGGATAGATAAAACCAAAGTGATTCTGCATCCACAAAAGGTTCAGCCATTAGCCTTCCTTATTATATCTGTACACTGATATTTATTACCAAGTGTAAATATTTACTTGATACTTTCAATAGCTTTTCCATAGCAGAGGCATCTGAGGCTTGCAGACTTGTATTATACAAAAAAAAAAAAAATCAGTTTGAGATTTCTGTTTAAGTTCTAAATTAATGTCCTTTCCAGCACACTTCTTGAATAGTTTACTTTTTAAATCCCTAGAATTCTATCAATATCACTATGATATGCTTGTGTTAATGGTAAAGAACGTTTCATTTTCTTCATAATATAGTGGCAGACTGGACAATTAGCTGTATTTTCAGATTGTGAAGGAGTTCCTAAGTCCAACATTACTCTATTAGATTCTAAAAAGTAACCCCCAGAGGATTTATTTAAAAACTTCCTTCAAGGAGAGAGGTATTATGTCATTACAGATGTCACTCCTCCTCACAACTATTCATAGATAAGATGCTACTGAGAGAATCATAGAACATGGGAGTGAGGCTGAAGCACACCCAAGTAACAGAGACCAAGACAGACTGCATAGAAAGGTAAGAGAAGCAGCTACAATGATCACATTGCTCAGGCCATTGTGACGCCACACTGAGGTGGCCTCTCCTGAAACCTCTTTTTGAAAAAAAAAAAAAAGACTACAGGAATGAGTTCTAGTAACCAGCCCCCACCCCCAGCATTGGGGTCACTTTGTTGTAGGAACCCCTACTCTGATTTTATCCCTTGCAGATACCAGGGTAATCTGCAGGGCTCAATCCCTGGGCATCTCATCATGTCAGAAAAAAGAAGGGTTCCCAACACAACCCTGCATTCTAGTCTTGGCAGACTGAGTTCTTCTCTCCAGAGGCAAAGTAGTAGTTCAAACTACTGGTTTTTCTCATTTGCTCTCTGGCCAGGGAACTCAGTGAAGTGCAGCTCTGAATAATTCAGGTAACATAGGCAGAAGAATAGTCATAACCCTGCAGTGGAGTGTAGCCTCAGCTTCATCTGGAGAAAGAACTGGCAAGAATACATTGAAATTGTATAACCCAGCAAGTCTCAAGCTGAGTGTGGCTGTGCTGAACACCCTGAGAGCAAAATCAGTGGTCCTATTCAAGCAGGGAACTCGGGGCATAGATCAGCTTAAGTCAAGACCCCTAAGGCCATTAGTAACCTTGGAGTTGCATTTCCTGCTGTGCCCAGTTAGGGAAACAAATTTGAAGCCCCACTTATTCAATGCAGCCTGGGTGGCTCAGCAGTTTAGTGCTGTCTTTGGCCCAGGGCATGATCCTGGAGACCTGGGATCGAGTTGAATGTTGGGCTCCCTACATGGACCCTGCTTCTCCCTCTGCCTCTCATGAATAAAATCTTAAAAAACAAATACAGCCTTCAGTCCACCAACCCAGAGCCCACAGGAAACTACAGAGCTTATAGTAGCAATTGAAGAGAACAAAACCAGTGGTCTCACCTGCCCAGGATATTCAGTGTACACTCTTATCTAATCTTATCTAACTGTGCAGCCACTGAGTCAGTCTTGCTGCCCCACTGAGGCAGAGATGCTAATTTATAACCCCACCTATTGCTGAGTATCATATCCTGTCTCAACCACTGGTAGGCCTGACTCAAGGTCCTATAGTGCACACAATGACCCCCACCCAGTATAACCTCAGAGCTTAAACAGTTACCTTGCCCAAAAATAGTCCCTATCTGCTGAAACATCCAGAAACCCAAAGTAAGCTGATGGGTAAGAAATGGCCTCTGCCTAAGCAAATCTGTAAAAGCCTGGAAGAGGAGAGAACTTACTCAAATATGCAGATATCAATGTAATAAATCAAAGATCACCAAAAAAGTAAATCATTTAAAAATAATAAAACTAATAATCTTAGAAATCTATGAAATGTCAGAAAAATAATTCTCTTAAGGAAGCTTAATGAACTAGAGGAACACAGACAGAAACATTAGAGGGTAAAAACACAATAACTGAAGTGAAAAATTCAGTAGACAGTTTCCTAAAGGCGCTTCTTAATGGAGATTCCTTATGCAGGAAGAAGTCAGCAACCTGGAAATAGAATATTTGAAATGATCAAAAGTCAAACAGTTTACAAAGCAGTAGGAGAAAAGAAAGACGTCACATATAAGTGAACCCTTAGTAAGACTGCTGGAAGATTTCCCAACAGCAACTTTTCAGGTCAGAAGAGCACTTTAAAGAAAAAAAAAACTGTCAACCAAGAATATTGTACCTGGCAATGCTATTCTTCAGCAGTAAAGCAGGGATAAAGACTTCCTCAGACCAAAGCTGAGACATCATCACCACTAGACATGCCTTGTGAGAAATTCTAAAAGGTATTTTTGAGTAGAAATAAAATGACACTTATTAACATCATAAAAACCTAAAAAGGCTGGGTAAAACCCACTGGCCATAGTTACCTATATAATCAAATTTGGATTCTGTCATAAAGGTATGAAATGTGTAAATCTTTTTCAAATCTAGCTTAAAAGTTAAAAAAAAACAAACATAGTAAAAGTAAACTGTAGTAATCTGTTATTAGTTACACAATAATAACCTAGAATATGAGGAGGAGGAGAAGTAAAGGTGTGAACCTTTACTTTCAAACTATTAAAGTTGTTATTAGAGTGTTATAATTTGAAGATATTTTATATAAGCCTCATGGTAAAAATACACTTGATCTTAGCCAAAAGGCCGAGAAGTGATAGCCTCATGGTAAAAATAAAGGAAAAATTTGTAGTAACTATACAAAAGATTGTGATAAAGTCAAAGAAAGCACACGATATCAAAACACAAAGAATGCAGGAAAAGAAATAAGGAACAATGGATCTACAAAACAAAACACAAAGGTAAGTCCTTACTTATCACAAATTACTTGAAACAGATCAAGTTCTCCAAACAAAAGACATAGAATAGATGGAACTTAAAAAAAAATCCATTCAATGGTATGTTGCCAACAAGAGACTCACTTCAGCATTAAAGACAGGCCTAGATGGAGAGTAAAGATATGGGAAAATTTTCAAGGAAATGGTAACAAAAAAACAAAAAAAAAACAAAACAAAAACAACAACAACAAAAAAGCAGAGGTACCTATAGTTATATCTGACAAAACAGAGTTTAAAAATGGTAAAAAAAAAAAAAAAAAGCAAAGAAGACCATTACATAATGAAAAGGGGTCACTCAACCACTGTAAATGTCTATCCATCACTGGAGCACTTATATATATAAATTAAAAACTAAGAGCTAAAAGAAGAAATAATAACAATAAAATGAATACCCTTCTCCCAACAATGAATAGATCATTTAGAGAATCAATCAGGAAATGAGATTAGAAGAAGACCCAATAGACCAATATAGAACATTTTATGTGACAACAGCAAAATACACATTCTTTTAAAGTGTAAACATGGAAAATTTTCTAACATCATCCTAACACAGGGTAGGCCATATGTTAGACCATAAAACAAGTCTTAGCAAATTCAAGAAGAATTAAATCACAGCAAGTATCAATAAACAAGAGGAAAACTGGAAAATCCACAAATACATAGAAATTAAACAGCACACTCTTGAACAGCCAAACAAACCAATTAAAGGAGAAAGATAAAAATATAACATTCAAAAACTTAGGGGATGCCATGAAATCAATGCTAAGAGGGAAGGTCATAAATGCCTACATACCAAATAAAAAACCCAATGCTATGTCTTAGAGAATGAGAAAAAGAAGAAACTAAGCCCAAAGCTAGTAGAGGGAGGGACATCATAGGGTAACAAGAGAAAGCACAGAAATTAACAAAACCTTATGAAAGGAGACATCACAACAGAAATAGAAAACATGAGAAGAGGCTGCTGTGAACAAATTTATCCCAACCTACTGGACAGCCTAAAAGAAATAGACAATTTCTTACAACATATAAATTATCAAGACTTAATCAGAAAGAGAAAGTTTGAATAGACCAATTACTAGTAAAAAACGTAAAAATCACCCCGTGAGGAAAAGTCAGAACCAGATGTATTACATGGTAAATTTTTACCAAACATCTAAAGGATCAACACAATTCCTTTTCAATTCCTATTCCAATAAATCAAAGAGGGGGGAATATTTCCAAACTCATTTTAGGAGACCTGCATCATCTTGCTTGTTACCAAAGACAGAAAAGGACAAAACTATAGATTCCTATCCCTGATCAATATAGATACAAAAATTCTCCATAAAATGAGCAAATTAAAATCAATACCACATTAAAGGTACTGTTTATTATGATCAAATGGGATCACCTGGGATACAAACATGGTTCAACATAAATCAATGAACATGATCCATAATAACATTATTAGAATGAAAGAAAAAACTCATGATATCCTCACTGAGTGGAAAAAAGCATTTGACAAAATTCACTACCCATTTATGATAAAAACTTCCAACAAATATATTAAGCTGAGGTACATTCCTTTTATACCAAAGCCTATATATAGCAAACCCAGTGTTAACATCATACTCATTGGTGAAAAATAGCTTTTCCTCTAAGATCAGGAATAAGACCAAGGTGCCCATTCTCACCACCCCTATTTAACACAGTATACTAGAAGTCCTCACTAGAGCATCAGGCACAAAAAATAAACAAAAAAATTCCCTCTATTTGCACATGACAGACAATAAAAAATGTAGTCAAAATGTTAGTAGCCTTTGCATGCAAGAACAATGAATTATTTGAAAAACAATAGCATTGGTGTTATTTACAATAACAATGGTATTACAGTAAAATACTTAGGAATAAATTTAACCTGAGTAGTAAAAGATCTCTACTATGAAACCTATATGATACTGATAGAAGGTATCCTGAGTTCATGGATCAGAAGAAATGATATTGTTAAAATGTCTATACTACCAAAATCCATTAACAGATTCAATGTGATACCTACCAAGATTTCAATGACAATTTTTTTTACAGAAATGGGGAGGAAAAGACATTCCTAAAATTTATATGGAATCACAAAAGACTCCAAATAGCCAACACAATCTTGATAAAGAATGAAGGAGGAGACTTCACACTTCCTGACTTCAAGCTATGCCAATCTAGTACCGGCATAAAAACAGGCCCATGGAATAGAACTGACAACTCAGAAATAAACTAAAAAAAAAAAATACCATCAAATAATATTTGACCAAGGAGCCAAGAGTACTCAAAGGAGACAAGATAGTCTTTTCAATAAGTAGGAATGAGAAAATCGGATATTCACAATGAAAGAATGAAACTAGACTCCATCTTATATTACTCATGAAAATGAACTCAAAATAGAATCAAGACTTAAATGTAAGATGTGAAACCATAAAAGTCCTAGAAGAAAACATAGGAAAATGCTCCTTTACATGGATCTTGCCAATGATTCTTTGGCTATGTCACCTGAAACACATGTAACAAAATGGAAAATAAACAGTGGAACTACATCATACCGATTTCTTTACAACAAAATAAACAATCAGGAAAGTGAGAGGACAACTACAAAGAAGATAAACACAAGAGGTATAAAAATCAAAACTACAAGAAGCTATCACCTTATGTCTTTTGGGATCATCAAAAAGAGAGTTGACAAATGATGGTGAGGACGTAGGGAAAAGGAATCCTTGCGCATTGTTGGGGGAATTATATACTGGTATAGCCACCATGGAAAACAGTATGGAGGCTCCTCAAAAAATAAAACGACCATATAATCCAGCATTTCCACTTCTGGGAATATGTCTAAAATAAGCTGAAAGTTATCTCTACCACCATGTTTGTAGCAGCATTATTTATAATAGCAAAGACATGGAAACATCAGTATGCATCATTAGATGGAAGAATAAAAGTTGTCTCACACACATATAGGAATATTGTTCAGCCATAAAAAATGAGGGCACCCTGCCATTTGTAGTAACACGGGTGGACCCTGAACGACCTTTTGCTAAGTGAAATAAGTCAGCAAATGAGCAAACCAGATACTGTATGATCTCACTTTTTTTGTAGAATCTTATTTATGTAGAATAAATAGATAGAAAAATATCATATTTTTGGCACCAAAGTGGGGAAGAAAGGGAATGACTCTAGCTAACACTACCCTCTGATGCATATGAAATTTTTTGCTTTCTTTTATCTATATGAGATGATGAATGCTAATTCAGCTTTTGTGATAATTTACAACACTTATGCTGTACACCTTAAAGTCATGCAGTGTTGTATTTCAATTATATCAATAAAACAGGGAAAACATTACCCAGGAAGTCCTAAAGATATTGTTTATTTTATGGAAGACCTTGTTGGGCTTGCTCATACCAAATAAGTGAATCCTTGTCATAAATGCCACTAATAATTTTCCATTTGTCTTTATTTCTGCTAAGTTTTTTTTTTTTTTTGGTTGCTTTTTTGTTTGCGGATACTATATACTGAACTTGATGAAATCTGTCAATTCATCCTCTCTTGCTGCCATGACTGAAATTTAGAAAATATAGCTCCCGTGTTTCTAGAATTCACAATGCCTGTGACACGGAGTATTATCAGTGCACCTATCTGGAAAATGTATTTGGGTAATGTAATTCTTTTGGTACTTGTATTTTTACCACAAACAAGCAGATTGTATTCAACCCGGACATGTCAGGTTCTTAAACATGATACTTTTGTGAACGACAGTAAGGAATTAACTTACCAGAAGGTTTGATTCTGATTCTTTTTATTAAGAAGAGTCTCAGTGCAGCCTGGGTGGCTCAGCAGTTTAGCGCCACCTTCAGCCCACGGCGTGATCCTGGAAACCCAGGATCGAGTCCCTCGTCAGGCTCCCTGCGTGGAGCCTGCTTCTCCCTCTGCCTGTGTCTCCTCTCTCTCTCTCATAAATAAAATCTAAAAAAAAAAAAAAAAAAAAAAAGCCTCTGATACATTACTTTTACCAAAATTGATATGACTTAGTTTTGCAGAATGGCTGAAGATGCTGTTAACTCAAGCTCACCACAGTGGTTAAACTTTTGTCTGCAGTGGGAACACCTGATAAATACCTTAAAGTAGATTTGGGCTCTACCCCCATGATTTTTGATTCAGTAAACAGGGAGTGGGGTTAAGAATTTGCAGTTTTACAATTTTCCAAGTGACATTAATACGTCTATTCTAGGAGCTACAATTTGAAGACCCTGTTCCTAAATAAATACTCTCCGCTGAATTTGTTTAGCAATGGATCCAGATAAAATTATGCTATCTCAAAAGCCTTCATAAATCACATATTACCTTAATTAATGTTAGTGACTAAGTCAATGAATTGAGCAAATAAAATTGTAGATTTCTGAGTGTTATACTGTTTTCTTACAAAAATAGATAGAAACCATTCTATGAATGGGAAACAGTAAATATGTATCCTTGGTACAGTTTCTAGAAACACCAACTGGGTGAACACTAAAATTGTGAAGATAGTATGGTCACATCAGCCAACTTTGTCAAGAAATAATGACTAGAAGTAATGGTGACCACAAGGAGAAGTTACTCTGATCTTGCATGTAGAATCCGTTATGAATTGCAAACTTTAACATGTTACAGAGCATCACCTCTGTACTCCCTGAATATTATACAACTCTTAAGTGGTGAGAAAAAGTATGAAAATAGTTTAAACTGTAACCACTATCACCACCACTGCTACAGGTGATGGGATAACTTTCTCCCTTCCATTAGGAATCAGGATTGTAGAGGGAGTCTGGATTCAGTGTTCACTTGTGTTCAAGGTTGGAAGACTGGAGGTAATGTGTTAGAGAAGGTAAAAATTTGGTTATAAAAGAAACATTTTTTGGAAATAATCTTACTTCCTATACCCTAAGGAAGATCCTGTTTTCATCTTTGTATCTCTGCTTGAAAACTGCATAGAATTTTGTTCCAGTTAAGTTAGTCTAGATAAATGATATTGAGAGAATCTCATGTACAGTTGCCTTTTCCTCCTTAAAATCCAAAATTGTGTCAAATGCATTTTAGTTATATATCTTTCTTTTTCAAAGATCCCATTCTGGGATCTTGGATCAAGATGGTGATGGAGGAGGATCCTGTACTTGCCTCCTGCCACAGACATATTGAATCTATAGCTATGTACAGAACTCTTGGCTATGAAAGAAACTCAGAAACTAGCTGAGCAACTACTACACATCAGCTTAATGAGAAAATAAAAACCCACACTGAAATGGATAGGAGAAGCTGAGACAGAATCTTGCCCTAAGTCCTACCTTTGGCATGGCAGCTTACAATCTAGAGGAAACTTAAAATGCTAAGCTTCTTCCTAAAGAATAAAGAGTTTGAGCCCCATATTTAGAACCTCAGCTTTTAAGAACTGAACCTGGGAGACAGGCCCACAAGACATCTAGCTTTGTGGCTTGTGGCCACCGACCCAACTGAATTGAGAAAGTTATTTATTAAAGGGCTCATCAAAACTCTCGGTGATTGTGTTCCAGGGCCTAGTGCCCAGGCAGCTGACTAAAAGGGATATTTCTGTGAAAAAGATCTAATGTGCCTATCTTAAAAGCTTTGGTCTGAGAAGCAGGCTTCTAATTTAACACACATCAAGAGTTCACTAAAATCTTCTCTAGACTTCAGAGGCCAGTGCATCTCGTCTTTATGCTTTTGCTCTGCCTTATTCCAAGTCTCTGCTATCTTTCAGAAAAGAGTTTGTGTACTCATCCGGTGCCCCAGTTTTTACAACTGCTGCCCGGGAAATGTCCATCACCTGGTTCTGGTGGGCAGTCGGGCTTTTATTTACAAATCCCATGGGACAGTCACAAGTAGAGAAAGTATTTAATTGACTACCATCTTAGGGCACAGTGTAGAGGCAGACAGAAACACCCAGTCTTTTCATGAAAGAGTCCTGTTAGCCTATCATCATAGCTGTGGTCTAAGGAGCAGGCTTCTAGTTAAACACATATCTAGGGGCCAAGAATTCTCTCCAGATACAAGAGAGGCCAGCAGTTACCACCTTTGCACTCTTCCCCAGATTCACTCCAGGTCACCTGTATCTTTGAGAAAGGAACTTGTGTGCATATTTGACTACTCCCCGGAAAAGACATCCCTTGATAGCCTGGATCTGGTGGTGATGAAGGCTTGTGTCCATAGGTTGAACAGGATAGTAGCAAACAAACTCTCCTTCATGGGTTATCACCCTAAGGGTCACTGCATAGGGAAGGACAGAAATACCCATGTCTCAGTTTTCCCTTAAAAGAATTATATTTGCATACTATAAGCTGCTTCTGCCTTCTATTCAGACTGAATCTAGATAGTGACTGAGATCTTCCCTTTTGAGATACTGGCAAGTCCTGGAATACCCTGATTGCTATATGCCACTAAGAACAAAGGCTACTTGGACAATTACAAAGACTAAAGAGACAGCTAACAGTGAGGGCAGGGGTAAATAGTACATTTTATCCCGTACAGGAGGTCAGGGTTGCAAAACTAAGAGAGGTGGCTATTTTATCTAACACTTAGAAACCAACACAAAAAGTCAAGGGAAATGAAGACATGGAGGAACATCTTCCATGTGGGTAAACAAGATAAAACCTCAGAAAAATACCTTACTGAAACAGAAATATAAATGATGTGATAAAGAGTTCCAAATAATGGTTATAAATATGCTCACCAAGGCCAGTAGAATAATGGATGAACAAAGTGATTATTTTGACAAAACAAAAAAATATAAGAAAGTACTGAACGGAAATCACAGAACTAAAAGATAATTGAACTGAAAAATATAATCAGAGTTTCAACAGCAGACTAGATGAAGCCAAAGAAAAGATCAGTATATTCAAAGACAGAAGAGTGAAATTCATTCAGTGTAGCAAAAAGAAAAAAAAAAAAAAAAGACTGGAGATGGCTTAAAGGACATAAAGGATAACATCAACTGGACTGGTATCTGCATTATAGGTATCCCATAAGGGGAAAAAATGGAGCAGAAAAAGTATTTGGGAAAAGAATGCTTGAAAAGATCCCTAGCATGGGGAAGAAAACAGACATCCAGGTTTACGAATCCTATGAAGTTCCAAATAAGGGGAAATAGGAGAGGCCAACACGAAGACACATTATAATTAATTTGCCAGAAGTTAACAACAATGAGAGAGTCTTAAAAGTGGCAAGAGAAAAACAACTTGTTACATGTAACTGAACTCCCAGTAGACTATTTTCAGCAGATTTTTCAGCAGAAACTTTGCAGGCCAGCAGAGAGTGGGACCACATATTCAAAGTGCTAAAGAAAAAAAACAAGCACAACTTCCAAGCAAGAATACTCTAACTCACAAACTTGTCTTTCAGAATTTAAGGAGAGAAAGTTTTCCATACAAAAAAAAAAAAAAAAAGCTAAAGGAGTTTCTAACCACTACACTAGTCTTATAATACACATTAAAGGGACTTCTTTAAGCTGAAATGAAAGAGTGCTAATTAGTAACAGGAAAATGTAAGAAAGTGTAAATTTCACTGGTAAACAGAGTCAAATTCAGAAAAATCCAATATTGTAATGCTACTATTAGAGTTAAAATACAAAAGTAATAAAAACAACTTTACAGTAATCTGGTACAACAATGTATGCACATATAAAAAGATATGTAATATCAAAATGTAAAACTTGCTTGGAGAGAAAAAAATATATAAAGTTTTATTTATTTATTTTTTTTTATAAATTAATTTTTATTGGTGTTCAATTTACCAACATACAGAATAACACCCAGTGCTCATCCCATCAAGTGTCCCCCTCCGTGCCCGTCACCCATTCACCCCCACCCCCCGCCCTCCTCCCCTTCCACCACCCCTAGTTCATTTCCCAGAGTTAGAAGTCTTTATGTTCTGTGTCCCTTTCTGATATCTCCCACACATTTCTTCTCCCTTCCCTTATATTCCCCTTCACTATTATTCATATTCCCCAAATGAGTGAGAACATACACTGTTTGTCCTTCTCCGATTGACTTACTTCACTCAGCATAATACCCTCCAGTTCCATCCACGTTGAAGCAAATGGTGGGTATTTGTCGTTTCTAATGGCTGAGTAATATTCCATTGTATACATAAACCACATCTTCTTTATCCATTCATCTTTCGATGGGCACCGAGGCTCCTTCCACAGTTTGGCTATTGTGGACATGGCTGCTAGAAACATCGGGGTGCAAGTGCCCCGGCGTTTCATTGCATCTGAATCTTCGGGGTAAATCCCTAACAGTGCAATTGCTGGGTCGTAGGGCAGGTCTATTTTTAATTCTTTGAGGAACCTCCACACAGTTTTCCAGAGTGGCTGCACCAGTTCACATTCCCACCAACAGTGTAAGAGTGTTCCCTTTTCTCCGCATCCTCTCCAACATTTGTTGTTTCCTGCCTTATTAATTTTCCCCATTCTCACTGGTGTGAGGTGGTATCTCATTGTGGTTTTGATTTGTATTTCCCTGATGGCAAGTGATGCAGAGCATTTTCTCATGTGCATGTTGGCCATGTCTATGTCTTCCTCTGTGAGATTTCTCTTCATGTCTTTTGCCCATTTCATGATTGGATTGTTTGTTTCTTTGCTGTTGAGTTTAATAAGTTCTTTATAGATTTTGGAAACTAGCCCTTTATCTGATATGTTATTTGCAAATATCTTCTCCCATTCTGTAGGTTGTCTTTGAGTTTTGTTGACTGTATCCTTTGCTGTGCAAAAGCTTCTTATCTTGATGAAGTCCCAATAGTTCATTTTTGCTTTTGTTTCTTTTGTTTTTGTGGATGTATCTTGCAAGAAGTTACTGTGGCCAAGTTCAAAAAGGGTGTTGCCTGTGTTCTCCTCTAGGATTTTGATGGAGTCTTGTCTCACATTTAAATCTTTCATCCATTTTGAGTTTATCTTTGTGTATGGTGCAAGAGAGTGGTCCAGTTTCATTCTTCTGCATGTGGATGACCAATTTTCCCAGCACCATTTATTGAAGAGACTGTCTTTCTTCCAGTGGATCGTCTTTCCTCCTTTGTCGAATATTAGTTGACCATAAAGTTCAGGGTCCATTTCTGGGTTCTCTATTCTGTTCCATTGATCTATGTGTCTGTTTTTGTGCCAGTACCACACTGCCTTGATGACCACAGCTTTGTAGTACAACCTGAAATCTGGCATTGTGATGCCCCCAGCTATGGTTTTCTTTTTTAAAATTCCCCTGGCTATTCGGGGTCTTTTCTGATTCCACACAAATCTTAAAATAATTTGTTCTAAGTCTCTGAAGAAAGTCCATGGTATTTTGATAGGGATTGCATTGAACGTGTAAATTGCCCTGGGTAGCATTGACATTTTCACAATATTAATTCTGCCAATCCATGAGCATGGAATATTTTTCCATCTCTTTGTGTCTTCCTCAATTTCTTTCAGAAGTGTTCTATAGTTTTTAGGGTATAGATCCTTTACCTCTTTGGTTAGGTTTATTCCTAGGTATCTTATGCTTTTGGGTGCAATTGTAAATGGGATTGACTCCTTAATTTCTCTTTCTTCAGTCTCATTGTTAGTGTATAGGAATGCCATTGATTTCTGGGCATTGATTTTGTATCCTGCCACACTACCAAATTGCTGTATGAGTGCTAGAACTCATATATAAAGTTTTAGAATGCATTCAAACTTAAGTTATTATAAACTTAAAATGCACTGTTAAAGGAATCTGAGTATGCCACTACTGAAAATTATCAAATCACAGGGGAGAAAGCAAAAGAAGGAATAAAGAAATTACAAGACAGCCAGAAGACAATTAATTAAATGGCAATAAGTTTATACCTACAATAATTTAAATGTAAATGGGCTAAGTTCTCCAAGCAAAAGACATACCACAGCTGAGGATTAAAAAAAAATAAAATAAGATCCATCTATATGCTGCCTACTAGGGACTTACTTCAAATGTAAAGAATACACACAGACTGAAAATGAAATGGAGGTGGGAAAAGATACTCCATGGAAACCAGAGGAAAGAGGACAGTAGCTATACTTGGACTTTAAGAGAAAGACTGTAATAAAAGAACAATAAGGTCATTATAATTATGATAAAGAGGTCAATCCAACAAGAGGATATAACATTTGTAAATATTTATCTACCTAACATAACAGCAACTAAATGCATTAAAGGAAAATCTACAGACCTAGAGGGTGAAAAGTACAGCAATCTAATAAATAATAGAGAACTTTAATATCAACATTCATCAATGAATATATTTTCCAGACAAAAACGATAAACATGTTGGTCTTAAATACATTGTATTCTGTTAAATCCATCTGATCTAAACAGAACATTTCATCCCCAAACAATGTACATTCTTCCCAAGCACTCATGGAACATTCTTGTAGATATATCATTAGGCCAGAAAATAAGTCTTAATAAATTTAACAAGATTTAAATCATATCAAACTACTTCTCTGACTACAATGGCATGGAACTATAAGTTAGCTAAATGATGAAATCTGAACAATTTATAAATAGGTAAAGTTTAAACAACATGCTCCTGAACAACCAATAAGTCAATAAAGAAATCAAAAGAGAAATATACCAAGAGTTATGGGTTACAACAAAAGAAGATCTAAAAAAAAAAAAAGCAGATCTAAGAAGGAAATTATTTTATTTATTTATATATGTTTAAAATATTTTATTTATTTATTCATGAGAGACAGAGACACAAGCGGAGGGAGAAGCAGGCTTCATGCAAGGAACCTGATGTGGAAATCGATCCCAGGTCTTCAGGATCACGGGCTGGGCTGAAGGTGGTGCTAAACCGCTAAGCCACTCAGGCTGCTCTAAGAAGGAATTTTTATAGTGCTAAATGCTCACTTTAGAAAAAAAAAGTATCTTAAATAAACCTAACTTGTTATACCTCAAGGAACAAGTAACAGAGAACAAACTAGTAGAAGAAATAAAGTTCAGAAAAGAAATAAATAACATAATAAATAACATAGAGACTAAAATGTCAATAAAAATATCAATGCAATTATGAGCTCATTTTTTTGAAAAAGACAAAATAGACAAATCTTTAAATAGCCTCACCCAGAAAAAAAAGACTAGAAGAAAATGAGAAATGAAAGAAGACGTTATAACTGATACCACAGTAATACAAAGGAATGTGAGACTATATGAGCAATTATTTGCTAACAATTTGGACAAGTTAGAAGGAATGGATAAATTCCTCAAAATATATAACTTACCAAACTAGAAACATGAACAGAAAATCCCAACAGACCAATTATTAGTAAGAAGATTGAGTCAGTAATCAAAAACCTCTCAACAAGTAAGAGTCTAAGATAAGATGGGTTCATTGGTAAATTCCACTAAACATTTAAAGATGAATTAATGCCAATCCTTCTCAAGCTCTTCTAAAGTACAGAAGAGAGAAAGCTCCAAACTCATTTTATGAAGCCAGTATTATGTTGATACTGAAACCAGACAAGGACTACAGAACAAAAGAAAATTACCGATCAATATCCTTGATGACCATAAGTGCAAAATTCTTAACCATTTTTATTGAATTAAATTTGCTAATACATTGAAAGGATTATATACTATAATTAGGTGGGAATTAATTCAGGAATGCATGGATGGTCCAACATGTACAAATTAATCAATAGGATATGCCACATTAACAAAACAAAAAACAAAAATCACATTATCCTCTCACTGATTACAAAAGAAGCATTTGAAAAAATTCAGCATTCAATTATGATAAAAATGCTCAACAAACTGGGTATAGAAGGAACATACCTCAACATAATGAAGGCCATATAAGACAAGACCACAAATGACATCAATCTCAGTGGTGAAAAGGTGAAGAGCCAAAACAATCTTGAGAAGAACAAAGCAAGAAGCATTACTCTTTTTGAATTCAAACTATATTACAAAGTTATACTCATCAGAGTACTGTGGTAGAGGCATGAAAACAGACACATCGATCGATGGAATAAAGAACACAGAAATAAGACCACATATATTTTGTCAATTTATGGCAAGGGAGTCAAGAACATAAAATGAGGAAAGGACCATCTCATTTGTACATTTTTTTCTGTGAAAACTGGACTGACATATGCATAATAAAATTCGATCACTATCTTACATCATATGCAAAAATTAACTCAAAATGGGTTAATGAACATATGACCTGAAATCATAATATTCTAGAAGAGAACACAGGTGGTGAGCTCTTTGACACCAGTCTTGGTGACTATTTTTTGAATCTGACTCCAAAAGCAAAAGCAATACATACCAAAATTAACAAATGAGACAATATCCATCTAGAAAGCTTCTGCACACCAAAGGAAATTATCAACAAAATTAAAGGAAAACTACTGAATGAGAGAAAATATTTCCAAGTTATATATTTGATAAGTGGTTAATATCTAAATTATATAAAATATCATACAAGTCAAAAGGAAAAAAAAAACAACAATAAAGAACAGTCAGAGAATTTGAACATACTTTGTTTTCCCAAGAAGACATACAGATAGCCAACAGGTATAAGAAAAGGTGCTTAACATCACTAATCCTCAGGTAAAGGCTAATAAAACTCACAACGAAGTATCACTTCATACATATTAGAATGTCTGTAACAAAAAAGATAAGACATAACAAATGTTGGTGATGATACGGAGAAAAGGAATCTTGTGCACTGTTGGCAGGAATGTAAAATGATACAGCCACTATGGGAAACAATATGGAAGTTCCTCAAAAAATTAAAAATAGAACTATCATATGATTCAACAATTTCACTTCTGGGTATTTCTCCAAGAAAACAAAAACAATAGCTCGATATCTACACTCCCTTCTCCCTGTCCCCACATGTTCATTGTGGCATAATTGAATGATAATCAAGACATGGAGGCAACCTAAGTATCCGTCAATAAATGAATAGATAAAATAGTGTATACATATATTCACACACACACAATGGAATATTCTTTAGCCATAAAATAGAAAGATTTCCATTTTCAACAACATAGTTTAACCTTATACACATTATGCTAAATGAAACATCAGAGAAAGACATGATCTTATCATGACTGGAGCCTAATCCCCCCCTAAAAAAATTAACTCAGAGATATATGGAACAAACCATGTTTCCCAGAGGTGGGGAGTAAAAGTGGGTGTGACATGGGTGAAGGAGGCCAAGAAGAAGTAGTCATGGTGACTATAGTTAGACTGTGGAAAGAGCCTCGGTGTCCATCGAAAGATGAATGGATAAAGAAGATGTGGTTTATGTATACAATGGAATATTCCTCAGCCATTAGAAATGACAAATACCCACCATTTGCTTCAACGTGGATGGAACTGGAAGGTATTATACTGAGTGAAGTAAGTCAATTGGAGAAGGACAAACAGTGTATGTTCTCATTCATTTGGGGAATATGAATAATAGTGAAAGGGAATATAAGGGAAGGGAGAAGAAATGTGTGGGAAATATCAGAAAGGGAGACAGAACATAAAGACTCCTAACTCTGGGAAATGAACTAGGGGTGGTGGAAGGGGAGGAGGGCGGGGGGTGGAGGTGAATGGGTGACGGGCACTGAGGGGGGCACTTGATGGGATGAGCACTGGGTGTTATTCTGTATGTTGGTAAATTGAACACCAATAAAAAATAAATCTATTAAAAAAATGAAAGCTGCTAATAGTAAATCTTAAGTTCTCATCACTAGAAAAAACTTGTAACTCTGTATGGTGATAGATATTAACTAAACTTATTTTGGTGATCATTTTGCCATATACAAACATTATACAATCATTATGTTTCACACGAGAAACAAAGGTTATATGTCAATCATACCTCAATAAAAATAATTGGTAATATATAGCATACAAAATTATATGACATTTCTTCTGGGCCTTGTAAATGAAGCAGATATTTCAGGAATTTACAAAGCAGATTGAGGCCTCTTTAAACAGTGCTGTGTATATCTAGATTGTGGGTGGGTGGGGGGCGGTTATGGGAGGTTGTGTCACTTGTGTGACCTAGATACTGGTAGTTATAATACCTTGAAAAGTTATCATGACCATGTAAATCTTAGAGTCTACATTCTTAATAAAACCTTAATCATGTATGAAATGTATCTGCATTCTTGGACAATGATGTATTAAATATATCCACATCCTTGGACAAATTATATTACTTCCATATCTCAAAAATGACTGATTATCAGATATTAAAAATCCATGACAATGCTTAAGAAATAGAAGAAAATATTCAAAGGTGCAACATTATAAAAAAATCTGCTTAAACATTTAAAGTGAATATATATGTAAAAGAGAATTGAGCAAGATTAAATATATAAAATTAAGTCATATTCCAATTCAAAGTCCATAGAATACAGGACATAAATTTTTATGGAAATTAAATCTGTATCACTGACATAATTTCAAGTAATTTTAGCAGCTTTGATATAAACTAAGGAATATTTCAGTGACTTCATACAATTCAAGTTTTTTTCTTGCTTATACAACAGTAAAATACTGTTGCACGTGTTCTGGATTTCTTAGGTTCATTGGCCCATTAGATAATTCAGGTAACTTGGCTCCTATGTTTGTCTCTGCCATTCCCTGGAGCTATGTTGTCCCCTTCAAACAGCCATTATGTGCACAAAGAGAAGATGGGAAAGATACACTTGATTCATGTCTGTCTTCGTAACATATCATTTCTGTTCACATTACTTTGGAGAGAAACATATTTTGATCCTATCTTAACGCAGTGTAGTTGGGAAATACAGTCCCTTGGGGGTAGGTATATCTCAGCAACCACTCTATATCATGTGTGTGGGGGGTGGGCATCTCTCTTAACATTAGTGATAAAAAGAGACATTTCATAAAATATTGGAAATGATGTGATGTGCAATAGTGAGAAGGTGGGCATAAACAGGATGAGAAACAGAACCAAAGTCTAAAACCTACACTGGAGAGGCAATAATGAGAGAGGTGATCCACTCATGGTGAAATGAGAAAAGTTAGAACTGGCAGGTTGACCAATGTGATCTAATGAGAACCACAATAGTAATGAGTCATTCAACCCTCATAGTTTAACCAGTGCTGGCCTTAGGAAGGCCCTAAGAACCGGGATGAAGTCAGGGTGCCCTTGCCTAGAAATCTCTGCACAGGGTAGTCACGATCACTGGAAGCACCATTTCTTAAATGGACCCAATTACACATGTAAGCTAGAAGGAAACATGAAATATGAAAATGATCTCCAAAACAAATGGCATCATCTTAGAAATCAAGCACAGAATAGAGACACAAAATTCAATGAGCAGGATAACACCAATCAGTATGGTAAGATTTTAAATATAACCAATCCCCAGAGAATTGCAGCAGCATACAACATGCACATATATATAATCCGTACTTAAACATCTTATAAATTAACTTTGGATTAGGACATACTGTCAACAGATAGGAACAGAAATGGGCACAGTGGAAAAACTGGAGTATTCAAACTAAAGTTTTAACCCATTTTAAAGTAAGAAGAAACTCAGAGGGTAGGGAAAATATACCAAGCATATGCTGGTCACAAAAGGCAGATACCTACTAAGGTAAATAAAATTGGGGAGTTCAGGAAAAGTAGGTAAGACCCATCAAGCGAAATACTAATAAAAGTCATCTGAGAAATCACATTAAAGGTAAAATTCAAAAAGTATTATAACTATAAAAGTTATAGTCCACAAGAATATATACAAATATATAAACCTTAATGTACTAAGAAGAGCTTCAAAAATAACTCTTAGACATCAAAAAACTGTAAAGAAAAGATGGCAAATCTGCAATAATTGGATACACTTCTCAGAATTTGACAATATGATGGAATATAAATTGTTGTAGTATGCCAGTTCTTCAAAAAACAAAAACACAACTACAGGTATCCAAAGGCAATTAAATCAGGAGTTCAAGAAGAGCTATTCACTCCCATATTTATTGCAGCATTATTTGAAACAGCCAAAATATGAAGACAACCTAAGTATCCATCAGTGGCTGAATAAAGAAAATGTGGTGTACATATTCACAGACAGACACACACACACACGACTATTATTTCACCATGAGAGAGAAGAAAATCCTGCTATACGAGACAACATGGATGTACCTTGAAAGCATTATGCTAAGTGAGATAAACCAGACAAATAATGTATGAGATCGTTAATACGTGAAATCTGAAAAAGCTGAACCCATAGAAACAGAGTAGAATGGTAGTTGTCAAGGGCTCAGAGGATGGGACAACTGGAGAGAGGTTGGTCGAAGAGTATAAACTTGCAACTAGAAGATGAGTAAGTTCTGAACATCTAATGGACAGAATGGTGAGTATAGTCAACTATATAATATACTTAAATTTGCTAGGAGAGTATATAACAAATATTCTCACCACAGGAATAAATGATAATTATGTGAGTGATAGAGGTATTAGCTAACACTACAGTGATAATCATATTACAATATATAAATGTATCAAATCAACATGTTTTATACCTTAAACTTACACAAATATATATGCATTGTAGCTAAATTAAAAAGTAGTTGAAATTTCACAAGTCATCATACACAAAAAAGAAATTGACAGTTTAGGTAGAAAAAGTATATTAAATATTTAAATAGGATAACTGACAAACCAGAGTTAAAAGATAATAGAGGACTTTACCATAAGCTTATGTGTTGCATGTGTGTGTGAGTGTGTGTATATATTTGACTTTATAGACTACAAAGAAAATCTTGATAGATTCCAAACAACAGAGTTTAACAAAATTAGTAATTAAGAAAAATCTTAGATCTGTTACCACAGATGTGTCCACATAAAGGAAAAAAATCTCAATAATTTATAAGTTATCCAGAAAAGTAAAATTGAAATTGCTAATTAAAAACAATTGACACTGGAGAGCATTATGAATCAAAACCTGTCAAGGGTCACCAAAGCAAAATATAAATATTTAATTTTATAATATATAAAATCTATGAAGTTCCTTTTAAATGAACTAAATTTTCTGTTAGCAAAGCTAGAAAAAAAAAAAAACCCTTAAATAGAAACACATAAAATAGGGATGCCTGGGTGGCTCAGCAGTTATGAGTTGGCCTTTGGCTCAGGGCATGATTCTGGAGTCCCGGATCGAGTCTCACATTGGGTTCCCTGCATGGAGCCTGGTTCTCCCTCTGGTATGTCTCTGCATCTCTCTTATGAATAAATAAATAAAACCTTAAAAAATGCATAAAATAGAAACAGAAAAACTAGAATTAATCAGTAAAGCTAAAATGTTATTTGAAAACATCAGCAAATAAGGCAAACCTTTGGATAGTCTGTTTAGGGAAGGGAGAGGAAACAAAAATATTAACAACACTGGGGTACATAAGTATAGAGTTGGAGATTTCAAAAAATGTGATCTTAATATGTACTTTATACAAATATGTTTAAACATAGATGAAAATAATTATTTTCTAGGAAACCTTAAATCACCAGAATCAAGAAGTATAATCCCTAAGAGACCAATAACTATAGAAGACAAAGGTATTTCCCTATCAAGAACATCAAGCCCAACAGTTTAATTTTGACCAAAATACCAATGAACAAATAATTCTCTGTTAAGTAAATATTCTAGTAGAGAAAAGAAAAGGCAGTGGGGAGAGACAGAGAAGTTTACTCACCAAATTTTATAAAACTAACATAATGCTAATTTAAAAGTTGGGCAAGGATAATTCTCCATAAAAGCTAATTTTATACAAAGATAGATGTGAAAATCCTTAATATAAGATTAAAAAATAGTGTTATTAAAATGATACTGTTGTTTATAAAAATATTATTAAAATAATAATGCATTATGACCATTATCATAGGATTACCTTGGTTTAATATAAGAAAATTTATTAATATAATTACTCACATAAGCAGATTAAAGAAGTACAATTACAACTGTCTCAGTCGGTCTTGCAAAAGAAGTTGGTAAAACTTAATACTTATTCTTTATTTTAACTACTCTTAGCAAAGTATGAATAAAAAAATTTCCTTGATTTATAGGCTATTCAACAGAAATATCCAGCATATGACATTTTCATTAACACACATTATAAGCATTACCATTCAGTGTAGGAACAAGACAACACTGCCCACTTCAAAACTAGTCTTTCAGAGTGCACTGAAGGTCTTACTTAGTTAGCCCATGCAGTAAAAGAAGTTAAAGAAATCAGAGGTATGATACTCAGAATGATGTTACGTTCACCTTTGTGGATGAGAAGATAATTTACTTATAAATTCAAAGAAAATCATTAAAAAATAACTATTCTAATAGGAAGTTAAGGAAATATCTAATATCTACAAAAAATGTAGTAAGAACTACAACCAAAATAAAATTCTACCCAATTTACAACATCCTGATTTTCTCTCTATATATTCATTTATCTTAAAAAAATTAATTTGCAAATGATAAAAAGTGTTTATTTTCCAAATTTTACAGGTGTTATAAGTAGTAAGAAATAGCATGTGTACACTAATTTATTGGGGGCTAAAAGTATTTTATAAGCTCAGATGAAAAGACAATATAGAGTTATTATTTTGGAATGGAAAAATAAGAATGATATAAATAAGGTTATTTTAGAAATTACAAATGGTCAGTTTTATATACTCTCCAGCTTGAAATGAATCAGAGAAAAGGTTAGTTACTATAAATTACATTCCAATATAGCATAATTTCTCTTTATTCTAAATATTGCACTTTTATCTCTGAAAAAATATTATAAAACAGATCTCTAATCTGTATTTGGGCTTATGTTTACATTAAACAATGGACATATATTAATTTTGCAATGTTCAGTATTCTAGTAATTTCTAGGGACATCTTATTCTGTATCATTCACAAACATAACTCTAAAGTTATAAATGTAAAACAAAGCATTACCCTAGAAAGTGAACACTGATTAAAGTCACAATGTGCTCTTTTGTGATAGTGTTTTTAATAAAATATTATCAGTGGTAAAATGTAAATAAAAAAGTAAATTGCTTCATTCATCATGTATTTTATGCAGTTAAAATGAATGAACTCTCCTTTGAGAAAACATTTGACTAAGCAAAATAATGGTTATGAGTTTGAGAAAATGTTTAATGAACTTACTGGTTAAAATGCAGTTGTTATTTTACAGCCTATTATTGTATGCTTTAAATTAATTGAGGGTTCTTTGCTCAGAGTTTTTTTTTTCTTTTTCTACTTAATATAACAAAATAAATGACCTTAGTAACTCAGGTGGATGCCAGGAAGTTACCAGGTAGAGAATCTTAGTTGACCTAACAGTATGGAACTGGCAGAGTGTATCCATGATTCTTCATATTCATTTGTATGGTGTCAGTTCAAAGGCAAGGAAGTTGCCAATGATCAAACAGGACTGTTCTTCAAACAGTTCATATTATAGGCATTGTGACTGATACACATGTCTATTTCTTGTTTTGAAATACATTGATTTACTATATATATAAGTTTAAATGATATTGCCATCTACATATTAATATTTCAAGCAACATACATATCCATTTGGTGAAGGCAACAGGAAAACATGCTTATTTTAAGAATGTAAGCCTTATGGTAGCTTTATTGATAACTGCCAAAATTTGGAAGCGACCAAGAAATCCTTCAGGAGGAGAATGGATGAGTTGCATTACATCTAGGCAATAAATTATTAGACAGTGGAAATAAGGTGAGCTGTCAAACCATGAAAAAATATGGAAGAAACTTAAATGCATGTTACTAAGTAAAATAAGCCCATCTGAAAAGGTTACATACTGTATGATTCCAAGTATATGACATTCTGAAAAAGGCAAAAACTATGGAGACAGTAAAAAAAAATAAAAATAAAAAATAAAACACTGTTTGCTTGGGGCTAGGGAGAGAGAGAAAAAGTAGGTGAAACAAAGAAGGTTTTTAGGGCAGTGTAACCACTAGTTGTGATACTATAATGGTGGATAGATGACATCAAACATTTGTTCAAACCCACAAAATGTACAATTTAGAGTGAACTCTAATGTAAACTACAGACTGTGAGTGGTAATGGGTCCATGTAGGGTCATCAGTTCTACAAAACGTACCACTCTGTTGGGAGATGCTGATAGCAAGGGAATCTATGCATATGTGGGAATGAGGGATGGATACATGAGAAATCTCTATATGTTCCACTCAATTTTGCTACAAACCTAAAACTGCTCTAAAAAGTCAATTAAAAAAAAATTTAAGCCTGAATATATTAACGGTTCTAATATTTGAAACCTAATGATGGGAGATAGTTCTAAACTATGGCAAACCTATCATATGACTCATTAAACGGACTGATGTTAGGTCTGTCCCTTCATGAAAAATAGTATTTTCAGGATGCCTGGGTGACTCAGCGGTTGAGCGACAGCCTTCAGTTCAGGACGTGATTGTGCAGTTGCAGGATCGAGTCTCACATTGGGCTCCCTGCATGGAGTCTACTTTTTTTTTATGATTTTATTTATTTATTCATGAGAGACACAGAAAGGTAGAGACATAGGCAAAGGGAGAAGCAGGCTCCCTGCGGGGAACCTGATGTGGGACTCGATCACAGGACCCTGAGATCATTACCTGAGCCAAAGGCAGGTGTTCAACCACTGAGCCACCCAGGTGCCGGGGAAGGGCTAATCTCCAAAACAACAATAGATCATAGCCACAGACATGTTGAATGAGCACTTTCATACGAAAATAGTTTGTGTAACCCATATAATGTGTTATCTCAACGTGGGGGCGGGGGCAGCAAAAATGGATAGTTTGCACTTAGAATGATGGGTTTGAGTCTACATCTGTCTCAGTTTGTTGTTGTTGTTTTTGATCTTGGGCAAGTCAGTATATGTCTTGCTCAGTCAATGCCTCTACATCTTCATTTAGAGTGCGGTATGAACAAAGGAGACAGGAGTATGAATTAAGTGTGTATAACAAGGAGTAGTATATAGACAAAAATTAACTCACAGGATCAAGAATTTTGAGCATGAACATGACATCCCCTTACAGTCCAGATCTTATGGGACAAGTTTATCATCTGATGCACAGAAGCTAAAAAAAAAAAAGAATAAAAAGAAAAATGTGGAGACAAGAAAATACATACTAAGTAACAGTCACATTGTAAAAGATTGTGGCTGGCCCCTAAAAAATACGTACATACATATAAACCGATACTTAGACCTACTATGTATTATGGTTTGAAATATATAAATACAATAAACTATATATCTTCTTCAAAAACATGTTTGGTATGTGACTGGTAAAATTGGACACTTGATATATTCTGGCTATTATTTTATATCATATACTATTCAAGAATTTGTTCATTCACTCAACATTTCGTAAGTGCCTGTGATATGCTATATTATCAGGATGAAGCCTTAAATAAGACAATGCTCCTGTGTTCTTGAAGTTTATATTCCAAAGCAAAAAGGTAACATTGATCATTCTAATTTCAAATACCTTTGATCTCTCAGAAATCAGATAAAACCAGAAAAATTATATAACAGTATATTAAGAATCTTGAAAGTATACTTTCAAATACTTACTTTTAGGGGCATCTGGGTGGCTCAGTCGATTAAGCATGGGACTCTTGATTTTGGCTCAGGTCAGGATCTCAGGTTCATCAGATCAAGCCCTGTGTCAAATTTTGTGCTGGGTGTACAGCCTGCTTAATTTTCTTTCTCCCTCTGCCCCTGGTCTGTTCTCTCAAAAAAAATAAAATAAAATTTAGATTATATACATATATATGTGTATATATATACATATATATACACACACACACAATAAAATTAACTTTTTAGTACACAATTCTGTGAGTTTAGACTAATATATACAGCTATTTAACTACTGCTGCAATCAAGATACAGATCAATCACTCCCCCACCCCCCACAAAATCCCTTGTAAAAACAAACTTCAGTAAAGATTTGGAATTTTTCAAAGAACACAAAAATTTGGCATAAAAACAACTCAAGTGACTCATAGATTATGAAAGTATAATTAAGTTGCTTAAGTGTAGTCTTAAGGCATATTTACCTTCAAGACACAACAATCAGTGCAAAGCAGCTCAAAGATAAACAAAAAACAGGGGATACAGTCTTTGTTAGTAAATACAGCAGGGTCTTAACTAAGTGAAATGATATCTCACTACCCCAGGCAACTGCAGAATCATTACCCCACTCCTCCATCTCCTCATCTTTGTCTGCATAATCTCTCTCTGTGGCTCTCTGAGGAACTGCTCACTCTGCAGTGATGCCTGCTTCAAAAGAACATCATCAGGCCATGAGTCCACAGGATATTACAGACTCTGCACCTGCATGACCTCCCACGCACAAGTTGAGATCCCAAATTCCAAGGAAAAGAATTAGATGTGGCCAGGACAGTGAATAATACTACACTCCCTTACATGTTTTAGAGCCTACAGATGGGTTTGGCAATCTCCCACTTCTTTGCAAAGACACCTCAGCAAGAAGTGTAGTAGGAGAAGGAGTAATACCAATAATGGTAATAATACTAACACCAAAATATTAAGATCAAGAGCATGCTGTATTTTCAAGATACCATCTAGAACATAGCTATTACAGTGCAGTAAGATATTATCTCAAACAAAGGAGAAATTATCAGAACTGGAAAAAGTGAGAAAGTCTATTACAGTCAAACTGAAAGGACTAGAAAGAAGAACTCCAGCAATAATGACCTACACTTAAATAAGCCGGCCAATGTTTAGAATCTTGAGTACTGAAGAACACCTGCAGATTACCTGGAAGAAGTTCTGGGGATAATCACAATAAATTAGGATAAGAATTAAATTTAAACATATTAAAAAATAAGTACCATTTTAGTGAATGGCATTGACAGCACAAATAAAATAATAGTGTTTAGTTTGGTTTCCAGACAAACCAGCTTATATTCATGACATTAAATTTTTGAGATTGCCAGGAGCAGTTGATGAAACAATCTGATTATGTTCCTATAATGACACACACCAGTCATACTGGACTAAAATGCCAACACTACCTTCAACCCAAGTTGTATATCCTGTTTCTTTTGCTCCCAAAGATCTTGATAAGGAAATAGTGTAAATGCAGTTACCAGTTACACTGTCAAGTATCCAGGAAAAACAACTACAACTAGAATTTCAGACAAGATGGAAAGAGAAAATGTGTTTTACTTTTTTTTCATAAGATCCAAGGTGACAGAGATATGCAGAATGCATTTACTCCTTATACTCAAACAAAACAAAACATGATTCTGTTTGAAAGCCAGAGGGAAAAAAAGAGTGGGAAACAGAACTAGAATGTTTATGAGGTATTTGTTTAGCATCTAAATAAAATAATAAGTATTAGTTTTATGAAAATGAATCCTGACTCAGTAAAATAGACCGAACTCACAAAGAGTCATTTTTATATATCTATATTTGTATTTATTATGTAGATTAAAAATTATAGACCATCTGCCAGGTTCTCTTCTTTTAGCCTCAGTGATTCTTTGTACCACGAAATAAAATCTATTCACATGTACAAGCATGCACGTGTGCACACACACACACATACAGCACCAAATCATAAGTTTCACTGTTTTCCAAACACAGCTTGATGATATTGAAATAAATCATGGACCAGTCAATCTACAACTAAAATTGCTATGTTATCACAGAGTCACAGAAAATAACATTAGTACAATAAAAATCCTAAGTTGATGAAAGGAATTGGACTAAAGCAGCTATATCCTAGCTAGGAGCAGGCATAGATCAGTGAGTATATTCTATAATTTGGAATAAGATAACTTGAAAAATATTTATATTTTTCCATTACAAAATGATCCATCTTTTTATAGGAAAAGTAGCTTTTCCCATTCTCAATCCACAGTGAGGACTCTGAGTAGATGCTTCTAGATACAGTCAATGTAATGGACATTGGCTTTAGGACCTCAGAAAATGGATTGTGAACTACATTTCTATCAAGTTTTGATAGAAAATATGTACAGCAGATACAGGTTTAATGTAGTTGAATTCCCCATTATTCATTCGCTAATTATTCCTTTTGTGGTGATCCAGGTCTGTGGCTTCTCTCTTTTTTCCCTCTGGCTGCCTGCCCGCCTTTGGCCATTTCACAGTTCATTAGCACCTTCAACATCTGATCAGCAGGAGAAGAACATAGACATGACTCAAATCACTCAATTTTATAGTTTTCTATCACTGGAACTAAAGGTTTGGTGAGATATGTGACTGAAACTAATACCTGAAATGGAATTATGAAGGTTCTTTGAATTGCAAAGAATCATTTTCTGTGTCATCAGAAATACTGAGAAGTTGATTACAATGAGTTGGTATAACTAAGCAGTTTTTCGATTTTTTTTCTGTTGAAATTCTCTTTCTTACTAAGCTATCCCGTGTTCACTGGCTTACTACATAGGCACATGACATACATAGAATGTACTGGATTAAAATCTAGGGAAGAACAAACTACATTCGATGTAAAATATGTCTGGTATCATTGATAATCCCCTATTTTCTTAATGCCTACTTCCAAAGTAAATGAATAGTCTAATAAGCAAATGTACTATTTTCAAGAGTAATTATGTATCTTTATACATATATATATACATATATATATGTAAATACTATGTGGCAGTATATGTATGTCAGAGTGATCATGTTTTCTCCATTGTAGTTCCTCATATATTTGCAGGTCATTTATATATTATTTAAATGTATATTAGTCTCATATTCTAAGCTTCACATTTTCTCAAATACATATTTTAATTAGGATGAATGGACACCTGTACATAATTTGGTATCGCTTCTTTCTCCAGAAAACCTATTAAATAATTTTATATTAAAACTAAGAAGGCAAGCATAGTGACTTAACTCATGTAAGATTCTGTTTCCAATGAAGTTCTTTTTTTTTTTTTTATTTATAAATTAATTTTTATTGGTGTTCAATTTACCAACATACAGAATAACACCCAGTGCTCATCCCGTCAAGTGTACCCCTCAGTGCCCGTCACCCATTCACCCCCACCCCCCACCCTCCTCCCCCTCCACCACCCCTAGTTCATTTCCCAGAGTTATGAGTCTTTATGTTCTGTCTCCCTTTCTGATATTTCTCACACATTTCTTCTCCCTTCCCTTATATTCCCTTTCACTATTATTCATATTCCCCAAATGAATGAGAACATACACTGTTTGTCCTTCTCCGGTTACTGTGGCCAAGTTCAAAAAGGGTGTTGCCTGTGTTCTCCTCTGGGATTTTGATGGAATCTTGTCTCACATTTAGATCTTTCATCTATTTTGAGTTTATCTTTGTGTATGGTGCAAGAGAGTGGTCCAGTTTCATTCTTCTGCATGTGGATGACCAATTTTCCCAGCACCATTTATTGAAGAGAGTGTCTTTCTTCCAGTGGATCGTCTTTCCTCCTTTATCGTATATTAGTTGACCATAAAGTTCAGGGTCCACTTCTGGGTTCTCTGTTCTGTTCCATTGATCTATGTGTCTGTTTTTGTGCCAGTACCACACTGTCTTGATGAACACAGCTTTGAGGTATAACCTGAAATCTGGCATTGTGATGCCCCCAGATATGGTTTTCTTTTTTTAAAATTCCCCTGGCTGTTTGGGGTCTTTTCTGATTCCACACAAATCTTAAAATAATTTGTTCTAAGTCTCTGAAGAAAGTCCATGGTATTTTGATAGGGATTGCATTATACGTGTAAATTGCCCTGGGTAACATTGACATTTTCACAATATTAATTCTGCCAATCCATGAGCATGCAATATTTTTCCATCTCTTTGTGTCTTCCTCAATTTCTTTCAGAAGTGTTCTGTAGTTTTTAGGGTATATTTTGAGAACCATTTGAATGGTAAATGGTTCTCCAACCTTTTATTTTCAGGTTGTAGGTGTCCTTCTGTCTAAAATGAGTCTCTTGTAGACAGCAAATAGATGGGTCCTGCTTTTTTATCCAGTCTGAAACCCTGCGCCTTTTGATGGGGTCATTAAGCCTGTTCACGTTCAGAGTTACTATTGACAGATATGAGTTTAGTGTCATCATGATATCTATTTAGTCCTTGTTTTTGTGGATTGTTCCACTGAACTTCTTCTTAAAGGGGATTTTTAAGAGTCCCCCTTAAAATTTCTTGCAGAGCTGGTTTGGAGGTCACATAGTCTTTCAGTTCCTGCCTGTCTTGGAAGCTCTTTATCTCTCCTTCCATTTTGAATGAGAGCCTTGCTGGATAAAGTATTCTTGGTTGCATGTTCTTCTCATTTAGGACCCTGAATATATCCTGCCAGCCCTTTCTGGCCTGCCACGTCTCTGTGGAGAGGTCTGCTGTTACCCTAATAGTCCTCCCCATGAAAGTCAGGGACTTCTTGTCTCTTGCTGCTTTAAGGATCTTCTCTTTATCTTTGGAATTTGCAAGCTTCACTATTAGATGTCGAGGTGTTGAACGGTTTTTATTGATTTTAGGGGGGGATCTCTCTATTTCCTGGATCTGAATGCCTGTTTCCCTTCCCAGATTGGGAAAGTTTTCAGCTAGGATTTGTTCAAATACATATTCTGGCCCTCTGTCCCTTTCGGCGCCCTCGGGAACCCCAATTAAACGTAGGTTTTTCTTCCTCAGATTATCATTTATTTGCCTTAATCTGTCTTCATGGTCCCTTAATTGATTGTCTCTTTTTTCCTCAGTTTCCCTCTTTGCCATTAACTTGTCTTCTATGTCACTCACTCGTTCTTCCACCTCGTTAACCCTCGTCGTTAGGACTTCTAGTTTGGATTGCATCTCATTCAATTGATTTTTAATTTCTGCCTGATTGGATCTAAATTCTGCAGTCATGAAGTCTCGTGAGTCCTTAATGCTTTTTTCTAGAGCCACCAGTAGCTGTAGAATAGTGCTTCTGAATTGGCTTTCTGACATTGAATTGTAATCCAGATTTTGTAACTCTGTGGGAGAGAGGGCTGTTTCTGATTCTTTCTTTTGAGGTGAGGTTTTCCTTCTAGTCATTTTGCTCAGTGCAGAGTGGCCAAAAACAAGTTGTATTGGAACACGGGGGAGTATCACTGGTCCCTCTAGCTGGTCTTCTGGGGGAGGGGCCTGCTGTGCTGATTTTCAGGTGTTAGCACTTGGGGGAGCTGCTCTGCCCCTGCCTGCTGCAGGGCTCAGCGGGGGTTGTTTACCCCGTGGGGCCCCAGGAGGAACAGCAGCAGTTGCTATGGCAGCTCTGGAAGCCTGGATTCAGCCTCCGCAGGAACTACGGGGCTCGGGGCTCTCGGTTCTCCGTCCGCAGGGCCTGGAGGCTCCGGGGCGGGGCCGCTGATGTGCTCAGCTCGGGGCAGGAGCGTCCTCGCTGTCTCGGGCCCTCCCGGCCTCTGCCTGTCCCGGGGAGGCCGGATCCTGGGCTGTGTCCCGGCGCCCTGTGCTGCGGGGCCTGCGCTGTGGGATTCGCGCTCCCGCCCTGCAGCCCCCTCCGCGGAGCCGCCGCCCGAGCCCCTCCGAGCTGCTCCGGTCGGTCCCGCCGTGCGCGCTGCAGCCCTTAGGGAGCTCGGCGCACTCTCCCGGGGCGCAGGTGTCTGTTAGTGTCCCCGGGAGCCCGAGGGCATCCCCGCCCTCCTGGGTCCTGCTCCAACTCCCTGCGAGCCCCTTTCCGCCCGCCCGGGAAGGTTGGTGCAGCTCCTGCTCCTCCGGGACGGGGCTCTCCTGTCCTGGGGACACTCGCCCCGGCCTCAGCCCGGCTCCTCGCGGGGCCCCTCCCCCTCGGAGGCCTTTTGTGTCTTTATTTCTTTTTCCCCGTCTTCCTACCTGGATAGAAGCGCGAATTTTTCTCACTGTAGCGTTCCAGCTGGTCTCTCTTTACATCTCAGGCCGAATTCGTAAATTTTCAGGATGGTTTGAAGGTTATCTAGGTAATTTGGTGGGGACAGGTGATGTGAGGACCCTGCTCTTCCGCCATCTTGCCCCTCCCCCCTCCAATGAAGTTCTTAAAAGACTTAAATGACAAAATGCCTATCATGTATTGATTTAATGCTTGGGACATAATAAACAATCAACAAATAGCATCTTATTAAGATCACAAATATATATATATATTTTAGATGAATGTAGATATATATGTGTACATGTGTGTGTGCGCGCGCGCTTATTTGTCTTTGGTTATGGTTTCAGGGTAGAAAGTCCTAACGATGCTACTTTTGCCTTTTACACACATGTCGCCTTAACATTCTCTCAAAGGATGCATATTCCATTTGTACTATGTATAGGGCTCACCCATGCACTTAGGTGGTGTGGAGAATCTTCTACATTTAAGGTGGTTAGAGTCTGAATACTTGAGTTCTAGTTTTGACTGTGTTGCAATGAACTGTGTGACTCTCAATAAAACGTTTGACTTGTCAGACCTTCAAAAAATGGTCCTACCTGCCCTGTAATCTAACAAGGTTATCATCTATATCATGTAACTAAGAACATTTGTAACCCACCAAGAGATATTAAAATGGAAATGTTAGTATTACAAAAAAAAGCAACCTATAAAAAGCAGTTTAGATTCTATTCTATAAGCTTCTAGAGATTTGTAAGCACTAAAGGGATGAGGGTAGTGATAAATCCTGAGACAAAGATAGCACTTGTTTGCTACTGCAGAAATCTAGTTAATTTAATAAGAATGGGGCATGCATGCAGATGTGGGAAGCCCACCAAAGCTAAGCCTTGTGAATGCATCTATCATAGTTGTCTTCAAATAAGACTTATTCGTGGATAAAACTCAAATCGGTCTCTATTATTCTCATATCATAATTTGCAATTAATTTATAGGATATAGCCACTTACATATTCAACGTTGTATCTGTTTTCCACATGCTTGATCACATGGGTCAAGGAAAGGGCCATGATCAAACATAGTATCAAATCCTAACTCATTAGGTCTAGTATTAATATGCCCTCCCCCAAATCACTATCTCCATTTCATATGATTTCATTACTCCACTTTTTCCCCATAACTCCCTTAATATATTTTAAAATTCTCTCTTCTCTTTCCAAACACTTGCCCTCATAGTCACACTTCACATTCCTATAGCTCTCTCTGGACAATGTGTCACTTTAGCTCTCTTGTCAATATTACCTCAGCATATAGAAACTTGATTTATATAATGGCCAAAGTTGAACTCATAGCACCTGAAGGGTCTATTCAAACATTTTGTTACCAACTTATCTTGAAAGTTACCAAATAATTCTTCTGATATCAGAGTCTTACTTTCCATAAAAGAGTAACCTAAGCTAAATGTTTCATTTCCCATTCCACGAACCTTCTCCTTCTGTGTTTTGAGGGTTTTGGTGCCTTATTCCCTTGGTAAGGCATTGATTGATGAAATTTTGTCAAATGAGATCTCTCCAGGATATACTTTAAGAAACATTAAGATAGTCACACCTTGTGATTTAATTATCGAGTGCTATCCTCAATCTTCCCTTGTCTCCTAATACAGTTCACATATCTTGTCTTCAGAAATACATGTTGTCTCCTATCTTTATCTTCTCCCATTGTTTGTGTACATATATATATTTACAGTAAGACAAGAATGAGTCTTGTTTGGATTTCTTGAGTACCCTATGTTTTTTTGTGTGTGTATTCTGGAGCCCCTCATAAAGAGTCAGGGTTGGGACGCCTGGGTGGCTCAGTGGTTGAGCATCTGCTTTTGGTCCAGGGCATGAGGATCTAGTCCCACATCGGGCTCCCTGAATGGAGCCTGCTTCTCCCTCTGCCTGTGTCTCTGCCTCTTTCTCTTTCCCATGAATAAATAAATAAAATCTTAAAAATAAACAAACAAACAGAGTCAGGGTCAAAGTAGGCACTCAATATATGCTAGTTGAATTGATTGAATGAAAATGTCAGAGTGCTTGAGCTGGACTGGGTAAGAAAGTATTTACATGGGAAAGTAACCTGTTGGGATAATTAGATGACTGAAAAAAGAAGGAACAAGTGAAAGACAGTGAAGGAGATTTGAGAGAGGGGAACTGAGAAAAATTAGGAAGAGAAAAAAAGAATAATGGACAATAAGAAAGGAGAGGTTCTCTAAAGGAAGGTCAAAATTTCCAAGAAGATGATCTAGGATTAGACAATCCTTGTATCTCCTTTTTATTTCTCTTTAAATAGAACATTTTTTTCAGCCTATTATTTTAAAAGTCTTTAATATGTGCTATGTTCAATAAATGATAATAAAATGTGTGAATGAAAATTCTTTGGAAAAGAAAGGTCAATTGGATTTATTTTTAAATGTGAAATTATTATCCCTTCTCAAGAAAGAAAATTAAACTGACATAGGATTTTTTTTTGTAAAATAATTTGTATTTTTTTTGTACAAATGGAAGTAAATTGCTGAGCACCAGTAAATATCACTAAATAATGGAGATGTTCATTTTTATAAAATTTTCATAATTAGGAAGAGACAGAGGGACAAATCACATGCACACAAATATAAGCATTCACACACATATTATGCCGACAGGAGACTTTAACGTGCAAGATTGCTAAGTCTGAAATTTAACTCAGTTATGTTATTATTGAAAAAAAAAGCCAATAAGTAAAAAGATTAGGCTAAACTTGTTCTTTCAATCAAGTTAAGAAGATTTGATGTACTGTATTAGTAGTTGAGTAAGTTAAGAAAAATATTTTGTACGTCAGTTTAAAAAATCCTCTCTTATGTTACATATGAACATCTCTGTTCTCAGTTATTGATATATATTCTCATTAGGTTACATAGTATCTATTTTGAGCCCTCTTTCAGATATTTTCCTGAAATTTAAAATGGAATTAATATGACTGACATCTGAGGGGCACCTGGGTAGCACACTCAGTTAAGTGACCTCTTGGTTTCGACTCAGGTAGTGACCTCAGAGTCCTATGAGAGGGAGCCCAGACTTGGGCTCTGCAGACACAGAGCCTGCTTGAGACTCACTCATCTTCTGCCCTCCCCCCACTCTGTCTCTCTCAAATAAATCAATCTTAAAAAAAATAAGACTGACATGTGAGTAATACATCACATTAAGTACTTTGTGACTGAAATCCCATTGTAGAAATAAAAACAAAAACATGGCGATACCACTTTATCAACAATGAATTAAATTGACCTAAGTGTCTCCTTACTTGTTGTTGTATTTGATAAGCTTTTATAAACAGTTTTATGTGGAAAAACAATTTTATTTGGATAAAATTACATACTATTCTGCCTTTTATACTTTATCCAATATTATAAGGAAATGTATATTATTCCAATTAAACTTATTTTGGAGTTACTATATAATTCAGTAATTCCACTTCTGTGTATATACCCAAGAGAACTAAAAACATAATGTTCATATAAAAGTGTACAGGAGTGTTGATATCAGAATGATTTATAATAGTTAGAAATACAAACAAGAGAAATTTGTCAGCTGATGAATGGATAAATATAATGTGTTACATCCATGCAAATGAATATTGTTTGATATAAAAAGGAATGAAACACTGATATATGCTGCAACTTGGATTTAACCTTGAAAATATCATGCCTAATAAAAGAAGCCAAGCATAAAAGTTCACATGTGATTCCATTATAGGATGTATCCAGAGCCACTGCCAGAAACTAGAGGGAGGGGATGGACAGGACAGAGGGTATGAGATTTCTTTATAGGATGACAACAGGTTCTAGAATTAGATAGTGGTAACAATTGTACAACACTATGAATACCCGAAAGCCACAGAATTATTTATTTCCTAATGATGAATTTTACGGTGTGCAAATTATTATCTCAAACTAAAAAAAGAAAATCTAAGAATGGTAATATTTGTTTAGTTTCATTGTTTAGTTTCATTGTGGTAAAGTTTGAAATAATTTTCCTACTTTGGAGATTTCTTAAATTCAAGAGATTAATTTTATCATTCACAACATTATATATTAATTCTTTTACACTATTGCTTGCACTGCTTTTACGATGGTATACAAGTATGGTAATTTCTTTCATTATGAAAAGCTGTCTACCAGTGGCAAAAGATCTTGAACATGATATTTCTACATGCCGCCCCAAAAAGTGAAAACATTAAATATTTTCTGAGTTCCTACATGAAAAGTACAATATTCAGGATGTTGTACCAAGAAAAGAATATAAATAAAGGATCATAAGTATAGATATTTTGGAATAGGAAAATAAGAGGTCTTCTACCTAAATTTATTGTCTTGATATTTTCTACATTTCTGTTTTACTGAAAGGAAAGCATGTTTACTTAAAAGAGTCTACCATGGAGACAGTTGCCAAAATTTTACAAACAGGCTAATAATAAAAAAATAATGAAATGAGGGGCCTACATTGCAAACCTAATAAATACCTGCACATGTAATTTTCCACAAATTTTACCTACTAGCGTCCTTCCATGGGCATCCTCAAGTTTAAAGGACCCGGTCTATTATAAAAAGGCAAAAAAAAAAAATCAAAAGAGGAAAATTCTAAACGACCTACATTCTTAGTTTGAGGATGGCAACCAAATAGAATAATATAAAACAATAAAACCCAAGACGGACTACGGATATCAATTTGAAATTTCATCTTCCTGGCAATAATCAATCACTTTTCTTAGGAATGTCTAAATGCTCAAAATATTTCCACAAGTTTCTGGCTTCCATGAAAAAATATCTCTCACTGTTTCCCAATGCAAATTTTGTATTCTAGCCAGGATTGTCTTTCAGCAGGTGTCTAAACCCTCTAATGAATCCAGGAGCCATGAAGAAAGGGAGCCTGGAGCTAAGGAATGGTAAGGACTGTGGTAAACTTTGAAGTACATAACCATACAAAATAAGCATGTGCCATTCAGAAAAAGTAGATTGTGCTAATAATGTGGGTGTCCAGGCCTAGGATGATGAAATTATAATTCTTAAGATATCTCATGATTTAAACACTTTATTAAAGCAAAAAAAAATGACCACCAATCCGTATGGATTAAACAAAAGGTAACTGTATATTTTGCACTTGAGTCAAAAAAAAAAAAAAGAAGTAAGGAGTTGGGAGCATAGAGAGTACTAGGAAAGAAGGCAACATAACTTAAGTAAAAAGAGAAAGTGGCAAAAGCAAATGGTATAAAATTGAAAAAAATATTCCTATGTTACGTGCCTACTATTTTAAAATAAAGCTCAAGTTCTATTATTTCTAGCATTTAAAATATATTGTTATATTGTTTCAAAGGCTATTTTAAATGATTTGCTATAAACACAATTACTTAGAAATTAAGGGAAAAATGATTTGCTATTCTTTTGTGTGTTAAAAATCTGAAGGTGATTTTAATACTCCGCATTTTTAGGTTTGAGCCAGCAGCCAGCAGTTGAAATTGACATGTGAGAGTTCTTCTAAGTCCCAGATGCTAGCTGCCAACTGCCTTTTTGTTCTTGTTTCCTTGGAAACGGAGGTTGGTTTTATGAAAACAAGGTAAGTACAACTTTTACAGGAGAGAAATGGAACACTCCTTTGTCAGCTTGCTGGCTGAGACCTGTAAGTGCAGCTTTCCAGAAAACACTGAAGTTGGAAGCCAGTGGAGACATAAAGGGGTGCATGGCAAAACATCAGTACATATGTTCTTCCTATTTAATGTGAGAATATGACCCAAGAAAACGTTCAAAATTATCAAAATTATAACAATCAAAACTTTAGCAAGTCAGAAACTTTGGGCCTAGGATAAAAAAAAAAAAAAGTGAGCTATACTCCCAACAATGAGATGTTTTTAAATCTTCAATAATATTAAATAGACTATTGAGCGATACTCTGGGTCTACACTTTTCAGAATTGACAATACTTCCATTGGCAAGAGTAACTCACCCAGCAGTGATTTTTCAGGGAGAAGGCAGGGGTGGGCTGGGTGGGGGCGGAGGGGTATGGATAAGAATGAGAGAAGTGAAAGCAAACACTTTACTCCCAGCATAGTTTTTGCAGTCATACTTCAGGTGATTCTGATTTGCCTCATCCCCTCCGCCTTAAATATCACCCATCTCACCATCTAATTTTTGGGAAAGGACACCAAGGTACAGAGAGAGAAAGTTATTGATACAAAACCTGAAGTCTGGCTAATGGCCAGACAGAGAACCTAGCTGTCTCCTTGCTTCAAACATATTTCCTTTTTATAAATTTTTACAGATTGCTACCATTGTAATGATTGCAAAACTCTCTTGACTGTTTTATTTTTCTTTAAAATATCATCAAGTGAATATAAAGAAATTTAACCATGGTATGTAAGGACCCTTCATAAAAATAAGGAATTAAACTGTTACCCAGTGAGTGTTAAGTTACTCTTTTATAACATCCTAGGTAAATTTCTCATGCTATACAGAATAAGCTGGAAGATGTATTAAAATTTAGGAGAGGATACATTCATTTTTTAAAATCTTAATTCAATCAGAGGTGATAATTTGTTTTAATTTAGTTTCAACAACAGGATTTATTTAGAAAAAAAAAATAAGCTTCTAAGAGTTGAACCATATTGTGTAGAGATTTTTTATATCACTGACATGGATTGCAGGCCAAAACAAAGGCTCTTAAAAGCCCATGGCTACATCTGTTACCTGTTTAGGTGTCTTGGAAACATATTTACATTTTAAAAATTAAAATTCCTTTGCTTCTATGATAGTAATGACTTGGTAAAGTGTTGGTGTTATCTGATATTTTAAGAAAAACGGTCTCTTTAAAATCATGATAAAACGCAGGACTTAAAAAGCTAATTTCTGTTTCAGTGAATCAAAGAACAGTGATTAAACACAAGGTTCCTTCAATGATGTTCTATCACAGCCTTCATGTTTCCCGTCACACTACATATGGTCCCATTGTTTACAGATTACAAAAAAAAATCCCTGCTCAGATGTTAAAACAAGATGTTTTCTTCACTTTCAAATGGCAGGCTGACTGCCAAATTTTACAATTAGTTATTCTGTGCAAAGAAAAAAAAGAAGTTTAATTATCACAATTTCTTATGTTTGGACATTACTCTGATGGGCTATCAACCTGAGGACTGAGAGGAGTGAACTCTGGTCCACGAGATGGGGAAAGGTTCCTCGGAAGACTGTGTTGTAGGGAGAGGGAATCACAAAATAAGGAGGGCAGTACATCCTCGCCAGAAATAGGTATGGTAACATCAAGGCAAGCCAGCCACCTGCCAGTGACAGTGTTTCCCTGTGGCACCGTCTGGCAGACAGAATTTCACAGCGTTAAACAGCAGTGCTGCACACACCATGAGTGCACCTATCAGTGGGTCACTGATTCTTTAAAAAGACTTGCTGATGGTGGGAGAGTGATTATGGCACGGCAGCAAACTGGTGGTAAAAATATGTGCATTTAGATGCTAAATCTTGGGTTATTGCATGAGCTCAAAGTTGGGGTTCCCATTCCTTAAAACAACTGTTTGGATCCACATTAAGTTGCAATAACAGGGATCCCTGGGTGGCGCAGCGGTTTGGCGCCTGCCTTTGGCCCAGGGCGCGATCCTGGAGACCCGGGATCGAATCCCACGTCGGGCTCCCGGTGCATGGAGCCTGCTTCTCCCTCTGCCTGTGTCTCTGACTCTCTCTCTCTCTCTCTCATTCTATGTGACTATCATAAATAAATAAAAATTAAAAAAAAAGTTGCAATAACAGTATTAATTGGCAGGTGAAGAAAATTGATTAATAAGCTTGCATAATTCATACCCCCATCAAACTGCCAGAAAATGCCTAGATGTTCACATAATAGTTGACTTAAAAAATTCCTGCTGGATAAATACTACATCAAGAGTAACAACTAGTAGCTCTAGGATCAAGGATCATGGCAGGTGGACTTAGGGGAAGGGATATGAAATAAGTGAAATTATTTTAGTCCATTTTGTCTGGCTTCCAATAGCATTCTGGGTTGAGAATAAGACATTTAACAATTATTTGAGGCACTGGAAATAAATATATTTCATGAAGAGTTATGCTAATGTGGTATCTGGCGGTGCTTCCTTCCAGTCTTAGGCTGTCTCTGGTTATAAGTAAAAAGTAGAAAGTAGCTGGATGCCAGCTTTCTGAGGTTTGTCCAAACCTGGATACTTTGCGATTTATTCAAGGACTTTGTCAATGATAAAGGGCATTCATTAGTTAAAACCTACAATTCAAGGCCTTCTGGCTATCTCTAGAGTCATGAATCTTTTTAAACCTATGTAAAAATATTAATAGTTTAACAGTTGAAAAATACATCTGTACCTATGGTGAGAGGAGGGGATGGTCAGATTATGATGGACAGGATCATGGAAATGGAAACCCTCTCACCTGACCTCTGGTCCCACTCCCAAGAGCAACACTGTCAGCCCTACCACAATTCTAAAAGTGGGCCCAATCTCTTATGTCTTGATATGTCATTGTTAGGCCAAATCAGTTCACTATCCCCTGGGAAAAATTGAGGAATTTACCTCAAACCTGCCACCCTCTCTTCTACAGTTATGTTTTTTTTCTCCCTTTTACTAATGATTTTATTTTAAATTATGTTCAATGAATTTTAATTACTTGAGAATACAGCAATGTCTTCTAATAAAAATCTAAAATATCATAGATAAAACTTATTTTCTCTCATTTTAATCTACACGCATAACTGAATACTCATAGAGCTGGGATACAACACTCATAAGAAATTTCTCTTTGGTCAAAAGTCTACTACATCAAGTATGTCTGTGTAATATAATGGTATGGGATATGTACAGCTTATATTTGAATTGGAGACAAGTCCCAGCTAGCATTTACTTTTAACATGCATTTACTTTTAGTGTGTTCCTTAAAACACAGCTGGCATTTAATTTTTAACATGTTATTTAAAACTTCTCTACAGGTTGAGAATATACAGAATGGAAACTAGCTCAAAATTGAACTGATTTTATAGAAACAAAAATTCCATAGCATTTTATATTATTGTCCCTTCATTCTCTACTTGCTTATTAAATTGGTTATTCATTTAGAGCCAGACATTATGGATACTCAGAAGATTACGAACTGGGTATTACTCTAAACACTTCACTGCACAGTAGAAAGATGAGCCATCAGCCCCCAAACATCAAATCTTAAGCCAATACTAGCTAATTCAGACAAAGTATTAAATCTTTTTTGTAGCTGCTGCCTCCAATGACAATAGGGCTTCTTATTTTATTTTATTTTTTTGGTGGGAGGGGGAAGGGTATAAGCTTTTCTACAGTTTTTCTTATATCTTTAATCTTCTGCAACCACTTTTAAAAAATATCTAGCTTATTTAGTTGTTACTACTTAAGCTAACCTATGTTCCAAGAAATGTATTTTCTCAAAAGATCTAGAAAGAGACAAACTTCATCAATGGAGACATATTTCCCTTTAAAAATTTGCTAATCCTATTTTCACACTTTTTTATTATTAACAAGTTGGTATTCCAGTAAAAGTCATAATTAACATAATTAAACTCAATAAAACTTGCTTTGACTCCTGGTTTATTTAATGTAGGTTTGGCTAAGAATGTCTTTTATTCTAAAACATTAAACCTAATTAACCAAAACAAAATACTGAATGTAGTTCTCTACAGTGTTTGCTTTAAATTTAGGGGGTCAGTCCAGACCACAAAGCCATGACTAGCAGTTACTCTTGCCAGAATCTTAATTTACTTCGTCTCTGAAAATAATAGAAAGTATGTGTTCATAATCCTTTGTTGAATGAGTGGATGGGAGCCAGGCCAGGACACAAACAAGTTTGGTTAAAATTCCAACTCATCTTGAAGTGACTTTGGATTCTCTAGTCTCTAGTTACCTCATCTGTAGGGTGAAATGCTCAGGCACTTTCAAACGTAACGTGTTTTATGTATACTTCCCATGTGAAAACTATAACAGGAATGACTCCTTCCCTCTAGATACTTTTATTTCAGAAGAATGGCCAAAATTTCCATGTGTGACAATACTAAACTTAAGAAAAAAAACACAGCGCAAGCCCTGATAAATATCATGGTCATGCTGTAGTGTTTAGTGTTATCCACTCATTTATTGTCCAAATGTATATATGAATTATTTTCTCTTTGACAAGTACCCTAGTACATGCTAGGGGCATAGTTTTTAACTGTCACACTCACTCACAAGAGAGTGAAATACCTGCTACACATGGTGATCAGACAAGTCAACCCAGAAGAGACCAGTGTACTTTGAAGATGAGGAGGAGGCCATTATGCAGAAATGGATTCGGAACGAAAGTGGGTGTGGGCAAATGAGATAGGAAATAACACAGAGAAACATTATGGAGTTTGAAGAGAGACAAACGTAGGAGATGGATAAAAGACCTGTTTTCCTAGCCATTGATTCTAAATATTGTGTGTGGGGATGTGTGTATGTGGGTGAGTTGGTGGGTGGTGTTCTTTTTGGTTAATAGAACCCGAACTTCAGGGTGCCTGGGTGGCTCAGTAGGTCAAGCATCTGCCTTCAGCTCAGCTCATGATCCCCAAGTCCTGGGATTGAACCCCATCTAGGGCTCTCCATTGAGCCTGCTTCTTCCTCTCCCTCTGATCTCTTTCTCACGAGAAATAAAGTCTTCTATAAATAAATAAATAAATAAACAAACAAATAAGCTAATTTCAAATGACACTTTGCATAGAAAATTATTATATAAATATATTAAATAAAGCTACTGATGAAATAATAATTTAAGGCAAAAATTCTTAAAATTTTATTATTACTACATAGCAACAGGAAATGTATTTTAACCATCTTAGTAATCTGGAATCTAGATTTGCTGTCATGTATCACTCTTAATAGCCAATATATTTCTTCTAAATGGCACTTACAATGACCTTGAAAGTGAGAAAAGATCTATATTTATCCATTTAAGTACCATATATAATGGTCTTCATTCTATTCTATAGATCCTAAATTTTCCTTCATGCATTGTACTTATCTCTCATTATTTTTACCTCCTATTCATTTATTTCATTGTGTCATATTTTCCTTTATGTTCTCTATTACATGGAACATACTTAGAATAGCTGTTGTTATGGACTGAATATTTGGGCCACCCTCCAAATTTGTATGTTGAAATCCTAACCTTCAACATGAAAATTTAAGAAGTCTTTGAGAGGGAATTAGGCCATGCGGGGAGACCTCATGTATGAAATCAATGCGATTGTGAAGAAAGACAGGAAAGCTTTCTCTCTTTCTCTCGGCTGTGTGGGAATACAAAACAAACAAACAAACAAACAAACAAACAAACAAAAACGGCTATCTACACATCAGGAAGTGTGCCTTAACGGGACACTGGGTTGGCCAGCCCTTGATTTTGGACTCCCCAGCCTCCAGGACTGTGAGAAATGCCATCTAGTCTATGGTATTCAGTTACAGCAGTCCTAACTGGCTAAGACAGCTGTTTTGGTGTCTGCATTATTAGGTCTATCATTTTAGTAACCTCTTAGTCTGTTTCTATTGATTCATTTTTCTTCCAGATATAGGGCATATTTCCTGCTTATATGTATTACTAGCAATTTTTTATTTAATACTGGACATATGATTTTCACATTGTTAGCTGCTGGATTTTGTTGTGATTCTTTAGCTAGCTTTGCTTTCGTACTCAGCTAAGGAACTTGGAATCAGTTTCATTATTTTGAGGTTCTGAGTTTTTCCAGTACAGGTCCACAACACCCTTTAGTCAATAGCTAACGTGTCCCTATTATTGAAGAAATTCTTTTGAGAACTTTATTTAATGCTCTGAGTATTACGTGTTCTACTCATTCTGGCTGGTTGGAGCACCAACTATTCCTAGCTCCATGTCATCTGTGTGGTTTAATCTTTCAAATATTTTCTGGTGGTTATTTCCCTGCCCTTAGCAGTTGCCTCATATGCAGTCAATCAATACTTTGCAAATAAATAAATAAATAAATAAATAAATAAATAAATAAATAAATAAAACAAAAAAACCTCAAAGGGACCCTTCTAAGGATCTTCAGAGCGCCCTCTACCCCACTCTCATATTTTACCCTGCAAATACTAGACCACTTGACCTTCCTGAATGCTGAATTCCGTCTCCTCAAGTGCGGAGCCTTCCAGTCTTTTGCAGTTTCCATGTCCCACATTGTACCTGAAAGCTCTCTCGACAGTGAGGTGAGCTATGTCTAGGGGTCCCCTCATTTGCTTCCCTTTTCTCAGAGGTTACTCTACTCATCTGCCTATTGCCTAGGGTCTAAAAATCATTATTTCATATATTTTGATCAGATATTTCATTCTATAAGGTGAGAGGGTAAATCTTACCCCTGTTATTCCACCACAGCTGGTACCAGAGGTCTCTGATTTATTTCTGCATTTGTTTTACTTTTTTTAAAAAAGGGAGGAAATAATGCTCAAAAAAAGTTTGGTTATAAAACTGATAATTTTAATGACTCGCCTGAAAAAGCTAGGATTTTCTTAAGTTAAAATGATCACAATTTTTAAATTATTTCTAGTAGATCATTCGTTTTAGTTAAATCACTAAAATATCTAACTGCTCACATTTTTTTTCCTTAACAAAAGTCACATAGTAAGCAAACAAACTTTAAAGCAGCAAGCAAAACTTACGATACAGTATGCTTATCCTAACATTCTCATAATATGGCATACACTTGCCAGTGTACAAATTTTTGTGATTCTATGATGTGAGAATATTCCAAGATAAACTACTAGCATTTAGTTGCTTGTGGGTTAATATGTGAACTAGTAGAATATTTACTTTTAAATTTTAAATGAATGGATATGCATATACCTGCATTAAGGAATGAAAGATGGAGGAAGAGGAGAAGGAAGTGAGAAAGGAGGTTTTGTTGGAAAATACAGTAAAATATCAACAAAATTGTTCAAAATTCCAGAGTACTAAATTCTTAGCCAACAGTGTACTTTGAAGAGCTATAAATGTATCCATAAGGATAGCCAAGGAGGCCTCATCTAGAGTTCTGAGTCATATTTGCAACACAGCTAACTTGAAGACATTCGATAATTTTTCTGTACAAATATTTGTATTTAAGTTGTTTTAATAGTTAAAATATTGAAAAAATCTGAAAATTTCAACTCAAAAACAATTTGGAAATGGTTAGTATAGTACAGAAGAATCATGGAAGTAAGTAATAAAAAATTAGAAGAAAGTATGAGCCATCATACTGTACATGTACTGTTGTGGACCTGAACATGGTTGGACTTTATTCTCTAAGCCAGTGATTTTTTTAAAAAAATATGAGGTAAGTCCCATTTGCAAATGAGGAACTAGAGAAGAAGCACATATAAGAATAGGTTCTTTAAAGATCTATTTCCCAAACATAATTACGATACGATAAACAAAACTTGCAATATGGTGCGCATATCTAGCAATTACATGTGTATAATTTGCAAATAAATATACATATGGATGTATGTTCAATTTTTTTTTAACTACGAATATGTGATTAAAAAATTTGGAGGTTGGTGCTCTAAGCAAATGGAATGGAGGCAAAGAAAACTTCTTGAGCCAAGAAGAAACAGGATCACAGTGGTGATATATGAAGGCTATTCCAGTGTCTGTGCATAGAACTGTCCCAAGTATCATCACCCAGGAAAATAGAAAGAATTATTTTTGGAAGTAATTTTTCACACAGCCAGATAGTTAGAGCCTCTCTTGCGTCCACTGCTGCAAAAGGATGATTCTATACAAAGTGGACATTTGAGATCATTTTAAAGAGTGAAAAATTTGGAATATTATTTTATCAGTACAAGATGGATTAGTATAGACATTTTCTCCCTGAGAACTCTTGAGTATAATTAGGCATTTGTCTGTACAGGACACTATCCAGGTACCTCTTGTGCTTTAACTTGGTGAAGGAGAGGAGTGGCAGTGTTCTCCTATGCCTGAGAAAGCTCCCTAAAGACATGATATTACAGGAATTTACCCAACTTTCTTTTTGGAAGGAATTCTAGCTTGTTTCAGGTCACTATAATGTCTAAGCTAGTCTCAGTGCAAAAGAAAGAGTAGTGTGGGTGCGTGTGAATTAAAATTACTTTGGCAATGGAGAGTGTGAAGAGCCTGGTATTTAATCTTAACAATTAGCAAGCTTGAGACTGCCTTTAAAAATCAAGAAATGAACATGCTAAACATGGAGTAGATTGGCATTTTAATACTGCTAAAAGGGGATGAATGCAAATACAAAGAGCACAAATCAAAGTTATTTGTTATCTTTTAGACACTAGCTCCAAATAAAACATATTTTAAGACTATATTATGAAATTAAAAATTATAAAATGTATACAGTTATTACTTAGCTTTGAAACATGTGTTATTTGAAAAAATATGAAAAGGTTTCATTAAAATATGAATTTTAAAAATTATATTGAAAATGCCATGAAAATGGCTATATTTAACAAATACTCAATATAGCCACCACTAGCCATACACGGCTATTTTAAATTATATTTAAGGAATTAAAACAATGTAAAATTAGAAATTTAGTTTTTCCAGAACTGGCCACATTTCAAATATAGCCAGCTGCTACAATTTTAGATAGCTCTTCATCATAGCATTGGTACAGACTAATTTTTATATCTAAAATAAATCTGAATATAATTTAAGAAACTATAATAAAGTAGTGAAGATATTATTATTTATATTTACATGTATATAGTGTAAAAAACTTGGTAACTAATTTTCAAAAAAAAACTAAATTTCTTTTTATTTTAGAGGTGCTGGAATGAAACCATTTCGATAGTAGTTTCACACATGACAATTGAGCTGTAGATAGTAACAACTTATTGCCATCCATTTGATTAATTCACAATGCACACCACTTATAATAATGGAATTGCTACAATGCTCTGTTATCATTCCCTCAATTAAACATGGAAATAATACACTTCACAAGTATAAAAATTAATATTCATTTGGCAATCTATCAAATTAGCTCATAATTATTGTGAATTTCTCAATTACAACTGTAAACCCTTGCCTTATTCAGACTATATTAACAGAATTTTTGAAAGAAAAGTAAAAAGTGGATCTTTTAAACCATTTATGTAGTAAGTTTCATAAGTAATTATAATTAGTGCTTTTGGTGAAGATTTTATTAGAAGAGTTCATTTTTCTTCTGACTAAAAAGCCTATCTAAAGCAAAATTTAAGCATATGAAATATAATACAGGATCAAAAAGATTAAAAATTTTGATTTAGGAAAAAGATATTGAGCAGTTTAGCCCTAGTGGACTTTAGGTATAATCTTACTACATATATATTTAGTCTTCATGAATTAGGAACTAAATCAGTTATAATTTAATGCAACCACCAAATTTTACAAAATGATTAAAATGCAGATATATATATATACATATATATAAATTAAGTGATATATATATAAATAAAGTATAAATTAAGTGATATATATATAAATTAAGTGGCAGGCCCAAAATAGACCCCAGTTTTTCAGAATACCAAGACAAGGGCAAGGCTCTTTGCTTTTTTGTACTCTTGTCAGAAAAGCTGAACAAAGGTGACACTAGCTTAGCAAAAGCAAATAGAATCCGATGCCTTGACTTATTAACCATTTGAATAAGGAACATGGTGACTTCCAAGGTTACACATAATTCTTACCTGACATTCATAAGAATAGGAATAAATGTCCACTAAACTGCACATAAATCATCATAAAATAACTCCTTTAGACATTAACAATTAGAGTGGTAGTCAAAATGAAAACGATAAATTCAAACTCTTGACTTAGCATCCAAGACCTTGGACAATCTGAATCCAACCTGTATTATATTGCTTACGTAGATAGCAACACTGCTTCAGTCAGTAAGACTCAATCTGATGCACACTTACTATAGCTGCCTACTATGTGTTTAGAATTATTCCCAACTTTAAGGAGGGTCCCAAAAATGATGGCAGTGTTGCCGCTGTCTTCAAACAACTGAGCAATATGGAAAAACAAACCTTTCTCATTTTGTTGGGGATATCAATTTTGTAGTAGGAGAAAATAAACAACTACGAAAGATAATGAAAGCTATGTTAGACATCTCTGCTTCAGAAATACAAATGATAGGATCGGTTCAGGCACTAAAGAGATAATCCAAGATTTGAATTTTAAATGGTGAATAAGCATTAGTTGCTTGAGGAAGTCTAAGAAAAGTATTCTAGGAAGACGGGTCAGCCCAAATCTCTCTTGAGGCTGAGAGAAAGTTAGTTATCTAATTGCCTCCTCCGCATTTCTTAGATGTTCCACATTTCTTAGATGTTAGATTTCTTCAAACATACTATCAATGACCTGTTAAATTCTTGTCTTGCTGAAATCTGAGTCTCTCCTTGCTATTGTCTAGGACAAGCTAGAAACTGGGGCTTTCCTTGACTCTTTCTTCCACATGCTGTACTTCCATTCAGCTACCAAATACTTTCAATTCAACTTCCCATAGAGCTTTCAAATCCATTCTTTTGGTCCCCAACATCACTTTCACTAATCTTATTCAGGATCCTATCATCTTTCATCTGAATGACTGTAATTACTTGCTAGTGGGGCTAGTTTCTTTTAGTGTTACTATTCTCCATCCCCTATGGAAAAAATAAAATAAAAAAGAACAACATCTTAAAAAGCAAATGTGAATTTGTCACCCTCTTGCTTAAAGTTGTGTTCAAGCCCTGAATAATATTGCAGAGCCCAGATCTGAGAGCCAATCTCTCTACCTCATTTCAGAAACACTCTTTACTATACAGCAATAAGAAACTTCTTTCGGTTTTTTCCTCCCACCAAGTTTTCTTTGCCGCAGAGGTCTCTACATTTGCTGCTCTCTCAGCCTCAAATCCCAGCATCGTCTTTTCTTCTTTAATGAAAGACTCCTATTCAACTCTCAGGATTCATTTTAAATGTCATCTCCGTCAGTAAGTACCCCCAAAGCCTCCTCATCTAGGCAAACTGTCCATCTTCTGGGTTCCTTCTGTGTTCTTTACTTCCTTTTTATAGCATTCATTCCAAATTTTGAATTTACTAAAACTAGTGAAGCACAACTATTTTACCTTGTTCTTTGCTGTTTCTTCTGTGTCTGGCACATGAATAGGCTTAAATACTTGTTCAATGGAAACTGTAATTTGTGTGACATACTTGTTTTAATCTGTAAGATGAATGTTAGTGCAATAGCTTATATTGGACTCAGTTTTAAACTTCTCTATACTATAGTAGAGGTTAGGACTATTTTAGGCTCATAAATTTGAATAGACATCTCATAGCTTTCTACTGCACTGGTTCTTTTAGACATTTGACTGTGAGCTCCCTGCAGTCGATGTTCATTTCTTATTCATTCCTCTATTGCCAGACCCTTCCACCCATAGATACTATCTTTAATAGAGGAATAAACATTAAAACATGTGTTTATGTTTAACAGAGGAATAAACATATAAAGTAGGGAATATATTACTTTCCAAAAATCTATAATTTTAAATTTCTCAATATTACAATTACTTTTAAGAGAAAATTTTAATGCATTGTGAAATGCCACTTTATAGGAGTTTCCTAAATTTAGTAATTTTTAAGTAAATATCTTTATTTTAAAAAAAATTAAAGATTTTATTAATTTATTTGGGAAAGAGAGTGAGCATGTGTGCATAAGCTGGCAGAGGGACAAAGGGAGAGGGAGAAGGAATCTCAAGTAGACTCTGTGCTGAGCACAGAGCTTGATGCAGGGCTTGATTCAATGACCCTCAGAAAATCACCTGAGCCAAAACCATGAGTTGTGGCTTAACCGAATGAGCCACGAAGGCACCCCCCCCCAGATAATCTTTTTTGTTTTTATTATTTTTTTACCTAAATAATCTGTTAAAAGCATGTGATATGGGCACATACAAATCTCACTAATTTCTTCTTTCCTCTACCATTTCAACTGCAGAAAGCTTTCAAAACTCAGAAGGTAAGTTCTTCAGAATATAGCACAGCTTATGCTATACTTTCCTTTGAATAGAAAGGAAATGGAATTATTCAGCAGACAGTAAGTGGTAGATGAAATTTGATTACTGCCAACTGCCTTCTACCCTCAACTCTTAATGATTAAATAGATTGGAATATCCCTCTGCTGCAAAATTTAGGAAGCAAAGAGATCCTTCAGTAGGATGAAGGCTCACATCTCTACATATTCAAGCTTCTGTGCATGAAAAAAACAGAGACAATCACTTTGGAGAATAAATTAAATGTCCTACTACTTGAATGTTCTAAAAGGTTAGACCACTCGGTGAAACTAAAGCTGGGTTAGATCAAGAAATAAGGAAAAAATAGAATTTAGGACAAATATCAATTGGACTAAAGGGAAAGAAGAACATGGAAGGGAAATTATGATTTTTTCTGCTATTGAATATATATCCTGCATATATGAAAGTAGCTAATATACATAGATGTTTATTTATAAATATCAACCATATTATTCATGAGATACAATTTTTTATTCACTCCACAGTTGTTTTTGTAGGTGTTTGGCTATGCTAACTACTTAAGTTACATTCTGCAAAAAGAAAATATAACATATATGATAAAATACTATAGACTGAGAATAATCCAGAAAGTAGGAATCACTTCTCTCCCTAGATATCTTAAGAGCTTCTTTCTCTGTTTATGGAAGACAAATCTAACTGATCTCTTTGGCTGTGCTATAAGCTGGAAGTAGCACTTGGGAGAATCACATAACTTCCTTAGTTCCCATATGTAAAGTGAGGTGCTTCATTATTATATTTATCAAGTTCTATGTACACACACCTAATAAATTTATCATGCTCATAAGACATGATGTGTTCATGATAGAGATGTGAAATAACCTTCATATATCCTGACATGTTTATAGTATCAACCTTTAAGTACGTACATATAGATTTATTTTTTCTTGTAGCAATAGTACAGCACCCATGACTTTAAAATAGATTCCTGCATTCCTTACATACTTAAAGTCAACAAGTTAAATAAAACTGATGAACCAGTAACTGTATTCAGAGTAAAATTAAAATAAATGTTTTAAAAAATGTAAGGCATTGTTTACGCATCTCTTTCCTGATCAAACATCAATCTTTAGCCAGGCCTGATAAAAACTTGAATATTTTTTCCTTGTAGATTGTTTAGGACCATTTGTTCCAACTAATACAGTACCATGCATTTAAGTTGTGTTAAATTTATCAATACCTTAATCACAACATAAATTACTTTCATCCTAACAATAGCTAGTTTTATATTCTTTCAAAGTCTTCCAAACTGCATTTTCAAAGACATTATGTCTGAAAAGAAACTTAAATGTTTTTATTGTTTTGTTGATCAAATTCTAAGGATATATGCCATTGGCACTTCTCAGAGTCTGCATACAAGTTATTTATTTCTTGTTGATCCTTGCTATTTTTTTCCATATTAGGAATGGGTCAGTGTCTACTTGTATTGATAGAATCTCTCTTTGAATGGCTCAGTTACTCTGATATGTATTTGAATCTAAGATGCCAAATTGTTAAATATAACATTATTAATGGCATTTCCGCAGAATAGAGGCCATACTTTAGTTTAAAAAGTGTGTACACTGACCCCAGCACTCATATATATAATATATGAATATATAGGAGGAAAAACCTATGATTTAAAAACAAAGAAATATATTTATTAATGTATATGCATATAAAATATTTCCCTCTGTATGTTAACACACACATTTCATTTACTCACTTAAGCACAACTTATTTTGTGGTTGTAGAAACTGATGCAAAAAGTAAGTAGTAACCTAGGAAAAGTAGCTCACAGTGGGAATTTAAGGAAAGAAAAATTTGTGTATCCAATTTTAATCCCAGAACTTCCATTTAATCCTAATGTATGGGATCGTGGCAAGTAATTTATCTCATCTAGTTTCCTCATTTGTAAATTGAGTTTATTAGTATCTACTCCATATAAAACTGATATGAATCAATGAACAGAAAACAATTAAGACAAAGAATACATTATGTAATTGCACATATAAGTAACAGTTTTAAAATGGGACCTTTTTTCTGTTTCAGCTGAAACCTTTGAGATATTAAGTGTCACCAGTTTCAGTATTGCAAAGTGAAAAATCTAGATCACCTAAGTAGAACTTGCAAAGGAAGGGGCCTAGGTTTTTAGCTGAGCTGACCAGTCACCTCCAACCTATAAACAAGTGAAAAGTATATAAATAGTTATTTCATATTAATGAGGGAGTCACATCAAGGAGTGTCAGTTTAAAATGACTCCCAACCTCCAGAATAGAGAAGTATCCTCTCTCTTACATATAATGAGATTTTAATTTGTGGTCCCTTAGAATCTGTAGGGCTCAGAGCCTAGAGATGGCCCCATGCTTTAAAAAACAAAACAAAACAACAAATAACAAAAAACAACATAAAAAAACTATGTGTGAGAAGTGTGGTTACTCACCAAGGGGGAGAGCAGAGAGAGAAGCAGGTAGCTTCAGAAGCTTTCTACATTCCCCCTGGAGACAAGCACAAAGATACATAAGTGTTTCTAGTGAACCAGAAGTGACCAAATGGAACAAAGTGGACTGAGTAGCATAAGATGCTAGCCGTATTTCATGTCAGAGAGAAGAGTACATGACTATTTCTCATAGACCACAGTGAAGACCATGGGACAAGGTTCGAAGCCAATTCAAACTTTCCATAAGAACAGTGTGTGGAGATGCAAGGTGATCTCTTCCCCTTCCAAGAGAAAAGGAAACTACAGGATTCCAAAGAGGGAGAGGAGGAACCTAAGCATCCCACCAAAGGAAAATGAATTGCTAATGTCATGGAGAACACTGCAGAAAGTTTCCAGTAGTCTCAAAAGCAGTCTAAGGAAAAGAAGCAACATGGATCACTTAACCCGGAAAGAAGCTGTAAATACCAGTCAGACCAGAGGTAACCACGGCTTCATGACTGCTTGTACTTGCTCATGTATTGGTTCCCCAACACAGACCTTAATACCACCTTACCCATTACAGCAGATCAGACTTTTGGGAGGTGTGTGAGGGGATAAAATCTGGCAAAATGAGAAGATGAAGGCTGACCATACTTTACAACTTTGCCACAGGCTATCAAATTCAAAGGATGTTGGACTGGGAAGGATAGAGGCATTTGGATATAAAGTTTGGAGATTTTGAAGATCACCCTGGTCTAAATCTGTGCTACACATACAGTAGCACTAGCCATGCTTGGCTATTTAAATTTAAAATAATTAAAATGAAACAAGATTAAACAGTCAGTTCATCACTCGCACTAGCCATATTTCAAGTGCTCCGTAACTACACATGACTCCTTTATTAGACACACAGATACAGAACATTCCCTTTAGCACTAATTACTAGTATTAATTACTGGACTGAGAATTTTTTCTTCTTTGTTACTAAAAGTCATCAGAATACTTACCTGAGTATAAGCAGAGAGCATGATTTCATAGAGTAGGGATAAATCGTCAGAAATGGAGAATGGATGATCTTCTGTTTGCATTCTATGAGTTACAGCTCTTCACTATACCAGTTATATATATATATATCTATATGGATATAGATACGGATATATGCAAAACTTTCTGCCCTATTTTAAAGTATCAGTCATTTGGAATAAAGAAAACCAAATGTAGTCCCTGTGCATCTATCTACCTCCATATCTCTTTTTCCTTTCTTAGAAAATTTCAGGTACAGTAAGAGAATGTTAAACACCCAGGAAAGGTATTTAAACTAAATGAAATGATGATATTGATGATGCTCTAAATATTTGTCCTAAATTTTAAAAATGATCCTAAAAATGTTACTTTCATATTGTAAATATCGTAAAATTTACTGTTATAGGCCTGAAATTTTGAATTTAATTTATTTGACTGAATTTATTTACAAGTCTATTTTTTCAAGCTTTTGTGAATTTGTCTTAAGTGTAATAATTAATCATTAACATGAATTATTCAAGTCCTTGAAAGTCTTGGATCCTCATGACTTATATCAATCATTATCATTTTCTTTTTTGCCATGTGCATAATTTAGAGAGAAGGTGATTAGATTTACTCTGCTCTCTTTTTATCCATCACTTCCCCAAGATTTAATGTGACATATTAAAAATATAAGATGATATAAAACTCTTCATCATAAACACCAAACTACAAAAAAAAAGTCCTTTGCACATTGCTCCATGGGGAAATAGGTGTAATTTTTCTGTTGAATACATATGGCAAACTCACAAATAGTGCTTTTTCATGTGCTTTAAACGGAAGTAATAATGTTGCTTATATATCTCCAGGAAAATAATGGTATGTTAGTGCTAAAGATGCTAGAACACTTGAATTCTAACCCCTCCTTGAACAAGTGGAGAAACCGAGGCCCACTGTCATTTGGATAGTGGTCTAGGACAGGAGTTAGAAATGTGTGGTTTAGAATGGGAAAAACTAAATTCATGCACTGAACTTGGCATGCATTTGCTGGCAAATTTAGGCAAAGTTGCCTAACATCTCCAGGTTTATTATCTTCCCACACAAACTGAAAATAGTAATAGACTACCAGCCTCACAAATTTCTTATATGACATGGAATTATGATTATAACACATACAATTTATGTTAGCAATCATTTTTCTTCTCATTTACTGTTTTAAATTTTCCTAGGATCACCTGCTTAAAGTCATATGGCAAAATGAATGAAATCACAAATCATTCACCTTCCTGTGTGTGACCTCAGCTCAAGGAGGTTGGTAGCCTAGGGTCAGCCCTGCAGGGCTATTTTCCCCAAAGGAGACCTTTAGTGCCAGAGTAGGTAGGAAAAGACAATGTCCATTCTCAGCTACATTTGCTTCCAGGCTCCTCTTTCACATTTGCATGCCTACCCCCAGAGAAAAAAATGTCCTTCTTTTATTTCCTTTCTCCAAATAATGACATATTTTTCAAGGGAAAAGTTCATCTTGTATATGAGTTTTGCGTGCAGGACTTTGTATACAGACATAGGCTATGCCAGCCAAAAGCAAACTGGGGCCAAATCAGTATGAGCAGAACAGGAAAATGGAAGAATCGAAGAGTGAACCCAGAACCATTGACTAGAGTGCACAGCCTGTACCGGGGCAATGAAGTGGCTGCAGAGTGAGGGTACTGGAGTGTTCTAAGTATATGGTGAATCCAGGTATGTTTCAGGCACTCATCAGTACACATAGTAAGAGGTACCAATTTGTCATATAAATGAGAATGTATCACCTGGCCAAACCCACAAAAGCCTGAAATAGTGTTTAAGGGCAGAAACTACAGACAGACATGTAGCAGCAGGCAGTATGCAGGCCCCACCACCTGACACATTCTGGACAGAGTATGGAAATCTGGCTGGCCTGAGTATCAGACTTGAGGATTGGGACTCTCATACTCAGGCTCTAGAGTGCATATGCTGCATGTCACAGGGATCACAAGGTCTGCTTTTCTGTGTTCAGGAGCTGGGGTCCAAGTTCTATAGTTGATTTCTACCTCTGGTCTTAGACCTCAGTGCTGAGGCACAGCTGGTCTCCAGGCCTTGTGAATTTGGGTTTAAAAATTGCCCTGATTTTTAAGAATGAGTGAATACTTTCAAAAGCTTGGATTACAAACTACATAAAAGAGAGATATTGCACTTTAAAAAATTACCAAATCCAGTATCTATATCAAGTTGCCATCCAGATCATAGAAAAATAATTTCAAGCCGTCATGGGTTTCTCCCATTCCAATTATGTTTAGTTCTTGAGTAAAGTAATGTCATGGCACCAGAGGAGGAGAGAGACTTGGTTCTCAGAGTTAGAGTTATCAACTGTTTGGCCTCTGATGCAATCAGCATTCTCTCTGGTCCTTGGTTGGCAATTACCCCATCCATGCTGCTATATGATCCTGTGGCTGTAGATTTCTTATAGCTAATATTTGTCACTCTGGATGCCAGTGGTTGTACTTATTTAGGGGCGAAAGAGATAGGGAACACTGAGATTCTTTCACTACATCACAAGAGCTAATGGAAACTCCACAGAGCTATGTGTGGCCCATCCAACTAGATCTTCTATGCAGACATCTCTTCTTTCCTTACACAGCTAGGCTATAGGCAATACTGTTTTGTGTCCATGTTGTATAAAAGATCATGGCTTCCTCTAGGGCCTTTGACTTCCCCAAATCCTAATTAAAGGATTAAAAAATTAATCCAGTAGTTTTGCCCCTCAGGGGACATTTGACAATGTCAGGAGATACTTTTGGATGTCATCATTAGGGAACTCAAAGTGGAAGCTAGTGAGAGGACACCCGGGATGCTGCTAAACATCTTGCAATGCATAGAACAGCCCCTCAACAAGGTATGCATCAGCCAAAAATGTTAGTAGTAGCTTTCTTGAGAAATCCTGATATAATCTCAGGAGGTGGAAAAACCTAGTCCTGACATCACAAGTCATATGTGCCCTGACTCACGTGACTCACGTTAGGCAGGTTTTAAAGCCAAGGTTTTGGAAGTAAGAACTGTTTTCTGTGGTTCAACCAATGCAATTTTCATGAGATAATGGATGTTATAGGGACTAACCAAGTGGTATAAGAAGGGTATTGGGAAATATTAAGGGATAAAATACATCCATTTTGTATGTAAAAATATATCCAACTATATTAGGAGTTCCAAAGTGGTAGGTAAAGCATGACCTCAGAAAATAGGTGGCAATTTCTATTTAAGAGCTTAGGTAGAGACGCTTGGGTGGCTCAGTGGCTGAGCATCTGCTTTTGGCTCAGGACATGATCCCATGGTCCTGGGATCAAGTCCCACATAGGGCTCCCTGTGGGGAGCTTGCTTCTCCCTCTGCCTGAGTCCCTGCCTCTCTCTCCAAGTCTCTCTTGAATAAATAAAATCTTTAAAAAAAGGAGCTTAGGTAGATATGATTAATTCTGGAACATTAAGCCCCCCTGCTGGACTCATTACATTCACATTTGTAAAGGAAAGGGAGTAACTGAACTTACAAAACAAACCAGGACTTTAGGAGATGCTATATTGGGGATGAATGTTTTTGCATCCTATATAGTTATCAGCGAAACCTGATAACTTCCATGTAAAAAGGATAATATTTTACTGGTATCCAAGCTAAGTCTTTGCTACAAGCCCCTCAGAAAACTCAGTATTAGAAAGACTTGGAAAGCACGTCCTACTTGATTGCATTATATTCCTTGGTGCTCATTTTATGTGTAAATGACTTGCTCCAAGAGTCTTGCCTCTTGGTTTCCTGACAGTGCCCCCTCTACCCCCACTGAACAGTATTTTCCTGTATTTCTAACTCATATGCTGTCTCCCAAGATCATCACTTAGATTTGTCATCATTGGCGATTGGCCACACCTCAAAAGTTGTCATTAATATCAAAGTCATCACTACCTCTTCCATATCACATAACTTTTTTGTAACAAATCAAGGTCTGCAAATTGATTTTGGCCCCATAATTCTGTTAGTTTTATTAGGTCCCATCTCTTTTACTAGACTGGATTCCACAATTAATTACTACGATTGCTGGGTATATTTCAACTCTTTGCCCTTTTTCTCCTATGTTCCTCCTTTCAGTGTTGGTTAATCCCCAAGATTACCTTCTGCACTCCTGCAGTCTGCCACTGACCACGGCTGAAAGAGAACTACATCAGGTTGACTGCCTATATCCATGACCTTAGGTTCAAATGGATACGAAGAATCATGCAGAGATTCTACTGGTTTTTTTTTTTTTTATAAATTAATTTTTATTGGTGTTCAATTTACCAACATACAGAATAACACCCAGTGCTCATCCCGTCAAGTGTCCCCCTCCGTGCCCGTCACCCATTCACCCCCACCCCCCGCCCTCCTCCCCTTCCACCACCCCTAGTTCATTTCCCAGAGTTAGAAGTCTTTATGTTCTGTGTCCCTTTCTGATATCTCCCACACATTTCTTCTCCCTTCCCTTATATTCCCCTTCACTATTATTCATATTCCCCAAATGAGTGAGAACATACACTGTTTGTCCTTCTCCGATGGACTTACTTCACTCAGCATAATACCCTCCAGTTCCATCCACGTTGAAGCAAATGGTGGGTATTTGTCGTTTCTAATGGCTGAGTAATATTCCATTGTATACATAAACCACATCTTCTTTATCCATTCATCTTTCGATGGGCACCGAGGCTCCTTCCACAGTTTGGCTATTGTGGACATGGCTGCTAGAAACATCGGGGTGCAGGTGCCCCGGCGTTTCATTGCATCTGAATCTTCGGGGTAAATCCCTAACAGTGCAATTGCTGGGTCATAGGGCAGGTCTATTTTTAATTCTTTGAGGAACCTCCACACAGTTTTCCAGAGTGGCTTCACCAGTTCACATTCCCACCAACAGTGTAAGAGTGTTCCCTTTTCTCCGCATCCTCTCCAACATTTGTTGTTTCCTGCCTTATTAATTTTCCCCATTCTCACTGGTGTGAGGTGGTATCTCATTGTGGTTTTGATTTGTATTTCCCTGATGGCAAGTGATGCAGAGCATTTTCTCATGTGCATGTTGGCCATGTCTATGTCTTCCTCTGTGAGATTTCTCTTCATGTCTTTTGCCCATTTCATGATTGGATTGTTTGTTTCTTTGGTGTTGAGTTTAAGAAGTTCTTTATAGATTTTGGAAACTAGCCCTTTATCTGATATGTTATTTGCAAATATCTTCTCCCATTCTGTAGGTTGTCTTTGAGTTTTGTTGACTGTATCCTTTGCTGTGCAAAAGCTTCTTATCTTGATGAAGTCCCAATAGTTCATTTTTGCTTTTGTTTCTTTTGTTTTCGTGGATGTATCTTGCAAGAAGTTACTGTGGCCAAGTTCAAAAAGGGTGTTGCCTGTGTTCTCCTCTAGGATTTTGATGGAGTCTTGTCTCACATTTAAATCTTTCATCCATTTTGAGTTTATCTTTGTGTATGGTGCAAGAGAGTGGTCTAGTTTCATTCTTCTGCATGTGGATGACCAATTTTCCCAGCACCATTTATTGAAGAGACTGTCTTTCTTCCAGTGGATCGTCTTTCCTCCTTTGTCGAATATTAGTTGACCATAAAGTTCAGGGTCCATTTCTGGGTTCTCTATTCTGTTCCATTGGTCTATGTGTCTGTTTTTGTGCCAGTACCACACTGTCTTGATGACCACAGCTTTGTAGTACAACCTGAAATCTGGCATTGTGATGCCCCCAGCTATGGTTTTCTTTTTTAAAATTCCCCTGGCTATTCGGGGTCTTTTCTGATTCCACACAAATCTTAAAATAATTTGTTCTAAGTCTCTGAAGAAAGTCCATGGTATTTTGCTAGGGATTGCATTGAACGTGTAAATTGCCCTGGGTAGCATTGACATTTTCACAATATTAATTCTGCCAATCCATGAGCATGGAATATTTTTCCATCTCTTTGTGTCTTCCTCAATTTCTTTCAGAAGTGTTCTATAGTTTTTAGGGTATAGATCCTTTACCTCTTTGGTTAGGTTTATTCCTAGGTATCTTATGCTTTTGGGTGCAATTGTAAATGGGATTGACTCCTTAATTTCTCTTTCTTCAGTCTCATTGTTAGTGTATAGGAATGCCATTGATTTCTGGGCATTGATTTTGTATTCTGCCACGCTACCAAATTGCTGTATGAGTTCTAGCAATCTTGGGGTGGAGGCTTTTGGGTTTTCTATGTAGAGTATCATTTCATCGGCGAAGAGGGAGAGTTTGACTTCTTCTTTGCCAATTTGAATGCCTTCAATGTCTTTTTGTTGTCTGATTGCTGTGGCTAGGACTTCCAATACTATGTTGAATAGCAGTGGTGAGAGTGGACATCCCTGTCTGGTTCCTGATCTTAGGGGAAAGGCTCCCAGTGCTTCCCCATTGAGAATGATATTTGCTGTGGGCTTTTCGTAGATGGCTTTTAAGATGTCGAGGAAAGTTCCCTCTATCCCTACACTCTGAAGAGTTTTGATCAGGAATGGATGCTGTATTTTGTCAAATGCTTTCTCTGCATCTAATGAGAGGATCATATGGTTCTTGGTTTTTCTCTTGCTGATATGATGAATCACATTGATTGTTTTACGAGTGTTGAACCAGCCTTGTGTCCCGGGGATAAATCCTACTTGGTCATGGTGAATAATTTTCTTAATGTGTTGTTGGATCCTATTGGCTAGTATCTTGTTGAGAATTTTTGCATCCATGTTCATCAGGGATATTGGTCTGTAATTCTCCTTTTTGGTGGGGTCTTTGTCTGGTTTTGGAATTAAGGTGATGCTGGCCTCATAGAATGAATTTGGAAGTACTCCATCTCTTTCTATCTTTCCAAACAGCTTTAGTAGAATAGGTATGATTTCTTCTTTAAACGTTTGATAGAATTCCCCTGGGAAGCCATCTGGCCTTGGACTCTTGTGTCTTGGGAGGTTTTTGATGACTTCTTCAATTTCCTCCCTGGTTATTGGCCTGTTCAGGTTTTCTATTTCTTCCTGCTCCAGTTTTGGTAGTTTGTGGCTTTCCAGGAATGCGTCCATTTCTTCTAGATTGCCTAATTTATTGGCGTAGAGCTGCTCATAATATGTTTTTAAAATCGTTTGTATTTCCTTGGTGTTGGTAGTGATCTCTCCTTTCTCATTCATGATTTTATTAATTTGAGTCTTCTCTCTCTTCTTTTTAATAAGGCTGGCTAATGGTTTATCTATCTTATTAATTCTTTCAAAGAACCAACTCCTGGTTCTATTGATCTGTTCCACAGTTCTTCTGGTCTCAATTTCGTTGAGTTCTGCTCGAATTTTAATTAACTCTCTTCTTCTGCTGGGCGTAGGGTCCATCTGCTGTTTTTTCTCTAGCTCCTTTATGTGTAAGGTTAGCTTTTGTATTTGAGTTCTTTCCAGTTTTTGAATGGATGCTTGTATTGCGATGTATTTCCCCCTCAGGACTGCTTTTGCTGCATCCCAAAGATTTTGAACAGTTGTATCTTCATTCTCATTAGTTTCCATGCATCTTTTTAATTCTTCCTTAATTTCCTGGTTGACCCTTTTATCTTTTAGCAGGATGGTCCTTAACCTCCACGTGTTTGAGGTCCTTCCAAACTTCTTCTTGTGATTGAGTTCTAATTTCAAGGCGTTATGGTCTGAGAATATGCAGGGGACGATCCCAATCTTTTGGTATCGGTTCAGACCCGATTTGTGACCTAGTATGTGGTCTATTCTGGAAAAAGTTCCATGTGCACTTGAGAAGAATGTGTATTCTGTTGAGTTTGGATGTAAAGTTCTGTAGATATCTGTGAAATCTATCTGGTCCAGTGTATCATTTAAAGCTCTCGTTTCTTTGGAGATGTTGTGTTTAGAAGACCTATCAAGGGTAGAGAGAGCTAGATTGAAGTCACCAAGTATAAGTGTATTATTATCTAAGTATTTCTTTACTTTGGTTAATAATTCGTTTAAGTATTTGGCAGCTCCCACATTCGGGGCATATATATTGAGGATTGTTAAGTCCTCTTGTTGGATAGATCCTTTAAGTATGATATAGTGTCCCTCTTCGTCTCTCACTACTGTCTTCGGAGTGAATTTTAGTTTATCTGATATAAGGATGGCTACCCCTGCTTTCTTTTGAGAACCATTTGAATGGTAAATGGTTCTCCAACCTTTTATTTTCAGGTTGTAGGTGTCCTTCTGTCTAAAATGAGTCTCTTGTAGACAGCAAATAGATGGGTCCTGCTTTTTTATCCAGTCTGAAACCCTGCGCCTTTTGATGGGGTCATTAAGCCCGTTCACGTTCAGAGTTACTATTGACAGATAAGAGTTTAGTGTCATCATGATATCTATTTAGTCCTTGTTTTTGTGGATTGTTCCACTGAACTTCTTCTTAAAGGGGAATTTTAAGAGTCCCCCTTAAAATTTCTTGCAGAGCTGGTTTGGAGGTCACATATTCTTTCAGTTCCTGCCTGTCTTGGAAGCTCTTTATCTCTCCTTCCATTTTGAATGAGAGCCTTGCTGGATAAAGTATTATTGGTTGCATGTTCTTCTCATTTAGGACCCTGAATATATCCTGCCAGCCCTTTCTGGCCTGCCAGGTCTCTGTGAAGAGGTCTGCTGTTACCCTAATATTCCTCCCCATGAAAGTCAGGGACTTCTTGTCTCTTGCTGCTTTAAGGATCTTCTCTTTATCTTTGGAATTTGCAAGCTTCACTATTAGATGTCGAGGTGTTGAACGGTTTTTATTGATTTTAGGGGGGGATCTCTCTATTTCCTGGATCTGAATGCCTGTTTCCCTTCCCAGATTGGGAAAGTTTTCAGCTAGGATTTGTTCAAATACATATTCTGGCCCTCTGTCCCTTTCGGCGCCCTCGGGAACCCCAATTAAACGTAGGTTTTTCTTCCTTAGGGTGTCATTTAATTCCCTTAATCTGTCTTCATGGTCTTTTAGTTGTCTGTCTCTTTTTTCCTCAGTTTCCCTCTTTGCCATTAACTTGTCTTCTATGTCACTCACTCGTTCTTCCACCTCGTTAACCCTCGTCGTTAGGACTTCTAGTTTGGATTGCATCTCATTCAGTTGATTTTTAATTTCTGCCTGATTGGATCTAAATTCTGCAGTCATGAAGTCTCGTGAGTCCTTAATGCTCTTTTCTAGAGCCACCAGTAGCTGTATAATAGTGCTTCTGAATTGGCTTTCTGACATTGAATTGTAATCCAGATTTTGTAGCTCTGTGGGAGAGAGTGCTGTTTCTGATTCTTTCTTTTGAGGTGAGGTTTTCCTTCTAGTCATTTTGCTCAGTGCGGAGTGGCCAAAAACAAGTTGTATTGGGAAAAGGAGAGAAAGAGAGAGAAGGAAAGAAAAGAGAAAAAGAAAAAAGAAAAAGGAAAGAAGAGAAGAAAAAGGGAAAGAAAAAGAAAGAAAGGTGAAAAAAAAAGGGGGGTGGGGGAAGCAATCAGAAATCAAAAAGAATAGAAAAAAGAAAAAAAGAAAAAAAAAAAACACGGGGAGTATTTTCTGAATCTGTAGACTTTAAGTCCCTTGACTTCCCCTGGAACTGGTCCGTCCAGCTGGTCTTCTGGGGGAGGGGCCTGCTGTGCTGATTTTCAGGTGTTAGCACTTGGGGGAGCTGCTCTGCCCCTGCCTGCTGCAGGGCTCAGTGGGGGTTGTTTACCCCGTGAGGTCTCAGGAGGAACAGCAGCAGTTGCTATGGCAACTCTGGAAGCCTGGATTCAGCCTCCGCAGGAACTACGGGACTCGGGGCTCTCGGTTCTCTGTCTGCAGGGCCTGGAGGCTCCGGGGCGGGGCCGCTGATCTGCTCAGCTCCGGGCAGGAGCGTCCTCGCTGTCCTGGGCCCTCCCGGCCTCTGCCTGTCCCGGGGGAGGCCGGATCCTGGGCTGTGTCCCGGCGCCCTGTGCTCCGGGGCCTGCGCTGTGGGATTCGCGCTCCCGCCCCGCAGCCCCCTCCCTGGAGCCGCTCCCGAGCCCCTCCGAGCTGCTCCCGGTCGGTCCCGCCGTGCGCGCTGCAGCCCTTAGGGAGCTCGGCGCACTCTCCCGGGGCGCAGGTGTCTGTTAGTGTCCCCGGGAGCCCGAGGGCATCCCCGCCCTCCTGGGTCCTGCTCCAACTCCCTGCGAGCCCCTTTCCGCCCGCCCGGGAAGGTTGGTGCAGCTCCTGCTCCTCCGGGACGGGGCTCTCCTGTCCTGGGGACACTCGCCCCGGCCTCAGCCCGGCTCCTCGCGGGGCCCCTCCCCCTCGGAGGCCTTTTGTTTCTTTATTTCTTTTTCCCCGTCTTCCTACCTTGATAGAAGCGTGAACTCCTCTCACTGTAGCGTTCCAGCTGGTCTCTCTTTAAATCTCAGGCCGAATTCGTAGATTTTCAGGATGATTTGAAGGTTATCTAGGTAATTTGTTGGGGACAGGTGATTTGGGGACCCTACTCTTCCGCCATCTTGCCCCTCCTCCCTCTACTGGTTTTTTGTTAATCAATTTATTGTCCCACTCTCCATGGTGACTATTTCATATCTTCTTCAATGTCTCATACCCAGCCATGCTCCCATCTCCTTCCCTAGCTGATGACTTTGGTTCAAACTTCATTGAAAATACCAAAAACCTATCTTGCTATAAACATGAACTCCTTACCTACTGAAACAAAAGGAAATCAATCTCCCCTCCCACTTATACTTAGTACCCCGCCCCCTATTTGCTCTTTTATTTTTTTCTTTCTCTTAGCATCATCATCTTTGCTTTTTGAAAAATTGTTCTCAATAGTCATATATGTTCTCATATTTCCGGGGTTTAAAATTGTCTCATTTATCTGCTTCCCTTGAAATGAATATTCTGCTTTCTCACTTTCTACTCACTCCTCAGTCCTCACAGTCTTAGTTCTGTTTTTCCCATCACCGTAAAATTACTTTGTCAAAATGACTAGTGATCTCCACTTTACCAAATCTGATCAATACTTCTACATTCTCATTTTACTTGATATTTTAGAACTGTGGGCTGTGTTACCCTGGCTTGCCTTTCCTCCCTTGGCTTCTGTGACATCTCACTTTCTTGATTTTCTATCAATCTGCTTTCTTTTCAGTTTCCTTTATTTATTCTCTCTTCTGTCCATCTCTATCTGGAGCCTCTTTTGTTCTTCATCTACACACTTTCCATAGATTAATATTGGGTGCCTATAGACTCTAAGTGCCACCTCTATACTGATGATTATCAAACTCCACCCCCCAATCTCTCTCCTGAGTTCCAATCTAATGGAGACAGAAGCCCACTCAAGTTTAATGCTTAGATGTCTAACATTAAATTCTCCTCACAGCAGGTCTGTCCCACATTCTTCTCCATATTAGAAAAAGGCACTAACTTTCAACTCATTCTTAGGAGAAAATCCTTAGAATATCCCTGATTTTTTTCCCTTTCTTTCACCATCTAAATCCAGTCCACAGTTCATCAGTAAATTCTGTTAATTCTACCTTCAAATACATAGAGAATTTTAAATTTCTCTTAGCACTATTGTCACTACCCTAATCTAAATAATCTTCTCTCTTCTGGACTCTATTTGATACTTCTAAATTTGCCTCCCTATTTTTCTTCTTGTCCTTCAAATCCACTTCCTTAAGAAGATCTGAATCATCTTTAAAAAGATAAAACACCTTGATCTTGGACTTCTACATTCAAGGATTGTGCAAAAATAAATTTCTATTATTAATCCACCCAGTCTGCAGTACTTTGTTCTGGCAGCCCTAGGAGAATAATGTACAACATAACAACATGAAACCTTGAGATGTGGAAGGTTCAAACCTGTTTTTAATGTTAAAGCATCTACCTCTAAATTTTTTTAATAATGGAACTCCACATCAGCCTACTCAAATGGTGTGTTTTTCAGCTCATTAAAACTAAACTCTTAAGTGTTTGAAATCAAGTATATACAAAGTGAGCCAGATTGGTGGAAGTTGTATGTATGGTGCAAATCCTATAGGTATATTGGTATCTGCAATTTACATATTATTTTGATCATGTCATTTTATAATGTGATTGGATATTAATAAACAGAAAAGAGAAAAAATATTATGAAATTTATCTGTAATTTATTACTTCCCACTTAAATGAGAACAACTTGTGAACTCTTATAACAACATCTAAAAAAAAAAAATAACAACATCTAAATTCTTACCATGGCTGGAAATGCCCTGCAATATCTTCCCCTGTTTATCTTTCTCTAACTTCATCTTGTATCAGTCTCCCCTTGCTTACTAAACTCTGAACAGTTTCTTTTCTTTTCTTCCAACATGCTAAACCATTTTATGTCTTAAGCCTTTGGATTTGCCTAGAATATCTTCCCATTCCTGGGGTGTCTGGCTGATTCAGCTGGTAGAGCATTCAGCTACTGGTCTTGGGGTTGTGATTTTGAGCCCCACATTTAGTATAGAGATTATTTTAGAATGTCATCCCACTTCTACTACCAGTAGCAGGCTACATTTTTCAAGGTTTCAGCTAAAAGATAATTTGTTCTGAGAGACTTCATCTGACTATTTTATTTAAAGTTTTATTGAGACCAGCCAATAGCACCATTATCAATTACTTTAGCATATCAGTTTTGTTTTCTTGCAAAGACTTCTCATATTCAGTAATCATTTTGTTTACTCTCTTTTTCCATCTATTTGAAACTAAGTTTATAAAACAGTTAAATCGTTCACTTCTCAGCATTTAGTACAGTGACTGATACCAATGCTGTGCTAAATGCATACATTACTGCCATAAACTGGCATCATTAACCTTATTTTTCAGTTCATATACTACTTCCTTCATTAAAATTAACTTTGTTCACTCTAAACATGTCCTGCATCAGTTCCTCTCACCTAGGATATTACTATGTAAGGAACAGATTGGACATCTTTGACAGTTTTCCCCTCCTACTTTGTTCTCGATAGCAGCCAAAGTGAAAATCTTCCATATATTTGTACAGTATTTGATTATATCTAACTTTACTCCAGGGGCACCTGGGTGGCTCAGTTGGTTAAGCATCTGCCTTCAACTCAGGTCATGATCCTGCCGGGGCCCTGGGATCAAGCCCCACATCTGGCTCCCTGCAGAGTAGGGAATTTGCTTCTCACTGGGCCTCTGCTCTATCTCTGTATCTCACGAATAAATAAATAAAATATTTTTGTAAAGAAACTACTCCAGCAATATACAATTTACATAAGTTCTGTGCTTTTGTTTACTTTTTATTCCTAGTATCCTGCACCATGCCTGACACTTCGTAATTCTCAGTAAATAGTTGTTAATAAATGAATATTGCTAATGCTTTTACCTGTTCTCTTTTCCCCACCTAGAATATTTTGTTCCAGGAAGTCTCCACCTGTAAGATTATATTCAACTTCTAAAGGCTAACTCCTTCATGTGATGTAATGAGCACTGGGGATTAGGTAAGACTGATTAATCACTGATCTCTAACCTCTGAAACCAGTAATACATTGAACATTAACTAGTTGAATTTAAATAAAATTTAAAAAATTAAAAAAATAAAAGCTAACTCAAATGACAGTTCTTTTATTACTCTTACCCAATTTCTTAGTTAAAACTTGTTGATTTATCCCTCAAACACAAATGGCATCTTTGTTAAAAAATTTATTTTGGGATAACTATAGATTTTCATATAGATGCAAGAAATAATACAGATATATGCCATGAATCCTATCCCCAGTCTCCTAAGTGGACACAACTTGCCTAAGTATAGGACAGTAGCACAACCAGATTGTTGTAATCCATCAATCTTACTTGGACCTAATCAGTTTTATATACATTCATTTGTGTGTGTACATATAACTTTATGCAATTTCACCACATTTGTAGATGCCTATTTCATCAGCATAGTCAAAATATACAACAGCTTCATCAGAAGAACCCTTGTGCTACATTTACAACCAAGGACAATTTTTTCTTCCTTCTCTACCTCCTTAATCTCTGGCAACCCTAACTTTTTCTCTAGCTCTATAATTTTATTTGAGAATGGGATCATATGGTAGGTAACCATTTTGGATTAGCTTTTCTCATTCATCTATCCAACTTGTCACGTGGCTCCTTTTTAGTGACAAGTAGTCTACCATGGTACAGATATGCCACAATTTGTTTACTCTTTCACATTTAAAAAAGTTTGTTGTGAGTATAGTTGACAGCTTATATTACATTAGCTTGAGATGTACAACATAGTAATTCAACTTCTCTCTATATTATGCTATGTTCACCCCAAATGTAGCTACCGTCTGCCACCTACAATGCTATTGCAGTATCACTGACCATGTTCCTGATGCTATGTCCTTTATTCCCCTGACATTCATTCCATTACTGGAAACCTGTATCTCTCCCTTCTCAGTAGCTACTTTGCCATTGCTTTCCTGATCCCGTCCCACCTGGCAACTATCAGTTTGTCCTCTGTATTTATAGAACTGATTCTGCTTTTTGTTTATTCATTTATTTTTTTTTAGATTCTACATATGCATGAAATCATATGGTATTTTTTGTCTTTCATTTTGACTTACTTCACCACTTAGAGTAATACCCTCTAGGTCCATCCATATTGTTGTAAATTACAAGATCTCATCCTTTTTATGGCTCTGTAATACTCCATTTTGGGTATGTGTATATTTGAATACATATATATACATATATACATATATATATTCAATTACTCAAGGATATTTGGGGTGTTTCCTTTACTTTTATAAATAGAGCTGCTATAAACAATCATGTACACGTTTTAAGGGAACATGAATTTTTATTTCATTGCACTAAATGCCATAAACAACACATTTAAAAATTAGAGAATTAATAAATGATTAATACTTTTGGAAAAGGAAGCTTTGGCATCTCTAAGGAACTCATTAGACATGAGAAATAGATAATGAAGTGTGTTTTTTTCTTAGATGAAATATATGTTCTTTCAAGACAAGTATGTCCTCTCTCACGACTTCTATTTAACATAGTACTATAAGTTCTAGGCACAGTAATCTGACAAGAAGAAGAAGTAAAATACATCTATACTGATAAGAAATTAAATTGTCACTATTTGTAGAGGACAGGATATCATACAGAGAAAACCTCGAAGATGACACCAAAAAGATAATAAATGAATTAAAGTTGCAGGATACAAAATTAATACCTCCAAATCAGTTGCATTTTTATACATTAAACAAAATAACACAAGGAGGAACTAAGAAAATAATTTCATATTCAGTTGCACCAAAAATAATACCTACGCATAAACTTAACCAAGGAGGAGAAAGATCTATGCTCTGAAAACTATAAAGCATAGACAAAGAAATGGAAAGGAAACACAAATAAATAGAAAGATATTCCATGCCCATGGATCAAGGGAATCCTTTCAAACTCTCCATTCTGCCCAAAGCAATTTATAAATTCAATGTAATTGCTATCAAAATACAGCTTTTGCGGAACTAAAATAATAATAAAATTTGTATGGAACCACGAAACACCTGAAATAAACAAAGCCATTTTGAGAAAGATGAACAAAGTTTGAGTTATCACAATGCCAGATTTCAAGATTTACTACAAAGCCATAATAATAAAAACTGTATGGTACTGGCACAAAAATAGACAGATCGATGGGACAGAACAGAGAGCCCAGAAATGAAAATACCACACTTAATATGGTCAATCTATGACAAAAGAGGAAAACATATACAATGGAGAAAAGACAGTCTCTTCAATAAATGGTGCTAGGAAAACTGGATAGCTACATGTTAACGAATGAAACATGGACCACTTTCTTGCATACACAAAATACATATACAAAATCTTTCACACACAAAAAAAAAGTTCAAAACGGATTAAAGATCAGGGTGCCTGTGTAGCTCAGCCATTTGTGTCCAACGCTTGGTTTTGGCTCAAGTCGTGTACTCATAGGTTATGGGATTGAGCCCCATGTCACGCTCTGTGCTCAGCACAGAGTCTGCTTGTAATCCTCTCTCTCTACCTCTGCTCCTTCCCCCACTCATGTTTTCTCTTTCTTCTCTCAAAAGAAAAAAATATATATATATATATGTAATTAAAACCTTAAAAAATTTAGTTAAGATCTAAATGTGAAATCTGAAACCATAAAACTCCTAGAAGAAAACATGGGCAGTAATTCCTCTGACACTGCCAATAAAAATATTTTTCTATATATCTTCTAAGACAAGGGAAACAAAAGCAAAAATAAACTATTGAGACTACACCAAAATAAAAAGCTTTGCACAACAAAGAAAACCATCAACAAAAGGAGAATAAATGGATGGTTGGCAGGTAGGGAGGGGAGTGGGGTAATAGGCAAAATTAATGCAGGGAGTGGGTGATACGGACTTCTAGTTATGGACTGAATAAGTCATGGGAATAAAAGTTACAGTATAGGGAACATAGCCAATAGTACTGTAATAGCATTGTGTGGTGACAGATGGTAGCTACACTTGTGGTGAGCATAGCATAATGTATACAGAAGTTGAATTACAACATTGTACACCTCAAACTAATATAACATAGTGTGTCAAATATGCTCCAACAAGAAAATTTAAAAAATTAAAAATGCTAAAAGCTCAATCTTTCATTCTGAATTATTTTCCAATATGCAAATAATTTACTTACATTATCAAAGATTACCAAGGCAAAGCTACCTACACCATGATTATTAGTCCAGTATTTGGTAGTAAAATATGTTCAACATTTGAACATCAAGTTAATTATGTTGATACCTGAATAGGACACCAAAGCCCTACACAATTATTTCTTCCTCTCTCTCTCTCTCTCTCTCTCTCTCTCTCTCTCTTTCTCCGTCTGTATATGTATATATAAAATAAAATCAATCTTATGGTTCTTCTTGCTGAAACTTGAAGATTTTTTGGTAGTCAACATTAAGTGAATGTATTTCATACAGCATAAAGAATACAATTTGTTATCCAATAACTACTACACAATGAACATTTGAGCTGATCACCTTCATTTCTATTTAGACACATTGTGATTGTGGCTATTTGATGCACATGAACACAATCAGACTGAGAAGTAGAGTAAACCTACTAATTACTTGCTATGTGTTATAAAGAACATAATATTTTCTTTAATGTCTTATTGAACAATTGAATTGTCTCATACTTGCAAACAACCAGGGAGTTACTATCGATCTTGACATTTTTTAAGATGCATGTCAGTCAAGTGAGATCCTGTATACAACTTTTTTTTCATGAGCAATGTCTGTGATAATGTTCTAAATGATGCACAATATTTGCCTTGCAATTCACTGAAAAGAATGACACCATTCAGTGTATGTCTCTTTACTTCACTACACTTTTTTGTTTTCTATTCCTGGTTAACCAATATGAAAAAAGTTATATGTTTTTCTTCCAATTTTGGAAGGTAATGTATGCCTTAGATTTCATAATGTCATAATTTTTGGCTCCCCTTTATTCAGTTTCTCCTTTTCTGCCCTCAACTGTACAAGACCCTCATTCTACAAAATTATTAAAGGTTGTTACCATTCTCTCCCTTTTAATCACCAGATTTCTCACATGTGTGGTCCACAACCTCATGGTCCACTTTCTTTCCATCTAACCTTTTCTTCAACTCTCTCAAATGCATTTCCATTATCATTGCCCAGGCTAAAATAATGATCCAAAATTTGGTAACTGTAGCCTCCTTATTCCAAAAATCATCATCCTCATCGTCATGCTCCCTGACATCACTGTCAACCATGGCTACCAATTCCATCTGAGAATTGTTTCTTCCTCAACAGTCTGTAAAAGTTTGTTGTTTTACTTCCTAAATATTAAAGTGGCACTATATTTTATCCATCTATAGATTCCTAATTTCCTCTTTTCTCTAAAACATAAAAGAGCTAATGTAATTAAATTGTCATTCAAGAGAAAGGTTTGGGTTGTGTTCTATGACCATAGAATAGGTGCCTTATGAAGAACAAAGCACTAAAAGGGACAGAAAGGACACATTCATTAAAATACATCATACTTTAATGAATTCTTAAAACATACCCTGAGAGAAGGGAAGTGTCCATTCACAGCACCAAGTAAGGCTTTATAGACTCTATGAATAAAAATTTCATTAGACAAAAAGTAGAATTTGAGGACAGATAAGCTCAAGTAGGCGAGTGTGTTATGTTTCATCCCTTCTAGAAAAAGTTAACTGCATATGTAGCAGTCTTAAAAGCTTTCAACACACTTTATTCTGAGTATGTGATACAGATTTATCTTGACCTGAACTCTCCTATTTAAGGACAAATTGGGGGATGCCTGGGTGGCTCAGTGGTTGAGCATCTGCCTTCAGCTCAGGGTGTGATTTTGGAGTCCTGGGATCAAGTCCTATAGGGTTCCTTGCATGGAGCCTGCTTCTCCTGCTGCCTATGTCTGTACCTCTCTCTCTATCTCTCATGGATAAATAAAATCTTAAAATAAAGACAAATTGGAAGGCAATGTTTTGTTACTCTTCTGGGTCACAGTATCTTCCTTTGCAATGACATCCTCAATATACCTTAAGAAACTAAATTCAGATGTCAGGAATGTACTCCCCCACCCTCACCCCTGCCAAAAAGAAAGTAATAATAATAAAGCATTTTTACTAGGAAACCAAAAAATAAATAACCCTTTTTCTTCCCCAGAATGATCCAGAGCCATTTCCATTATTTTGAAAACTAAAGCCATCAAAATGAGATATTATCCTGTGCAAAGGAGAAAAACACAACCTTGGATATATATGATGTTCACTTTTATCTAATATAGTTAGTATAAATCTTTGCAGCTGTAATCCTCAAGAAATGATGAATATAAACTATCGAAGCCCCTCATATGGCAATGACCCCGTTTGGCCTTGCATTTCTCTCCCTACCCCCACCTCACTTTTACATATCCCCGAACATAATAAGCCTGCCACCACTAATGTTATAAAGTAGTAATTGTTCCTAATTGGTAGGGAGGCGACAGACCATTCTGGTAATGTTGTGAAACTGTAAGAAAGGAGGAGTGAGAACATTCACAGGCCCAGCAGTAATTATCCACTAATTTGGCCTGTTTGTGTGGGGACAGCTCATTATAGCCCTTAAGAAACCTCAGAATAAAGAGGGAAAGTAGGTAGGAGGCAAGGTTAAATAATTAGTGTTCAGCAGATTTTTTTTTAAAGATTCAAAGAATAGGATTAAGGGCGGGAAATGTGACCAGAGTAACAATTAAGAAATGGTAGAGCATTCTGAACTAAGCGAGTTTTATGTTTTTGTGGGAGTAGAGGGTATATAAGAATCCTATATTATTGCATAAAAAATGACATGTCACTTTTATTACACTCTTTCAATTATGACCCTGATCATCCCCTTACATTTTATGGTGCCAATGTCATGCTTTACAAGAGATTTATTCTCATGAGTCCTAAAAAGATTTTCATAGTTTTCATAAAATAATGTGTAAGAAAGTTTTCATATTATTTTATATTTCACATCTGTAGACATATTTTGGGGGTTGAAAACATTTGTGTGTTCACACATGCAGGTAGCATAGTACAGACTGTGCAAAGAAATTGTTATTCAACATCACTTTGTTAGTAAACCAGACTCTCCAGATTTCTCACCTGCATATAGCTAGTGCTTCTATTTCATGAGTAAGCTGCTTACTTTGGGATATATATGAAAACACACACATGTGCACACACACACATTTGGTAAAAAACTGATTTATATAGAATTGTCAGAGATTTTATAAGGGAATTATTTTTAAGTCTTCTTAAAATTATTTTTTCTAACAATTTATGTGATTACACAGTTAAAGCTTTTTCTTCACCTACTAGAAAGTGGGATGCAATAGATCAATGATTTTAAGTTAAATAAGCTCTATAAGTGGAGTATCCCAGAAAAGGTGCATGTATATCTTAAATATATATGCACTGTATATATTATGTATACTCATCAAAGGACTTAGAGAAAAATTCTAGGATATTATACATTCCATCCCTTTGCTAAGGTTGATAATATAAGTACCTGTGATATAAAAACAGAAACATGTGACCGATCCAACAGATTTAAGCTAAGATATGGTATTAATGTTAGCAAAGCTCATATATTTTATCTTCATATGCATTAGATAATTTTGTCCTATTGTAACTCAAAATAAACTTTCCTAAAAACCTAGAGCTGGGTTGGAAAAAATTCTGCTATTCATAAGGAGAATCATGGGTGTCAAAATAAAAATATAAAATTATCACTGTCTGAAAAAAAAAAAAACCTTAGAGCATAAGCCACCAGCTCTATTAATGATTAAGCACCATCTTCATTTATGAATAAAGTAACTTCAGTGTATGAATGACTACATTCATAAATGAAGCTCATATAATAATACATTGAAAAAAAATTACTTTCGTACCGCTTTTCAAACCTTTTTTTTTTTTTTTGTATTCCATTGGGCTGGTGGTTTTCCAAATTATTTTTTTCCAGATCACATTGAATTCTACCCCAGTAACTCCACGCTAGTTTTTGTTTGCCCTTCTACTTTTCTTCAGTATCTTCCCTACAAGAAACAAGACTGTTTTTCTCCCTAGCTTATTAAGACACTGTGATAAGAAAGCAAAGGAGCCAGAAATATTCCATTTCCCACTGCCTAATGAATACTCACTGCTGTTAAGCCCCAATTTCTATGGATACCACAGATAATACTCAAACGTGATGTCTGAACAACAACACAACCAAGATTTGAATGTCTTAGGTTCTCAAGTTTGATACTATTTCTTTCTTTTGAAATTAAATGTGTACACAGATTATGCTTTAACTGATTCACTGGAATTATTACTGACTTTTTATTCCTCATAGAATAAGTCCCTTTCCTTATTTTAATAATGCTCCTAAATATGGCCAGTATAGCTAATGTATTTTGCAACTCTAACATTATAAATGGTTACTGCAGAACAGACACTTATGTTTACCAAGTATTTTGTGTAGTTCCTTGTATTTTCTAGCCTCCTTTGCAGTTAGGATGAGATCATGTGACAAGTTCTGACTACCAGGCTTAAAGTGAGTTTTAAGTGGAATATCCAAAGAAGTTAAGAAATTATTTGTGTGATATACCCTCTAATGTCCCCTTTTTGAGGACTTTGACAATACATGTAGATATGGTAGCATGAAAATATAGAGCAACCTAAATTCCCAAGTTACCACTTCGAGTACAGTTATCCTGGAGGTTTATCAGTATGAATGGACTTTGCAAAGTAAAAAAAAAAAAAAATGACCTTTCTTTAGTAACTGAGATTTGATGATGTATATGCATTTGTTATCACTGAAAAATCTGCCTAACACAATTATTATATTCTAAAGTGTTTTTTTGATTTTTTGTTTTTGTGATGGATGAGAGTATCTAAGTGACTAAAACATGCACAAAAACTGGTGGATTATTTTGCAATCTCAAGGGGCTAAGAGACATAATTGTAGTTCAGAGCTGTTTATGCAATCACATTTGAAAAGGCAAGATCCTAGAAGGAGAAAACAAAATTTAAAGGGGTAGCAGCAAGATTAACAGCTAGCTGATTCCTCAATAGAAATGATGGGGGCCATAAAACAAAGGAATGCCATATTTAAAGTACTAAGAGAAAATAGGAGCCAACCTAGAATTCTATACTTAGTGAAACTATCCTTTACACATGGAAGCAAAGATATTTACAGACAAACAAAATATGAAATAATTTATCACCAGAAAACCCACACTAGAAGAAATACTAAGTGGAAATCTCTAAGCAGAAGAAATTAATTCTAGAAAACATGAAAATGCAGGCAAGAATAAAAAGCAAAGTAGAAAGTAAATATATGGCTATTGAATATGCAAAATAATTATTTTATTATTATGTATCTGAACTCTATGGAGAATTAAAATTCATGATAATAGCATGAATATTAAAATGGTAGTATATACCATTAATGTGTTCTAATTTTATTATATTTTCTAATATAGAGTTGGGTAAATGAAAAATAGTAATATAGATATAAAACCAAACCTATAAGGAATTACATTAAATGTAAATAGGCTAAATATTCCAATTAAAAGACAAAGATATTCAGACTGAATTAAGATAGCAATTTTAATTATATGTTGTTAAATGCTTCTACCCTAAATATAAAGGCAAAGAAGCATTGGAATAAAAATGTAGGGGGAAAAACACAAAAGAAAACTGTTGCTAATATACTGATGTCAGAAAAAGTCCATTGAACACAAGGAGTATCGCCAGATTTAAAAAGTGTAATTTCATAATGATTAAAAGATCAATTCACCAGACAGATTGGATAGAGTCATGTTTAATTTATATGTACTTAATAACAAAACAAAAAATATATAAAGCAAAAAGTGTTCAAGCTAAGGAGTAATAGATTAATCCATAATCAAAGTAGGTAGAAGATTTTTATACTTGTCTCAATGTCTGATTGGAGACAAAAAATTTCCAATAGGCATAAAGACATGAGCAACATAATAAACAAATCTGAACTCACATTTACAGAACAATGCACACAATAGAACATATATTTTCATTCTTCCAAAAGTCACTTAACACAAGACTTTAAAGCAAATCTCATCAAAATTCAAAGGCAATTAGTTAGATGTGCTCTCTTCCTTTAGGGAAATTAAGGTAAAAATAAATGGCAGATGATTAGAAATGGCCATTTGGAAATATGCTCCATGCCATATGTTTAGAAAAAATATAATTAAAATATTCTGATATGAATTACGGTAAAATGAGGTAATATATTTGTAGGATACAGCTAATTCTGGGCCTAAATAAAAATCTATAATCTTTAGAAGTTTATAAAAGAAAAACAAGGAAAAAAATAGTTTGAAAAGCATTTGTGATACAGGTCACACATTAGATTAGGAAAAGAACAGAAAAATAGATTAAAAAGTTAATAAAGGGATCCCTGGTTGGCGCAGCGGTTAGCGCCTGCCTTTGGCCCAGGGTACGATCCTGGATACCTGGGATCAAATCCCACATCAGGCTCCCGGTGCATGGAGCCTGCTTCTCCCTCTGCCTGTGTCTCTGCCTCTCTCGCTCTGTGTGACTATCATAAATAAATAAATAAAAATTAAAAAAATAAAATTAAAAAAAAGTTAATAAAATAAGAGAAAAAAAATGGGGCTTCTGGGTGGCTCAGTTCGTTGATTTTGGCTTAGGTCGTGATCTTGGGGGGTAAGGAGATCAACCCCTGCCTTTGGCTCTGTACTCAGTGAGGAGTCTGCTTGAGAGTCTCTCTTTCTGCCCCTTCCCCCACTTGTGCTCACACTCACTCTAAATAAAATCTTTTAAAAATAAAGATAAAAAATAAAAATAAGAGAAAAAATGAATAATACAGATAGTAAATATATATGAGAGGAAATCAACAAAGCCAAAAGTTGATTTTTGAAAAGACTAATAAAATGATAACCCATGGCACAAATGTTCAAGGAGAGGTAAAGATCACAATTTACCATAGCAGGAATGAAAAGGAGGAATGTTTTATATTCTATAGTAACTGAAAAGCAAACAAGATAATACTGTGAATTTTTTATACCAGTATACCTGGAAAATAAAAGAAAGTGGATAATTTTCTCAAAAAAATCTGAAAAAAGTGACAAGAAATGGAAAATCTGAACAGAAGAAAACTGAACTAGAACATTCCCACATATAAAGCTGTGAAAGACAAGGTATTCTTCATCAGTAAAATGCATAAATTATGGCACATGGCAATAATGGAAGAACTGTTGCTATGCACAATACAAATGAATATTTTAAGAGTAATGTTTACTGAAAGCGACTAAAATACATTCTGTGTAACTCAATTTATACAGTTCAAAAGTAGAAAGCACATCTATGGCTGAAAAGTCAAAGATATTTTTTTCTGGAAAGGTAGTAAAAGGCAGAGGGCATCAAGGGCCTTTGTGGAATGCTGGTAAAGATTTATTTCTTGATCTTTGTGTTCATTACACTGGTCTATTCACACCATGAAAATTCATCAATTTTTTAATTCATAATTTGTTCATTTTTCTGAATAAATCTGTGGTTCTCAACTAGTAACCCTTCACTCCTAGGGGACCTTCTACAATGTCTGGAGATAATTCGGTTGTCACAACTTGACAGGAGTGCTACTGGCATCTAGTGGGCAGAGGCCAGAGATGCTGCTAAATACAATGCAGAAGGTTCCCTAAATATAAATTTCTGGTTCAAAATGTCAATGGTGCTAAGACTGGGAAATCCTGGTAAATAAATTCAATTAAAATAAAAATTTTAAAAAGAGAGATAACTACACAGACATAGCCTTTACTCCGTGTGGGAGTTTAAATATATTTAAAAATTCCATCAAAGGTACAATATATAGGATATGTAGCAAATTAATTGAAATTTACATAATGTGAGCACATATATTTATATTTAAAGGAGACTAATCATAAATCAGAATTTAATTCCAAGTCTAACATTATGTATTCATTTGTAAAGACTATAGGCAAGTTGTAATTAAAATTATATATGCCGTAACACCAAAATTTAAAGTAAAAGGAAACAAAGTGTCCCAAAGCCTATAAATGTAACACAGAAGTGAGCATTGATTCTAAGTCTAGATTTCCTCTAAGCTAAGTCAAAAAGGGAAAAGATGGAATATGTAATTTTAACTGTCTGACAAAAGGAAATGCACTAGTTCATGAAGAGGGAAAACAAAAACAAAACACACATTATTAACACTGAATTTTGAATTTTGAAGGGAATTTGCAAGGTAGAGAATTTAGAGACACCACTGATCAACAAAATAAATACACAATAAGAGTTTTGAAGAAACTGCAGAAAATTTAAAAAATACCACCATATCTATTTACAGTCAAATCTCAGTTTAGTATCAAGGCCATTGCATAACACATACTTGAGTGTAGCCCTTTCTTCAAGGCAGTTGGGAAGTGATATAGCTGGAGTGTCTATGGGAATTTAGTACAGGGACATAGGACCCAAATCTCCACACCAGGAAAAGGCAAACTAAATAGTTCCACATTTCCCCCATGGGCCAAATCTGGTTTCACCACCTATTTTTGTAAATAAAGCTTTATTGGAACACAGTTATAACCATTCATTTACCTATGGTCTGTCCCTTTCTTCATGCTGCAATACATGAATGAATGGTTGCAACAGACAATGTATGTCCCAAACATCTAAACTGTTTACTACGAAGCCCTTTCAGAAAAAAATTGCTGACCCCTACTGAGGAAATAATTCAATACTTCGTCCATTGTGCAAGTATCAAAATGGTGTTGAAAATATTTTTGGCAAAAGCAGTATAGCAGATAGTTTAAATTATCTACTAAGCCTTGGAGTAGAAATATTTTGTGTTATCAGAGAACACAGTAACAACTTGAGGAAACTGGATAGGCTTCCATGTATTTTTTTTTTTCCAAGCAGATGATTTAACCACCTTAATATAAAAATGTACTATATATATATATATATATATATATATATATATATAGTCTCATGTAGCTTTTAATATTGCAAAAGTGGGTAACTCCTTGGATAAACCACTTTACCGTAAATCTCTTAATTTAAGAAAAAGGAAGATTGAAGTAAGTCAGTGCTGTGATAGGCAAAATTCTAAAGATGTTCCCCCCAAGACTTCTATCTGTTGGTTACTCAATCAAATATTAATCTATGTACTGCTGCGAAGGGACTTTAAGGTCATCTGAGTGATTCCAGATTCATGTAGACTTGGTATAATCACATGAATCCTTAAACATAAGGGGAAAAAAAAGCAGAGAAGTCCTTAGGTTAGCTGTGATAGAAGAGGAAAGCAGAGAGATGAGACAGGAGAGGTCAGAGAGATTTGAAATGTGAGTATTCCATTCCCATTCTTGGCTTTGAAGATGGAGGAAGATGACCAGATAAATGACATAATTATTTTTATTCATTAACTTCTGTATCTCTATAAAGTTTTTTAAAAAATGTTTGGCTGCAAACCCTTTAATTGCTTCTTCATATGAAAATGATTTTATAAAGTTTTCTACAGAGATATGAAGAGATAATTCACTACTTTCCTTACAATGTTTAGTAGATTGCTTTTTATTACTCTTCTTATTAACAGGCTAGGGATGCTTATTTCAGTTTCAAAGCTTAGTAGTGATAATGTTATACAGCTTTTTTGTTTTTAAAAGATTTTATTTACTTATTCATGAGAAATACAAAGAGAGAGGCAGAGTCACAGGCAGAGGGAGAAGCAGGATCCTCCAGGGGAGCCCAATATGCCACTCAATCCCAGACTCCAGGACCACACCCTGAGCTGAAGGCAGAGGCTCAACCACTGAGCCACCCAAGCGTTCCTATATACCTTTTTAGAACAGCTTTTCGTTGTAGAAAAACTTCATCAACCTTCTTTTGTATATAAGTTATATAATTTGAATTTTTTTCTACAGATCAAATTCTCACTCTATGTATGTGATAAATTTTTTGTCTCTTCCTACCCACGTATTTATTATGCTGGGCCTTTAAACTATATTCCTATTATCATAAAATCTCTGGATCCTAGGCCTTTGGTTCATAATATCGGAACAATCAGAAATAACTATGCACAGAAGAGATTAGAAACCACTTAAATATTTCCATTAAGCCAAAAAAGAGATGTATCCAAACTCAACTTTTCTCTAGCAAAAAATTCCAGGGCAGTCCCGGTGGCTCAGCGGTTTAGTGTCACCTTCAGCCCAGGGCCTGATCCTGGAGACCTGGGATCAAGTTCCACGTCAGGCTCCCAGCCTGCTTCTCCCTCTGCCCCCTCCCTCCCTCCCTCTCTCTCTCTCTCTCATAAACAAACAAACAAACAAACAAATAAATAAAATCTTTAAAAAAAAATTCCAAATGCCCATCCTGAGATGCCAGTTATTATTGAGGAAAAGTACCAGGGAAAGAAGACAGAAGTCTTAACTGAATGTAGTTAAATTGCCCAATTTTTCCAAATTTTACGAAATTGCATGACCAAATAACCATGTTATTGGGTCGTGGGTTCCTCCCACGACCTTGGAAGGTCAGTTCAAATGAGGGTCCCTGAAGCTGAAATAAGCATCATTTGCTTCACAGTAAAACCACTTCTGACTACATTAGGTTACAATGTAGTCATTTTTCTTTCAAAGATGTGTTGTCAGTTGATATATATGATGTGCTATTCTCCTTGTGTGGTGATTAAAATAAAGCTAAACCATTCTTCTGACCAGTGTTGGTGAAATGCCTGAGATTATCAGCACAGCCTGTGAACACATTGCCTTAATTTGGTTCCCTTACTAAACTAGTTAATTGGTCAAGAATAGTGTATGTTAATAGTGGGAGGAATTGCCTGGAGATTTTTCAAAATCACAAATTTTGTTAAAGGCATGAGTTGTAATGGGAAAATACCCAATTACTTTTTAATATACCACAGTGATCCTATCATATCATTTCTTCTAATGAAATCTAACATTATAACAAATCCAGCTTTTGGTATACTTTTTAGATAAATATTTTCCTTGCCCCTAAACTAAAAGATATGTCCCTTTGTTTAAATGGACAATAACACACGCTCTCACCCGTCCATATTAACCATATAAATAGACTTTTAGAGTAATTTTTCTTAAGAATTCTTGAAACTATGTTAGATTTGACAGTAATGTGGTCAAGTGGAATGGAGCAGATTGTGTAGCTTCAACACTCTAGCTTCATTTTTCATTAAAAAAAAAATGCTCCCTCTAATGTCAGCTTGAGGACAGAAGAAATAACAAAAGGCACTTATGGGATTGAGAATATGGTGCCTGAAGCCATGTGAATCTAGCAAATTTTCCCTTGGGATGATTCACATCTAAAAGTGAGAGTTTCCATGTTCCTGTGAAAAGTGGGTTTCAGTTTGTTTAAATTGAGGGAAATATAAAATAACTTTTACATTTTTTTCTCAAGTTTTCCTGTTAAAAATGTACTTCACACCCCAGAAATGTAATGTTTCTTTTCAGTACACCTCCTATATGTTTTAAAAGATGTGAATATACTCCATAAAAATAAAGAAAGAAAAGGAAAAAAGAAAGAAGGAAAAGAAAGAAAAATAGCTCTTTCACTTTAAACTAATTGAATAAACCTAGGTAGCCTTGAATGAATGTGATAGGAGGAAATGTATATATATCACATCCCAAATTTAGAGAATTTTCTCCCAAAGAATGATCAAGCAAACATAAAGAATAACATGAGACAGTATTTTGAAAACAGAAGCACTTGAGAAATATTTTCCATTTTTGAAATAGGATAACTATTTGCCAAATGTTTAAGTTGGGTGACTGCTACAATATTTAAATTTTTGTATGAAATTAGCAGTCTTTTGGCAAAAAAAATTACACAAGACAACTGCCAGATTAAAATACATACACTCAATCTGTCCTTTAACTCACCACTCATCCTCTCCTCCTGTTTTTTTTCTTTTTCTTTCTTATTCCTTTAATCAGAGAAAAGAAGTGCCTTTTTTTTATAATCAGAAATGGAAATAAATTCTAAATGTGTGAAGACTGAACAAAGTGATTAATCACAGACCGTTTTGAGTTTATTACAAGCATTCTGCTATAATTTTTTAAATCCAGAAGAATATATTTCTTGTTTATAGAGAACCCAAAATAGCTGAGTAGGAGCATATGTTCATGCATCATCTTTTAAGTGTCCACATTATAAGTGTAGTTTTGCTAATATTCCAATTAGTTATAACATTAGTTATAAGACCATTGGAAGAAATAATGGTTATAAATTAAATCTGATACCTTCTAAAAGAAGTATGAGGCCTTGAACAATTTGACCTTTTATATCTCAGGATTTTCCTGAAAAGCAATTCTTATGTACACACATAAAGAGATACATATGCACACATGTATTTTAAAGGAATTACAAATTGCTATTATAAATGCATTATATGTATTTTTAACCTGCTTTTTAATAATATATTCATCATTTCATCCTATCACTGGATATTCTTACATGTATTATTTTTAATGTTTATTTTAGTTTTCATGTAGATATGCCATCATTTAATCAATGACTCCCTTGTTTAACTCTGGTTACTTGTGATGATTCCTCATTGCATAGCCACAGTGAATATATGTAAATATATATGTACATATTTAAACATTTCTGATTATTTTCTTGTATGGTTACTTACAGTTTACCAGATAGAACCAAACAACATCCTAAAGTTTGTAATCTATGAGGATGCCACTTTATCATCACACTCACAAATATCAGGCATAACAATTATATTTTAATTTCTTATATAGTTGAAGTGTCTTAAATACTTTTTAATTCTTTTCGATGAACTTCTTCTATTGTTGACTCATTCTCTTTGCCAATGTTTCAGCTGATGTTCTTGTCCCATTAAATTGACTTGTAAGAACAATTTTCATGTGGATTTTCTTTTTCCATATACTCTGCTTTTTCATTATACGGACACATGTTCTCCAATTCTGGAAAAAGATTCAGGCTTCATCACTTTTAATATGTCCATTAATCTCATTTCACCATTTTCTTTTAACTATAGTGATATAATTGAATTGTTATCCATTTTCCATATCCTAACATGCTTTTCATGTTACATGGATATATTACTGGCCATCATATTAAAGCTAAAAGATCAAGTTATTGATAATATGTGTCTTTTTTCCTTAGTTTCAAATCTAAATGAGTTTGTAGAAGTCATAATATGATGAGGTAAGTGTGATGATCCATGGTACATGAAGGCAGTCTCAAATAGAAGGATTAGAAATTTCACCTGTATGTAGCAAAACTTGTGAATCATGTCAAGAAATTTTGAAAAGTCACTGATTTGTCCAATATAGACATTCTCAGAATTTTTGGTACGAAGAAGTCATTCATCACTCTAAATAAAGCAACATAGTTCATTTTTAAGAAAATGTCATATAACCCAGTTTGAATACTATAGTTTGTTAGCCATTCTTGTAAGTAAAAACTGTTTTCCATGAAAATAGTAGATACTATTACAGCTCAATACTTCAATAACACAAGGTTTTTTTGTTTTTTTTCCAGACAGTTGTACTTTGTTTGTACACAGCTAATTCCTTTATATATTTCCCATTTTGTCAAATGAGATATAAAATATCTATATTCAAGGGCTGATATGTAACAAAATTATTTTTTATTACTTAATCAGGGACATTTGTGAAGGAAATGGTCACTTTTTGTCCTGTGAATTTGCAATGATGAGGAAACAATACTGGAGTAGTTACTGCTAGTGCTGTGATTTATACTGAAGCATCAGTAGTTTTATCTACCACTGTATTTGCACTCTGTGCCCATGTTCTCAGCACAGGTGATAGGACAAAGCCTAAGATTCAAAGGGGTTATTCAACACTTTGACCATTTACTTTTTCATTTTTTATCAATCATTTACATAAAAAATCATAACAGGATCCAGTCACAACTTGAAATTTATTCATTTGCAGGTATAGCTCTGCAAGTGAGATATTTATATAGAATCTTCCTGTTTACAGGTGAATCTTTAATTCATCAAGTTGTTAACTCATTGGAAAGTGGCAATGCGGTGATTTCATTTACTGACTATTCATCCAGTGAACATTCAGTAATGCCAATTATATAGGATATTTTTAGTCTTATAGCTATCCTATAGCTCTATAAGCCAACATCGTACAGTAACTTATTCTTTAAGACACCTCAGGAGGGGATCCCTGGATGGCGCAGCGGTTTAGCGCCTGCCTTTGGCCCAGGGCGCGATCCTGCAGACCCGGGATCGAATCCCGCGTCGGGCTCCCGGTGCATGGAGCCTGCTTCTCCCTCTGTCTATGTCTCTGCCTCTCTCTCTCTCTCTCTCTCTCTGTGACTATCATAAATAAATAATAAAAAAAAGACACCTCAGGAGTTAATTTCTAATTTGAAAAGCTCCAACAGCTGTTATGTTATCTACATTTAAAATATTAAATTTATTTAAGTTATAAATGGTTAATCTTAATATTACATCATATCATAACTGGTGTCATAATACTATGCAAAGGTATTCTGTTGCATGGGACACAATAAGTTGAAATACTGACATCTGTAATACCAAAATAAGTACAACTTTTGTCAGATTTTTATTTCTCATTTATAGTTTCACCAGTTTGTCATTCCTTCCTTCTCAGAAGAAGGGTAATTCTGATATTTAAATTTCTTTTTTTTTCAGCATCTTTGGTTAGTGCAGCTAGGTGTTGGTAAAGTGAGTCTTTTAACTCCCTTGTATTAATTAAGTAAATGACCCTTCTGAAATATAACTCAAAAATACTACAATCAAAATTTTAAATATTTCAAAATTCTAAAATTAGTTTTTACATAACTTTAAAAATTTAGAGGAGAGGGATCCCTGGGTGGCGCTGCGGTTTGGCGCCTGCCTTTGGCTCAGGGCGCGATCCTGGAGACCCGGGATCGAATCCCACGTCGGGCTCCCGGTGCATGGAGCCTGCTTCTCCCTCTGCCTATGTCTCTGCCCCTCTCTCTCTCTCATTCTGTGTGACTATCATAAATAAATAAAAAAAATTTAAAAAAAAAAAAATTTAGAGGAGAAAAAAATTATTATCATTGCAAAACTAAACAGGAGGACTTCTTGTGTTTCCATATGGGTGGACGATAAACTTCAAGATCTCTAACAATGCAAATATTTATACCTTAAGCTGACCATTTTAGAAACTTTTCGAAAACACAAGAATATACAAAGACTCTCTGCCATCAGAACAGTGATACTGTATTCATCGTGTAGTGTCTGAAACACCCCACTACAGACTCATGAAAAAAGAAAAATGAAAATCAATCATCTTCGTATTGTTGTGCGAATAATTTTGATCTTGTGCAACTATTCCCTGAAAGGATCCCAGGAATCTTTTTTTTTAAGTACTTAATTTTTAGAAACACCAGTGTAATAAAATAGTTAAATAGGAAATTGGTACTTTATTCTGATCATCTCTTATCGTTTCAATTCACTATCACTCCATGCCTATTCTGTGTATTGCTTAGACAAATTAAAAAAATGCTACTGCAAGACTGTTAAATACCTCTACATGTAGCTCAATGCAGGAACTAATTCAGAGATGCAAAATGAACTTTTAGGTACATAAAAAAGGACTAGAAATAGACTATTTGACTTTTTCCGTTTTTTTTTGTTTTTTTTTTTTTTTTTTTTTTTTTTTACAGATTTATTTGAGAGAGCATGGGCAGGCAAGTAAGCCAGTGGGGCAAGGAGTTGTTGCATTGAGGGGAGATGGTGGAGGCGGGGCAGAGGGAGAACAAGAATCTCAAACAAATATCCCACAGAGGGCAGAGCCTGATGTGAGACTCCGTCTCACCACCCGAGACCACAACCAGAGCTGAAATCAAGAGTTGGTGGCTCAACCAACTGAGCCACTCAGGTGCTTCCCAGGAATTTTTAAAATATATAAATTAAAATAATTTGATACATACTTAAATGTGATTTAATGGTAGGTACGGATGACATTTTCGGCTCCAGAATGAATATTAATGACCTTTAATTATGTAGTAAAAAAATAATGCAGGGATATGAACTAGTACTCATTGTATAGAAGAATGTTTTATAATGATTGCTGGAAAATATTTAAAAAGAAAAATCTGGAATTGGTTTGACAAAATTTCAAAGGGAAAAAAAGAGTGGACAAGAGACAATAGAATGAGAATGAAATTATAAAAGAGGGACGCTTGGGTGGCTCAGTGCTTGAGCGTCTGCTTTTGGATCAGGATGATCCTGGATTCCCGGGATGGAGTCCCACTTTGGGCTCCTTGCATAGGGCCTACTTTTCCTCCCTCTGTCTATGTCTCTGCCTCTCTTTCTGTGTCTCTCATGAATAAATAAATAAAATCTTCAAAAAAAGAAAATTATAAGAAAAGTGAAAAGAATGTTTAATAATTGTACATAAGTGATTATCTATGCAAATATTTTCCATAAGAAGGAATAGATAACTATAATGCTTAAAGTCATGTTTGTGTACTGTAGTCTACTATTGATGATAATATTTAGTAACAAGGACAAAAGGTAAGGAAAACTTATTATCAGGTCTAAACCTCAGTAGAAGTCCATTAGACCAAGGAGGAATCAATCCTAAGACCGAAAAAGAAAAAGAAAAAGAAAAACAGAAAAAAAAAAAAAGTGTGCCAATCTTTCTTGAGAGAATCTTTGTCCTGTAAGTTGTGACTTTGTGACTTCAGGGCATCAGTGTTTTCTTTTTTTCTGCCACAGTTGTGGACAGAGGCCTAATTGCTGAAATACCACTCTAACACACCACAGATCACACATGCAGATGCCTTCATAATTCAGAAAACACACGAGGCATTATCTTTTATTAGTTTAGACTCTTTCCACTGGGCTTATGAGGTTGGCAGTGTTTTAATGGCCATAGTTATTTTGCATATCATAAGGAGAAAATGAGCCTGAAATATGAAGCCCAAAAGAGAGTAGAGTGGTGACATGGAGAAACTGATAGAGCTCTAGTCTTTGTGACTTCATCGAATGCCAGCCTCTATCTTCAACTTTCTCATTTATGAGAGTTACTATTTTTTTACTTCATCTAAATTGGTTTTAGTTTCTTCCACTTGCAATAAAATAACCCAAACTAACTTAATAATTAATTTTATTTCCATGACAAACACCTCAACAGAGTTATAAGGCAATTTTAGTAGAAGATAATATCCTTTTAAAGTTTGTATGTTTAATTGATGCACCTTTCCCTCATTTCCAATACCGTTTTTAAATCCCTGAACGTGGCATCCCAAGCTATATTTCAGGCTATTACAATGTGGGTGGGGGATTTATTCAAGGAATATGGCTATTTCAGCTAAGTTGTTTCATTAAATCCTGTAGGGAAAATGTGTTAAACATAAGGGGTGTGTGTGTGTGTGTGTGTGTGTGTGTGTGTGTGTGTATCCAAGAATAAATACTTTTCTCCTCCTTAGAGATAAATATCCCAAATACTAGGGTCCTAAATCTTGTATGTTAGTCATAGAAGACAAATTTTTATGATTTTTTGACACATTTGTACTGCTAGACTTCACTTAAGCATATGAAGCACACATGTTACCCTGACAGCAAAGAAATGAAAATTATGCACTATATATATATTTTCAGTGGCATCTTTGTAGACCTTGCCAGTATGTGAACTGTTAGAACATGGCTGAATGTCAATTCTGTGCAGGAATTTTAAAGCAGGTTTATTATAGTGATGAATATATTTGGTCATAAATTTTACTATGCAGAAAAAGCAAACTTTTTCCAAACATGAAATTTTATAAATATGCATTAATTGTTCAACATAGCAAGGCTTTTGAATTCTGGACTTTTTATTAATACTGATATGGCTTTTCAGTGGTTTTCTTAAGAAAAAATGTAACATATTCTTCATTTTCACATTATGAAATTTAATATATAGTTTCAATAGTGACCTCTGCTTTCAGACTACCTTAAGAAAACAATTTAAAATAGCAGTGTATGCTTTTAAGTGATTTAAAATTTTCTTTAAATGAATGAGTTCATCAGTAAATTAGAATTTTAACCAATTTTAATAAATACTGATAATACCTTCACAGTTCTATTATTTCTTTCTAACCAATTGAGCAATAGACACTGTCCTCATTTCATTGTCAAGATTGACACCAAAAATCATAGCTAATATAGACAATACTCAGATTTAAAATTGAACAGGCCAATTTTTGAGACTATTTGAATTTTTTTCACTTTAGTACTGACATTCAATTAAATTCTTAGTAAATGAACTAATATTTAAAGCAAAATATAAATAACTCAAAGGGAAAATTCACTTCACCAATATAGGATTTAGGTGAATATAATTTACTTACCTATCTATAAATGCAAACCAGACTTTGACATACCATTGTAAAGTGGCATAATTCTGTGACTAAGAGCCTGAAATAGGTGTAGTATAATTAGGGCAATATTTGATTTTCAGTCATATGAATGAAGTTTAGTAGGATACAATGTGACAAGAAACATGGCAGATAAATCCTTCCAGATAATTATTTAAACTAAGTGTAGGCTGTGGCTTTTTGTCTTGGTCCCAAATAGCTGACCTACAATATAACATTCCAAGAAGTAGAAAAGAGTCACTGCCAACTAAAAATATAATGTGAGCCATATATATGTGCTTATGTATATGTCCATATGTATACCTACATAGCTTTATATATAGTGCTAAGTTTTCAATAGGCCACATTAAAAAATAACAAAGAAAATTAGTTTTCATAATATATCATTTCAATATGTAATCAGTATAAAAATTATGAATAAGAAATTTTTATATTCTTTTTCCATGCAAAGTCTTGGGAAATTTTAAAGGTATTTATAGCATTTCTCAACTTAAACTGGCCCCTTATCAAGTATTTAGCCTTTGGCTAATGGTTACTGAATCAGACACACTTTCTATCTAAGATTGGAAGCAATGCAAACATGCTAACTCTCATCACTTCTAAGCAAAATCATATTGGAAGCTAGCTAGTTCAATAGATAAGGAAAAAATAAATGCTTTAAAGATTGGGAAGAAAGAAATAAAATTGCTTTAATCACAGATGACATGATTATCTATGTAAAAAAAAAACAAACTTAACAAATTCTCCATTCCCTCTCTCTCACATACATAAACACACACACACACACACACACATCTCCCCTGTAATGAGCACAGCAAAGTTGCAGGATACAAGATTAATATACAAAAGTAAATTGCTTTTGTGTACATAAGTAGTGAACAACTGGAATTGAAAATCAGAGATCTGTCTTTATCTTGGAGAATGAGTTTTTTCTTCATTTTTAAGCTTTGTAATGAAATGTCTCAGAATAGAGAGTTCAATATTCCAAGGTATGGGGCAGGAAGTTTAAATTTTCATATTGTTTTATTTTGTTCCATAAATGATTTAATTCTAGTTTTAAATATTAATTTGGCTCTCTTAATTTACCTGCATCAGATACTACTATATTATGTTGGATCATCTTTGCTCTTTGCTGTCTTACGTATTTATTGCTTTCTTATAAATTTTGTTTTTTATGATTATTACTATTTTCTTACTTTTTCTCTGTGGATCTGTTATTGTACTTGTATTAATTATTCTTTAGGTATTTACTACTTTTATCTTCATTTCTGAGATATATTTGGAAATATTTCTTACTTTAGATCTGTCAGTTCCATTTCACATCTTATTTATGTTTTTTTTTCAGGTTTTTAAGTTTCTGATTCACATTGTTATTTCACTTTTTAAATTTTTAAAAAATTTCAACCTTAGGTTTTCTGTTAGGTTTTTATTATGCCTCAGGACCTGACTTAATTGATATACTTTAACCTAAGAATTTTTATTATTTTTACTTCTCAGAGTATCTTTATATGGATGCTGGGTTTGATTTTCTTTCTCATGCTTGTTTTTGGATTCACCTGTACCAGTAATTGCAGGACACTTCTGAAAGAGCAGAGGTGGTTTTTCTGATGTCTAAATTCAAGGCCTTCCCCCTCTGCTACAAAATAAAGGCTGCTATAAAGGACAGCTTTTTTGTTTAAAATATAGGACACTTCTTTCTTTTGTGTTACATCTTCTAATTCTTTGCTTCCCTCTTGTCTCAGTAGGGTCATCTTCATTTGCTCCTTTCTTTCTTTTTACCAGCCAGGACACCCAAGGACACCTCTGACTTCAAAGGTATCTGTCTTTCACAGAGGCTTTGACTTCTCAAGATGGCCATCTCTGGTCCTATGCATTTTCCAAACCCTTTACTTATGACTTACCAGTTGCAAGTGGTCTAACCTGCCATGTTTCCCACAAGAATGATGCCTTCTATGTCTAAAAGTGAACTGTAATTGGTAATGTCTGTGTTCTGTCACCAGATGACCCTCTTACACTCCTCTTTCATTTCCATTCAGTACCCAAGAACCCTATCTGGACGGGATCTGAAGTTAATTTTTCTGGTTTGGGTATTTATATTTTCTATTAACAAATAAATTGAGTTTTACCATCCTCCAAAGTGGAAGATGTAGTTATTCTATTTCCTTTTTCCTTGATGTCTTCTAATTTAGGAGAAAAATTCAGAAACATTAGAATACAGAAGGCTACTGTATTCTCCTACATGAACCTGGAAACCTCTCCATATTTATTTATCACTCAAGAGTGCAATATGGACATCCCTCCAAATAAACACTTCTTGGCCTCATTAATTCCAGATAATATGTACACTATATTTTTAAGGCACAAATATATTTAAATTTATTTTAGTTAAGATTCTTAGTCATTACAGTGAATTCACCCTGGTGCCTTCAAGAAAAACTTGATTTACTAAAGATTAATATGTAGAGTAACTATACAACTAATATCAGTCTTAATTTTGAGGTTTTTGCCCCGGGAATAATGTATAATTGTTTTCACTCTCAGAAATGTCCTGGTTGATGACAAATTATATGATCACATAGTTAATGGCTCAAGCAATCACTGGGGAGCTGGAGAAAAGTATTTGAGACTAAGGTTCTAGGAATACCACCCAAAACCATGCTGCAGAACTGGCTGGATGATAATGCTGCTGCTACTGGTCCTGTCACCACTGAGCTTCAAAGTTTAGGCCTTCTGCTTTACTCCAACAGCTACTGCCATCCATGACACTTCCGTTTTAGGAAGTGTATTGTGCATCTACTGACACTCCTGAAAAGTGGTCACTCCCAGGAATGAAGATGGCTCCTCAACCAAGGATTATTTGGTCATGCTTTTCAATTCTGAAGCGGGCTCTGGTGAATACATCTTCCTCCCTAGTGTGTAAGTCTGAGATTCTTTGCAGTTAGGATGCAGGCAGTTGTTCTGAATTCCCCCAGTCATCCCCCTCACAGAAATGCAATAAGTTGGATATTCCTTTCATAGTTTGTTTCCTGGCTAGATTAGAAATGCCTCTCCTTAGTTAAACCTCCTAAATGTTTTTTTTTTCCTTTTCTAAGTTATTTATTTACTTATTAAAGAGCTATCCTTTTAAAAAAATTTAATGTGCTTCTTTTAATTCCTTGGGGACCCACACATCACTATCTTTCCACTGATTGGACACCTGAAATTCATCAAATATATAGTATATCAAAGAGAAAAATTCAATATTCTTCTTTTTAAAAGGTTTTAAATTGATTTATTCATGAGAGACACAAAGAGAGAGGCAGAGACATAAGCAGAGGGAGAAGCAGGTTCCCTGCAGGGAGACCGATGTGGGAGCTCCATCCCAGGACTGCAGGATCACACCCTGAGCCGAAGGTAGACACTCAACTGCTGAACCACCCAGGCATCCCAAATTCAACATTTTTAAATCCAGTATCATATTTCAAGAGTAGTTTATAAATTGAATCTGTCCAGACTGTAACCCCGATGATAAAGTGAATCTTTAAGGTATTGGATTCATAGAAGCAGGGCAACTATAATAGATGAGAAGACTTTAAAAATGTGATAATTCTTTACTGTTATAAAATGCTATCTTATGTGAGGGAGAAAAGACTGTGTCTCTATTAAAAGATAATAATTTTTGTACTGTGTATCTAGTCATCCTATGTCTGGGGGCACCTAGGTAGCTCGGTTGAGTGTCCGACTCCTGATTTTTGCCCAGGTCATGATCTTGGTTGTGTATCAAGTCCTGTGCTGGGCTCCATGTTCAGTAGGGAGTCTGCTTGAGATTCTCTCTCTCCCTTTGCCCCCTCCTCCTGTCTCTATTTCTCAATCTCTCTCTCAAATAAATATTTTTAAATATTTTATTTATTTATTCATGCACAGAGAGAGAGAGAGAGGCAGAGACACAGGCAGAGGGAGAAGCGGTCTCCACGCAGGGAGCCTGATGCGGGATTCAATCCCGTGTCTCCAGAATCATGCCCTGGGCCAAAGGCAGGCACCAAACCACTAAGCCAACCAGGGATCCCCACAAATATTTTTTAAAATAATATTTCTGTTTACAATACTAAAGCATTTCCATATATTTTTGCTGTTAACTGAATTCTTATATTGTTTTAGAGATTTTTCTTAATCTGCAAAACCCACTTTTAAATCTAAGACTAGAAAATGCTTTTATGCAAAAAGCTTTAATTTTTAAAATAACAAGAAGAAAACTATTTAAGACATAGTATTTTATGCATTAACTGGACCTATAGTATTATCCCAGAGAACACATTTGTCAAATCACTGATAGGTCAAAGAACCAAGAAAGTAGCAATTTTAGTTTTTGTATGACATTATGTCAGGTTATATACATGTAAAACTAAATAAACATAGCTCTGAATTTACCACAAACCTGAGAATTAAAAAAAATTCGTCATGTAACAAAAGTGGTATATGATCATCATCAGTGATATATCCATACTCCTCTTAAAACTAAATAGTACAATGTTATATCAACAAGGATGCTTCTGGGATGTATAGTGTATGGAACTTTAGCTTTGTTTCCACCATACTTTTAAATTTTCTCAGTGAAGTTGAGCCTTTCCCTGATGCTGGAGGGAATCTCAGGCAGTCTCCATGACTTCTCTTGCAAAGCTTATGTAACTGAAGTCCTTAGAGTCACAGCTTAGTAATTAAATCAAAGTACAGGTCAGTGTTTAAAATTTCCAGTGTTCTGTAAAAATCAAACATCCATACTTTTTCTAAGTTGTGGCTTTCCTCTTTCCCAACTCAGGGTGCTGTGGACTATAATCAGGGAATATGAGAATGCTGGTTTAGGATCTTCTCTTTCTTTACTCAGGGCCCCTGATTCTCTTTCCTCATTGAGCTCATCCCTCCAGGGTTAGAAGAGTGGTGGAGGAAAGAGAATAAAAATGAAGCAGAGCATGAAATTTCTTACTTGGCTGGCGCTCTGGTGGGTATTAGTCTAGTATTAGACCAGTATTAGTCCTTCCTGGACTTGGAAAATTTTTAAAGCAGACTCTTTCTTTCCTTCATGGCACAGGCTTTGGGTACAATAAAGTCCCTCTTTCATTGCTTTCATGTGAAGTTTCCTCCAACGGATAAATGTGACTCTGTTCTGTGGGTCACCACCTGAAGACCATAGTGTCAGGGAGTCTATCTTTCTTCCCCTGAGGTGCTCTTACTCCTCCTTGGAGGTTCTTTTAGATAGCATTCAAGAATGATGGTCTTATTATGGAGGGCAAAGCCACTCACTCTTCCATGGTTCCCAGAAGTTCTTATGATGCAGTTACCTCTCAAAAGACAGTTTTTTACTCTGCTACTACAGTTTGAATTATCTCATGTCTAACCAGTTTGGTTCCTCAATCATCCTTAAACCACCGAGGTGGGTTGAGACTCCTTGCACAGTTCTCTCTAAAGAAACCTTCTTTTTGATATTTTGGTGATCTCCATTATGTATGTTTTAACATTCTTGAAATAGCTGAGAAGCTTACATTTTTCTACTGATTCTGGAACTCTTCCTTTGAATTATCTGCATTTTGGACTATCACTTCACTTCGGAATGTACTTCATCTGCAAATTTCCATTTTAGTCTCAAGCTTCCATTATCATCGTGTGTCACAAGTGCTTTTATTTGAGAACTCTCTTTCCCTTCCCTCTATCACTTGTACTTTGTATAAGAAATGATAAGTTCATTTAAAATTATGGAAAAGTATCTGTACTCTCCACATTGGCATATTCATTTTTAAATATTCCTTTTGTGTCTTTTCTCAGATATATGTGTATTTTCCTATTACTTGAATTGACAGGATATGTATTGACTAGTTTTCATTACTATTGTAAGAAAAACAACACATTAATATTTTAATAACAAATGAGTTTTCTTTCAGAGTCTCCCCAGAACTTTAGAGGGAGTTCAATAAATATTATTTCTTCAACCAAAGGTTTGGGGAAAAGAGTTTTTGAACTTCTTTGCGTATAATGTTGTTTGTATTTTACACTGATAGCATACTATAAAGTGATATGTATTTTTAGAAAGCCAATGGAGGGTAGCCCGGGTGGCTCAGCGGTTTATCACTGCCTTCAGCCCAGGGCCTGATCTTGGGGACCCGGGATTGAGTCCCGCGTCAGGCTCCCTGCATGGAGCCTGCTTCGTCCTCTGCCTGTGTCTCTCTCTCTTTCTCTGTGTGTCTGTGTTTCTCATGAATACATAAATAAAATATTTAAAAAAAAAGGAAAAAAAAGAAAGCCAATGGAATCAGTTAAAGCAGATGCTTTTTTTTTTTTTTTAACAGGACTAGTGTTCAGGGTACACATGAATACCCACACAACAACCCAGAATTATGCAGAACAATCGCAGTGTTTTGCCTTCTTGATTCTCATCACACTCAGGCTTGCAACAAAAATTTAAGTATGGTAAAGTAAGGCAAAATTTTGACATCTTTCTTCTACTATTAGCCACTTATACATGCATGCAACATGCATTTATTGAATGCCATTTTATACAAGTTTTAAGCTAGGAGCTATGGGAAATGCCAAAGCAAAACAAAATATGTACTTGCCTTCATATCCCTTCATGGTAGAAGAGATATCAGAAACCATAGTAATAAGTACACAAATTATTATTTTAGAAGCTAGCATGGGTTACTTCTTCATAACCATAATTTATATTACATCATTTAATTTTCCCAACAATTCTTCAAAGTAAGCATAAGTAACATAATTTCAAATGAGGACAGAGAATCTCAGAGAGGTTATGTCATTTGTACCAGACCAGACATAATAAATAATAGAAGTAGCTTTCAGACCCCAAAATGGCTCCAGAACTATCCATTATAGCACGTCTTATATACAAAGAAATATTCCTTTAAGAGAGATTCAGGAAAGTGTCACTAGTTTTCAGTAAAAAAGAACAGTGTGATCTACAGGGACAATTGAAATATTTTGTAAAGATAAAGAAGGATGCATCATCAGATACTTCACAGGTAAATTATTTCTGTTAAGGAAAAGGGCAATTGAGTTTGAATTGTCCAATTGATTTTCTAGACTGATCCAATTTTCCTTGGTTTGGTCTATGTGTCTAAAGCCTGAGAGAAAAATGTTATGTATTCTATAACCCTAGCCAGTCCAGAGAGCTTCCCCCAATTTTAGAGAAGTCAAAAGTATCATTCTTCTTATGGCACAGTGGTTCTCATGAGCCACAGTGGGAGGAATCCAGTGAACATTTCAATGGCTTAACTTTTACTCTCATCAAGAGTATACAAGCCAGGGAGATGTAGGTTTTCTTTGGACAGTGAGTGGGTTTTTCAGACGGTTTTAAGCTGCTTGTTTATTAAAATTAATCATTTAAAAATTAATCATTATTGTAATTAACTCAAGCATGGGAAGGATATTTGTGGAGTCATTATTACCAAGTAAGTGTTTTATTTTTGTAATAGAATCTTAGTAACTGCACCTCGGTCTCAGTTATAATAGTATAAGAATGAGCACCACTCTGTCAGCACTAGGACATTTCATCTTGATAGCTATATAGTCTACCTTCATTGATTTTGTTACTATTTTTATTATACATTATTTATCTGAAAATACTTGAGAGCACACTTCGTTTGTTACACAAACCTAGCCCTTAGGAGGAAAAAAAACCCTGATTTTTAACTCATTTTGGTTAAATGAATTATACAAATAACACTATTAATACTTTCATGGCAAAGTACTTTTCACGATTTTTTAGAATAGCCAATAGTAAATATATTTAAACTGGTGAAAGCTATCTACATATACGCTAAGAATTATTAAAGTTTTTTTTTAATTCTACAGAAACCTTTTATTTTTAATGGCCTAATTAAGTGGAAAAAGTATTGAAACTTTAAAGTTAGGTAATTATTTTTTTTAAATTGGCTGACATAGCCACCATAGAGTACATATAAACTTATGTATCACAGAGTAAAAATACTCTCAGATAAAAATGTCCCCATGGTGCTCATATTTGAAAGTACATGAATTAAATATGCCTCCCACATCTCTGGTGGTACATGGAATTTTTATGTCTTAACTAGGCTTTTGTATTTATTTTATATAAAAATACTAGTATGCCACTAAAATTTTTATTTTTCTGTAAATGTCATAGCATAAGATATATATATATATATATATATATATATATATATATATATATATATATAAAACCATAGCATTTCCTTTACTTAAAATGTTCCAGTGTAATTTACCCCTCAATTGCCTCTAGAGCCTGTTGAATATAAAATCTCTACCTTCCTCTTCCTATGGACTCCATATTTACTTCATCTGTATGTTGGCCTTCTCTTTGGAATCTCAACTGCTTCTTTATGCCTGTTGCTTAAACACATATCCCTTCATTTTTCTAACACACTGAACTCTAATATATTTTTGTAAACCCACATCAGGCTCCTTGCAGGGAGCCTGCTTCTTCCTCTGCCTGTGTCTCTGCCTCTGTGTATGTGTGTGTCTCTCATGAATAAATAAAATCTTAAAAAAAACATTGTATAGTTAGATATTATTAATTACACTTAGGAATGGCTAAAATGAATAGCTCAGGAAACAACAGATTTTGATGAGAATACAGGGAAAGGGGAACACTCTTACACTGTTGGTGGGAATGCAAGCTGGTGTACCGCTCTGGAAAACAGCATGGAATTTACTCAGAAAGTTAACAGTGGAACTACCCCATGACCCAGCAACTGCACTAGTAGGTATTTATCCAAAGGATACAAAAATGCTGATTCAAAGGGGCACATGCACCCCCAGGATTATAGCAGCACGCTCAACAATAGCCAAATTATGGATGCCCAAATGTCCATCAACTGATGAATGGATAAAGAAGATGTGGTATATATATGTATATATACATACATACATACAATGGCATAATATGTGGTGATCCAAAAGAATGAAATCTTGCCATGTATAACAACGTGGATGGAACTAGAGTATATTATGCTAGGTGAAATAAGTCATTCAGATAAAGACAAATATGATTTCACTCATATGTGGAATTGCAGAAACAAAAAAAGATGAACATAGGGAAAGGGAAGGAAAAATAAAATAAGATAGGTGAACATTACTTACAGTGTTTCAGAATTAATTTAAAAGTCCAAGCTCTGGAGTTAGATCTCCTAGCTCTAACAACTCCTAGCTGTGTATCACTGGGTAGGTTACTTAAACTCTCAATGCCTCAGTTTTCTAAACTATGGAATGGGAATAATAACAGCATCCATGGCATTGGATTGTTGTGAGCACTAAAGGGATAGTCCACATAAGCACTTCCCACGCTGACACAAAGCAAGTGCATGTAAAAGATTTTTTTCTGGTTTTCCATTCCTGTCATTATTACTAAATAATAGTCCTTATTATGTAATTTAACTTGCATGGCATCTCTTAAAAACCCCACAGGGCACAATATAGGGCCAGACACAGGATATAAAATGAGTAATGTATGGTCACTTTAGAAAGTAAAAAAGCACAGAGATAATTTATGAAAGGCAAAGTAAAAAAAAAAAAAAAAGAAGGAAACGCATAAAAAGATTTCAAACTATTCCATCTCAGTTTTATGATCAATTTTAAAGATACCAGGTATATTAGATTCTAGAAAGAAACAAAATTTGAACTCTAGCTCAAATTATAATAAATTTTATATTATTTTATTTATTCTCACTTTTGGCTTAAAATTTTCACATACCCATTTTCTATGTTTTCATTTAATACATTTTTCTCTGTTATTTGTGCGTGATATTATAGCTTACTCTTTTTTTTAATAGTTTTTTTTTAACTTTTTTTTTATTTTTTTATGATAGTCACAGAGAGAGAGAGGCAGAGACACAGGCAGAGGGAGAAGCAGGCTCCATGCACCGGGAGCCCGATGTGGGATTCGATCCCGGGTCTCCAGGATCGTGCCCTGGGCCAAAGGCAGGCGCCAAACCGCTGCGCCACCCAGGGATCCCAGCTTACTCTTATTAACATGACTCCTATTAAGTTTCCAAATTAGTTAATTTAATATTTATTTTATGTATTTCCAATTAAGGTGAGGCAATGTACTATAAATTATTAGAAATGTCTGAAGAACTCATAATTTCCCGAGTAGGTATTTTTATTAAATCCATATTTCCAAAATTTTTGATAGAATATTTAATATACATTCAAAGAGAAACTTATTACTCTTCATAACACTGGTCACTATATAAAACTGAGTTATGTAGCCATTTTTTTATTTGTGCATTTATTGCTTCTTTTTCAGAAAAGCATAAGTTTCATGAAGGCAGAGGTTTTCTATTTTTCTTATCTGTCAGGGCCTTGCACATAGTATATAGACATGTGGGTCACATTATGTGGCATTTCCCAATATGATTTGATCTTGGAATTTTTTCACCATTATTCATTTCACAGAACTAGTATTCCATGAAAGATACTTTGGAAAGCACCAGGTACTGTATATCTTCAGTTTGGTTCTCCAGGTCTACTCTTTATCCTTTCCTTCTGAAAATTTGCCCCAAATGCTGACCTGTAAAGACGAAATTGATAGGCTCTCTTTCCCTTGACTTCTGGTTGGATTCAGTCAATCATAGATAGAGACAATCCAAAGGAAAGAGGAAAATGGATGAATGACAATATTTATTCCCAAGTCCCTCCTCTCAGGTCATTATGGGAGGGCTACATCTCTACTTGAAGGCCACAGCTGCCATGCAGTGACCCTCTCCATAAAGCTACCCTCTCTGTGTAGAGGTAAGCTTCCTCATTCCCTTGTCCCATCAGGTGAGTTTTGGTGAAGGCCTCCTAGGTCCGCAGCCCATTTTTCAAACCCCAGATCATTTCACTATCATTTGTTGGCTTTCCAAAATTCTGCATGCCACATATTATGTAGTCCCTTTTTAAAAATCTCTTCAATTGCTCAGTTTGAGTACACCATTTGTTTTTTCTAAGGCCCTGGCTGTTTCATGCTGAGCTAAAATCAATCCCATTATGTCCTTAGTCTTTCAAATAGATGGAAGGTTTATCTCAAGATTTCTTCTCTTATCAGTCTATTGGGTAGGGAATTTAGATGGCTATGGCTGAGGGACATGGGGTCAGTATCCCTGTGAATAAAGTATTAGGAACATCATGGACACTTACTTGATTTTTGTAGAGAGTCCACATGTTTCAGTGAATTTTCAGAAACAAATAGATAACTATGCTCCTGTGGTTATAGTTCCTGCTCTTTGGCATTTTGCAATGAAAATTAATACATATGAAAATGGACATGAGCTTGTTGGTGGGATCCCTATGTTAGTGACATTTGGAGCTCTTCCATCACTTCACATCCCCCAAATAAGGCTGACATTAAGGTGGAAGGTAATTGTGTCCTATGAAACTAGTCAGCCGAGCATCCGGACTATAGAGACCACAGAATCTAAACTAGGCTTCTTGTTTTAAAAATACAGAAAAAAAAATGTAGTTCCTTCTAAACTTTGTAATTTCCAGAGACATCTGCTATCTAAGTAGGGGGCTGAGTTTTGAGAAACATCTAAATTCTACACAAACTCCAAGAAATGTATGGTGTGGAGATAAGAAAATTGGTAATCTTTTCTCCTTCAGTGACACTTCACAGAAAAATTCAGTTATCCTTCCCATTAGGGATTATCACTGTCTTTTCAAATGGAAAACTTTGCAAAGAATATCCCATTCTGGCAGGATGTCCTCCCCAGTTGCAGCCACTGAACCTTTAAATTGTCAAGCAAAATTCAAGAGTTTGATGAATAACATGAAAATTACTTGTTTAAGTTTTCCTCACAGAAATCCACAATCAGGATTGGGAGACTTTGTTAAAGTCATATGGATATGGCATTCACATTCCCGATTCCCGATCCCCAAAAGATGTAACTTAATCCATATAAGGGGTGTATTAGTAAAGATACGCTTTTCCAAAAACAAAGGAGTTCTCATCTTTCTTTGAGAATATATCTTATTCAGCCTTTATTAATTGGGTACATAATTTCCTTCTGAGGAAATCCATTTTATTTCTCTTTGCATACCTTAATATCCAGTAGGCAAATATGTTTATTTATGTTTATTTATTTATTTTTTTTCTAAGGTCAAAGATAGAGAGGGGTGAACAAAACTAATCTGCTTCCTGCCTTTACAAAGGAAGTTCTAGATATGCATATCTAGAAATCCATATATGTGTGTGTGCATGTAAGGTATGTTTTAGAAAACCTTGTGCATTTTAGAATATGGTTTATTTCACATACTTAATTGTACATACTGTGTTTATATCAAATCTTTATCATCTAATCTGTAATTGTCTTGGTACCAGAGAGTCTGTATTATTCATTATGGAACCCCAAATGTATAAAACAAGGTCCTACTCATAGTCTA